>NW_027531318.1:4487531-4490748 GCF_008692635.1 Crocuta crocuta
GAATCTCTTATACTATAGTTTACCAAGCGAGGGGCTGGTCTGTATTTCACCCCAGTTGTTGAATGAATGTTGAATGGTAGATATCCAATGCCACAAGTAATGAGTCAGGACAGTTCCAGCAACCACACAGGTGCAACAGAGACTTTGGATGGAAATGGAGCCACGTGGCAGGGCTCTGCACGGCATGGTCACATCATGTGGGATGTTAGGACCTAAGGTTTCCCATTGCCCTCCACGACACCACTGAGGCACACACGTGCTTTTCTTTCCTTGATTGTTAAAGCAATATTTACTCATTTTGGAAGCTGAAAATAGAAATGGGCATAAAGGAGGAAACATCACAAAATTCCCAAAATTCAGGCAGATTTTTTTTTAATTCAGGCAAATTTAAATTGCTAAATTGGTTTCCATACAACACCCAGGGCTCATCCCAACAAGTGCCCTCCTCCATGTCCATCACTGACTTTCCTTTCTCCCCCACCCCCATCTACCCAGAGTTTGTTCTCTGCATTTAAGAGTCTCTTATGGTTTGCCTCCCTCCCTCTCTGTTTGTAACATTCCCCCACCCCCCATGGTCTCCTGTTAAGTTTCTCAAGAACCACATATGAGTGAAAACATATGGTATCTGTCTTTCTCTGACTGACTTATTTCACTTAGCATAGTACCCTCCAGTTCCATCCACGTTGCTGCAAATGGCAGGATTTCATTCTATCTCGTTGTCAGGCAGATTTTTTAACATGGTATGTTTTGCTCCAGCTTTTTTCCTACACGTTTTTACATGGTCTAGATGATACCATATATGTAATTTTGCATCTTGCTTTCTTTCCTCAACATTATGTCGTATTTCTCCAAATCATTGAAGACTCTTTATAAACATCATTTTTAATGACTGCATGATGATCTATTGTCAAGATGTACCGTTACTTACTTAATCAATACATTCTTTTTGGACAATTAGGTTAGATTTTTTGCAATTTTTTTCTGCCATTGTATACACTGCTCCAGTTAATATTTTTGTGCATCAATCTGTATTATGAAGTTGCAGCTGATGCTGGAGTTAAGCTTTAAAATCAAAATGTAAAGCAAAAATTGAGTATAGGTAAAATTAATCTTGAAAGAAATCCCTTAAATCAATCTTAATCCATTAAGGCCACCAGAAGTTCAAAAGCTAAGGATTAACTGTTTGTAGTTCTCTTTGCATCTCAGCTGTGGCTGTTCTTCCTGGCTCAGTGGAGAAAATATGGCTGAATAAGAAAGCTTAATGGGGTAAAGACATTTTCCCTCCCTCTTTCTATCTTTATCTCTCTCCCTCCAGCCCTTGCAGATATAGTTAAGTACACATGTCACCCCCTATTTTGATTACGACTGACCCTTGAACAACATGGCAGTTAGGGGTGCCGATGCCCCATACATTTGAAAACCTGTGTATAACTTTGGGCTTCCCCCCAAACTTAATGACTAATAGCCCACTGTGAACTGGAAACCTTACCAATAACATAAATAGTTGATGAACATATAGTTTGTATGGTATATGTATTACATACTGTATTCTTAAAATAAAGAGAAAAGAAAATGTTATTAAGAAAATTGTAAGGAAGAGAAAATACATTTAGAGTACTGGCCTGTATTTATTGATACCGTAAGTTTACATCATCTATGAATCACGTCAGTACCTACATCAATATTGCCTTATGTGACATAAAACACTGCAAATGTCATATGTATAACTGACACTAGACATCAAAAATGAAAAGATAATGTACAGTCTGTGTTTGTACATATAAATTTTGATAAATTTTAACTTAAAACATTTTTAATGTTTATTTTTGAGAGAGACAGAGTGCAAGTGGGGGAGGGGCCGACGGAGAGGGAGGCACAGAATCCGAAGCAGGCTGTCATGGGGCTTGAACTCATAGGCTGCAAGATCATGACCTGAGCCAAGGTCAGATGTTTAACTGACTGGGCCTCCTGGGTGCCCCTGAATTTTAACTTTTTATAGCATATTTGTGTATATTTTATGGTAACAAATGGTAAAATAGGCTAGTATACCTACATTTTATGCATTCATGCATGATCTACCTCATCTTTCCTTAATTTATTTTTTTGACATTTCTAGGCTGCACGGTTCATTTGTGAGTTTTTTCAGACTGTCACAGATCTCCAAAAAACTTCCCAGTATGTTTATTGAAAAAATTCACATATGAGTGGACCCACGCAGTTCTAACCTGTTTTGCCCAAGGATCAGCTGTATTTCCCTAGGTGGGTGCTCTGGAGGCTGATTCCTGAGACCAAGAACATGCCATGTGGTCAGTGGGGCGTTTCAAGCACTCTTCAGTCTGCTTGGCCCTGCCTCTTGTTCCCTCATTCCTTTCACCAGCTATGTGAGGGGCAACCTGACAGCCTCCCCGTGGCCTCTAGATTCTTGTTCTAGAGCTTTTCTAAAGCCTTGGAGATCCCAGGTGTGCAATCTGGAAGCATTAGTGCTTGCGAGCCCACTTTGACCTTCGGTGATGGGTCTAGTAGATGATTGCTTCCCCTCCATGCCCAGGGTGAGCATTTTTTTTTTTAAGTGTATTTATTTATTTTGAGAGAGACAGTGCAAGTGGGGGAGGGGCAGAGACAGAGGGGGAGAGAGAGAGAAAGAGAGAGAGAATCCCAAGTAGGCTCCATGTGCCAGTGCAGAGCCTGGCATGGGGCTTGATCCCATGAATTGCGAGATCATGACCTGAGCTGAAATCAAGAGTTGGATGCTTAACCGACTGAGCCGCCCCGATGACCCGGGGTGGGAACTTTTAAGATGCATTTCATGAACCTCCTCAGAAGGTCTTGCAGGTTTGAGCGCCGGCCCAGCTGTGGAGTGACCCGATAACACATCCTCGGGCTGCCTTCTCTCCTTGTTTCCCTGTGTGTATGTCACACTCCTTCTTGGGATCACCTTCAAGCCAACCATGCCACGCTTTGTTTCAGGGACACCCACGGCAAGACATCAGGTGTACCCTTCTGGCTGGTGACAAAGGTCCAGTTATCCTCACTCTCAAGATCTTCAGTATCACCACTCTCTAATGGGTGATAATTGTTAGGCCAAACGAGGATACCACATTGTTGTTCTAATTTAAATTTCTGTTGCAAATAGTGAAGTTGAACATTCTTTTTCTGTGGAAAGACTTTTTCCCCCTCCATGTTTTGTAATTCTTTTTTTTTTTTTTTTTTTTTTGGG
>NW_027531318.1:4491612-4571566 GCF_008692635.1 Crocuta crocuta
ACTTTTTTCCCCCTCCTTGTTTTTTATTTTTTTTTTTTTTTTTTTTTTTTTTTTTGGTGTGTGTATTATTTAAAGTATTGTTATAATTCTGGAGTTCTAATCTTGCTGTTTATTGAAAAATATGTCTTTTCACATATTGTAATTTTCGATAATATGTCTTGTCATCTGGCCCACTGGGGCTCCTCAGAGCAGGTTTTGTTTTTTTTTTTTAAGTTTATTTGTTTTTGAGAGAGAAAGACAGAGAGAGAGAGAGAGAGAGAGCTAGAGCGTGTGGGGGAGGGGCAGAGAGACAGGAAGACAGAATCCCAAGCAGGCTGTGGTGCTGACAGCCTGACGGCATGGATCCTGATGTGGGGCTCAAACTCAGGAACCCTGAGATCATGGCCTGAGCTGAAATCAAGAGTCAGACATTTAACCAACTGAGCCACCTCAGACCAGTTTTGCATTTGTTTCCATCAGACTACAAGGGGGATTACCATTCTATGATCACTTTTTATATCACATCTTGGCTTGGAGTTCCTCGATCACTATGAGGTGATACTCTTCAATATAAAAACCCTCTGTGGAGTTTCTTCCACCAGAAGGCTAAGACCAGCTTCCTCATTGTCCCAGTTTGCTGGTGGACTGATTTTTTTTTTTTTTTTCTGGTTCACCCTTTCATTTCAAAGACCCCTGTGCTTGGGGGAGGGGGGTCTTAATTCCAACTCCCTCCCTTTCTCAGGCCCAAGGCTACAACCATTCATACTCAAATCTTTGGGTTTCCAAGCTTGCCAGGCCCTGGAGACAGGTAAAGCAAGAGCTCTCCCAGGCCAATGTGGTTTTGTTTTCTTTTCATTTTTTGGTCTTTGCGGATTTCCCTTATACCCCTGCCCCTAACCCATCCTCTCCCCCTGTTCCTTCCTCCATTTAAAAAGGGTTTTGTCATGTTTTACCCAGAATTGTCTTCATTTTCTAACAGAAAAGCAGTTGGGATATCTAGTTTTATGTTGGTGGAAAACAGACATTCTCACTCTGGCAAAGATTTGGGGTTTGGAAAGGGAGGCCATGCTGAAGCCTGATGAATCTCAAAGGGATGAAAGCTCAAGCTCCTGGCTCAGCTGGCCTTCTCCACATGCAGAGTCCAGAACAGAATTCCTCTCCGCTCCAGTGCTGGGGGGTTTTGTAGTATATTTCCCAGGGGCCTAGCACACTACCTGGCATACCATTAGTGCTTTCTAAATGCTTGTAGGAAATGGTGTTCCTTACCCCTTTCCATTATGAAACTTCTCAACATTCAGGTTTTGGGGATCTGTGTTTAGTTCCCTTTTTCCCGGAAATATGCACAAGAGTCAAGCTTAGGACTAACGTCCTTGTGGGTTTTTTTTCATATTCGATCTATCAGCAAGGATTTTGTTTCTACTCCCAAAATATGTCTTGAATATTCCATTTCTCTCCATGCCCACTGCCACTCCTTCACAAAGGACACCACTGATGGGCCAGGACAAGCATTTCGTGAGAGGGAAGTTGGTAGTCTGGCTCCAGACCCCCCACTGCCAGCCCGTTCTCCTCTATCAGAGCAGAAGATCAGGCTGCCTGACTGCTTCCAATCCTTCCAATATCTCCCAGCGCACTTGGATTAAAATTAGGATGCCTTGCCGTGGCTTTGAGGCCATCAGTGTCCTGCTGGTGGCCACCTCTCTTAATTCGCCATCCGCTCCCCTGCCTTCTCAGCTGCCATCCAACATTTACTATGAGTTACTCAAATCCATGAGTTCTTTCCTACCGCAGGGTGCATGGCACTCTTCTGCTCAATCTTGGAATTGGAGTTTTTTACTAGACTTTAGGAATGCACTTAAATGTCAATAGTCTTTGCTTCCCTCTGGGGAGTAATTAGGACTTATAACTATTTTGCCAGTTTGGTTGTTTTATGCTTGTTTTGAGTGGTTATCTGTCTACTCCTTTAGGATGTAAACTCCATGTAGGGAGGGACATTCTCTCTTTTTGTCGTTGCTGGGTCCATGATACTTAGCCTGGTGAATAGTATGCATTCAATAAATATAGATTGAATGACAGAGTGAACAAATGAATGGTAAAGTCTCTTTAAGGGGTTCAGCCTTCCTCAGGTGTTTTCTTGGCCCTCTAGCCAAGGACGACCAGGGCCTTCCATGATTTGCAGAGGTAATTATCTCTTGGAGATCCCTAAATGGGGTCTGCCTTGAATTTTTCTTTTCTTTTCAGGCAAAAATCCTATTCAGAACTAGAATAAGAATTCTTCCTAGAGAGGGAATTTTCTTTGTTGGGATAAATAGCTTGACTCAGCTCTTGGGGATGCAAGATGAGACTATGCAAGGGCTGGTTTTGGACAGGCACCCAAGCAATAGTAAGAACTGTTTGACTTGCCTTTCAGGAGAAAATGAGGAAAATTTTGTCTCAGCTTGAGAGGAATGGAGAGAGGGGATGGGAGATGACTGGGAGATGGTGACAAGCTCTTTGTGGTCAAGCTTTTCTTAAAAATTTTTTTAAATGTTTATTTATTTTAGAGAGAGAAAGAGCAACAGAGTATTAGCAGGGCAGCGGCAGAAAGAGAGGGAGACACAGAATTTGAGCTGTCAGCACAGAGCCCGATGTTGGGCTTGAATTCAAGAACTGTGAGATCATGACCTGAGCTTAAGTCAGATGCTTAACTGACCAGTTAAGCCACCCGGATGCCCCTGTGGTCAAGCTTTTGACCAGAAGAAGCAGAAGCTCTCTTATGAAGAGGCTGGAACAATGGGAGACTCCGAGGAGGGGTCCGGGGAGCAGAGGTCCCATCGCTGCAGGCCCAAACTCCCCCTGTCTCTCCGCATCACTCTCCTCCACTTGTGGACTCTCCCACCTGGCTGTGCCATGTCTCTGTAACTCTGGACACAGGTCCTCATGCAGCTGCCTTCAAAGGCAGGGTGAAAAGGGGAGCAGGAGAGAGGTTTTCCTTTTGTATCTTTTTATTTTTACTAAGAAGGAAAATATTTTCCAGAAGCTTCTAGGACACTTCCCCTCAGACCACTGGCTAGATCTGGTATTTCTGATTTCAGGTGCCCACACCCAAACCCACCCTGGCAGCGGGCAATTGGGTTGTCATGATCACACAGGTCCACCATGGTTTATTCCTGGTTCTGTCAGACAGCTCACCTTTGGAGAATATGGACCCTATGATGGAATAAAAATGAGTTTTCATTAGCAAGGAAAAAACAGGAGACGGCTGTCAGGTAGTCAAGTAATAATGAAGAGCAAGTGAAGAAGAGGGAGGAGCCTCAAAACGAGTTTTGGACTAAGAATATCTAATAATCTCCAGTCATTTGGTGTACGGTACACAAATGACCTCTCTTCTGAGCCTTCAACAATTTGTAAAGCGCACTGTCCTCAGCATAACTGTGCATATGCGTGCCCACGTGGGACCCTCTGCTGAGCTCACGTTCACCTGCCCTGTCATGGTGGCTCACCCTCGGAGTTAACAGCTGGCATCTGTCCTGATTGCCAGTGCCTAACCCATGATGGGTATTTCCAATGCCGCCTTGGGTGTGTGTGCAAATCAAGGACAAACCAAGGGTGTGTGACTTCCAGATGTCAGTCAGCATAATGTGAGTCCAAGCTGTCAGGTAGAGGCTGATTGGACCATAAAACTTAAGTCCCCAAGTGAATATGTGAAATCTCTGGGGATGACATGACATCCCTGTGTCATGGAAAAGAGGTGTGAGCCAACCTCATCTAGATTTTAAGTGCCCGGAGGATTTAGCTGACATGTAGGTTATAACTGCACTGTATCACCTACTTCACGCGGAGCAGGATACCCAGGCTCTGGAGATTCTCAGAGAAGACTCACAAAAGTCTCCCAGGGGTGTTAAGTTGGCCTGGCTCCTCCTCCTCTCTCTACACTTGCTTGGATTCTTGCTCCTCCTTCCAGGAGTCTGTTAAGGTTTGGGGGAGGTCTGTGCAGCCATAGACCCCCTAATCCTCCCCAGACTAGCCAGCCAGGCTTGGGGAGAAGGCATGGAGTCCCATTCCCCTTTCCAGCTCTGGAAAGAACAGTGAGAGCTTCTGACCTAGCGGGACCCCCTGAGGGAGTGTCGGTGGCCAGAGTTAGCCGTCCACACCCGGAAAGATGTGAGATGCGCTTCCCTGCACCGGAATATCTCTCAGGGACTGGACCCTTAGTCTAAAAGGAATTCTTGGGCACATCCTTCCTCCATTGATAAGTCCCATTTGGGCTTCTGAGGCTCAGTTGTATTTGATTCTCCGAGTGTAAAGCCAAAGGAGCCATTAGCTAGCAGTCGTGGGGAGCTCTGAATAAGACCTACAAAGACAGTTAGTAAACTAATTGGGGATAAAGGCAAGAAGGGGTGCTAATCCTACCTGCCTTAACACTAGTATAATTTTTCTGGCATCCTTCTACAAGTTGAAAGTGGGTAGGAACTCCAGCTGGTACAAAGCAGAATGGTGATGCAGAACAGGTGACTGCTGATGTTGCTGCCTTAGGAGAGTCAGCATCTCTTTCAAGCCTTTGCTGGGATGGGCGGCCTTTCCTCCTTAGCAGAGAAGGACCCAATCCCGCGGGGCTCCGATGCTCTCCTAGCAGGCAGGAGGCAGAAGCTTCCCCTGAGGAGGCCAATGCTGGGCCCGACTTTTCTCTGGTGCTTCAGAC
Organism: Crocuta crocuta; assembly: GCF_008692635.1. Lineage (NCBI taxonomy): Eukaryota > Metazoa > Chordata > Mammalia > Carnivora > Hyaenidae > Crocuta > Crocuta crocuta. The sequence goes on from NW_027531318.1 coordinate 4,496,270, forward strand.
TCACTCAGCCTTCGGGATTATATATATCTTATTGTTCCACTGTGCTGGGCTCTGTTCCCCCAGGTTACCTCATCATCCATGGCTGCTTCAGCTTTAGTCCTCATGTCCGCATCCCAGCTAGCAGGAAGAAGAAAGAGGGAAGGTAAGTTCCTGAAAATGGCATCTCGAAATTGCACACACCATTTCTGTTAATATCCAGGTGGCTAGAACCTAGTGACATGGCTTCACGAAGCTGTGAAGGCGGCCAGTTTGCTCCATGAACAAAAATAAAAATGACAGTAAATGACAAATGAGTTGGGAGCGGTGGGATAGAATAAGCTCAAGCCTCGGGGAAGAAGGCAGCAGGGCTGTGGGCTTAACATCCAGACTTTTTGCTGGGCCTCTGCAGGTCTGGAAAGGAGAAACTGAGGACCAAATGATATCCTGCCGGAGACAGGCCAATAGGTAGTCAAGGTAAGTTGGCAACGTCTCTTTCTGCAGGTTTCTTGATTGGAACTTCGGAGGTAATGGCACATAATATAAACACTGTTTTGTTCTGGGACAATCTCATCATAAATGGTAATGCTGTTGGCAGCCAGGTGATACCCTCCACGGTAGACCTCACTCACACTCAGGAGGCAGAAACATAGACAGAGTTGTTTCCAGGAACGTTGAAAGTTTCCGCTTTCCTGCCCACTTGCAGCCTGCTCTTGGCCTCCGTGGGATCGATCACAAGGTGTGTGTGCGTGGGGGGCGGCCGAGGGGCTGTTGCTGAAAGGATCTCCCTTCCTTAAAGCCTCCACATTTACTCTTGGTATTATCGCCACATGATGTCCTAACAGTCGTAGTTGCCTTATTTTTAGAAGCATTAAAAGTGTTTATTGTTAAATGTTACTATATTTGAAAAACTGTTTTGTTATTTCATAATTAAAAAAATTTTTTTATACATAAAGGCTCAAAAACAGAAGTGACTCACGTCTGCCTGTGTCCACCCTTCCGGTTTTATCTTGGCATTTCCGCTATCTCCCCACAGCACCAAGAGATCAGCCATCTCGGTGTTCACCTGGCTCTTTCCAATCCTGCGTGGCCTTCACCAATGATTCTCTGCCTTTTTACCTTCTCTCTTCATCAGAGTTTGGTGCAGGGTTATGTGATTTGTTAAATAAAGTAAGTAATTTTCCTTCCTTCTTTTTTTTTTTTTTTCTTTGCTGCTTTTGGAAATGTTTATGTAGCAGAGGAACTAATTGCACCTTGGAAATTTAAAGAAATCTACCAGGAAATCTGTCAGGTGCTGCGTCTACTTTGAAAGTGGTTCCTGCCCAACTTTCTTAGGTCTTGTTGATTTCAAACTTCCCACCTCTTGTGGCATTGATTTTGACTGTTTATCTTTACTAGAAAAAGCATTTTTTAAAGATCTCCAGATTTATTTCCTTAAAATCATATATGGTTTTAATCTTTTTGTCTCTGATGTTTATCATTTTCTAATTTCTCATCCTTTTTTGTTAAAACTGTTTTCTTTATTATATTTGCCAAATGTTAATAGATTTTTCTTGTCAGAGAACTAGATTTTAATTTACTTATTCAATTCATTTTTCTACAAATTTATTTTTTTCTACTGTTAAGTTCACTTTATGGTTTATTTACTTTCTTTTTATTTTTTTGTCATTTTTGTAAATAATAAAAATAATTAAGGTCATGATGTTTCCTTTGAATTTAACTCTTTTTTTAAAATAGGCTTTATTTGGGGCGCCTGGGTGGCTTAGTCGGTTGAGCATCCGACTTTCGCTTAGGTCATGATCTCGCGGTTCGTGGGTTCGAGCCCCGCCTTGGGCTCTGTGCTGACTGCCAGCTCGGAGCCTGGAGCCTGTTTCAGAGTCTGCGTCTCCCTCTCTCTCTGACCCTCCCCTGCTCATGTTGTCTCTCTCTCTCTCTCTCCTAGAAATAAATAAAAATATTAAAAAAAAATAAAATAAAATAGGCTTTATTTTTTTAGAATAGTTTTAGATTGACAGTAAAATTGAATGGAAGGTCAACAGAGAGGTCCTATATTCAGATCCCTTCTGTTATCCAAAAATGGAGAGTTTTTATTATTCAACCATAAAAAGGAAAGAAATCTCATCATTTGTGACAACATGGATGGATCTTGAGGACATTCTGTGAAGTGAAATATGTCAGAAAAAGAGAAATGCCATATGATCTCACCTATACGTGGAAGCTAAGAAAGAAAGAAAAAAATGATTGCAAGGGGCAGAGGGCAGGGCAAAATAGGTGAAAGGGATAAAAAATACAGACTTTCCAGTTATAAACTAACTAAGTTTTGGGGATGTAATGTACAACATCGTGACTATAGTTAATAATGTATTGCATATTTGAAAGTTCCCTAAGAGAGTAAATCTTAAATGTTCTCATCACACACACACAATTTTTTAACTGTGTTTGGTGATGGCTGCTAACTGGACTTATTGTGGTCATCATGCAATACAAACAAATATAAAATCATCATGCTGTACACCTGAAAGTATGATAGTGTTATAAGTCAATTTCAATAAAAAATAGAATTTTATTCTCAAAAACACCCACAAAAAACAAAAGTAAAGAATTTTCACGAAGCCTTTCGTAAAATGGCATAACGTGGGGGTGCCTGTGTGGCTCAGTTGGTTAAGCATCCGATTTTGGCTAGGTCATGGTCTTGTGGTTCAGGTCGAGGCCCACCTTGGGCTCTGTACTGAGGGCTCAGAGCCTGGAGCCTGCTTCAAATTCCTTGTCTCTCTCTCTTCCTCTGTCCCTCCCCGACTTGTGCCGCCCCCCACTTCTCATAAATAAAATAAACATTAAAAAATGGCATAGAGCAAAGAGCATCTCCCTGCTTTCTGGAAGTTCATGTTCCACGCCTTTGCAAAAGACTTACTTTGGGGTACCTGTGCTCCCTGCCCCCGCACATGAGCAGCCTCCTCCACCATATCAACATCTGCCACCAGAACTGGTACGTTTGTTACAATAGGTGAACCTACATGGATCCATCATATTCTTCTGAATTCCAGAGCTTACCTAAGGTTCAGTCTTAATGCTATCATTCTATGGGTTTGGACAAGTTTGTGATGACATGTCTCCACCATTATTTTTTCATACAGTAGTTTCATGGCCTTAAAAATCCTCTGTGCCCTGCCTGCTCCTTTCTCCTCACCCTTTAACTCTTCTTTCAACCCAGCTGGTTTCAGTAATGGTCACATTTATTGATTTTTTCAGAATAGCTGACCATTATATTCTTAATTGTCTTCACAAATCATTGCTTCTTTGAAGAGTGTTTTTCAACATCCAAGTGATTAGGACTTTAAAAATCATTGTTTTTGTCTAGAGTACTGATTTTCAGTTTTTATCATCTGAAATCAGAACATGGACTGAGAAATTTCTGACCAAAATTTGATTGAGAGAAAATTTAGTTTTTGTTAACTAGCATTTCATCAATTTTTACAGCTCAAAATGAATATGCATTTTATGTTTTTAGGAGCTCTGAAATAATTCAACTTGTGATTGGAAGATATGCTGTGTATTGTTTCAATCTTTTGATGTTCATAGAGACTTATTTTACTGCCCCTCCCGTGGTCTGTTGTGGTGAATGTTCATGTGCACTCAAACAAGATGCACTCTGGGGGTGCCTGGGTGGCTCAGTCGGTTAGGCGTCCGACTTCGGCTCAGGTCATGATCACACCGTTTGTGGGTTCGAGCCCCGCATCGGGCTCTGTGCTGATGGCTAGCTCAGAGCCTGGAGCCCACTTCAGATTCTGTATCTTCCTCTCTCTCTGACCCCCCGCCCCCAGTCTCACGCATTCTCTCTCTCTCTCAGAAATAAATAAAACATTCAAAAAAAAAAAAAAACAGTATGCACTCTGAAGTTAAGGATTGTGTTCTATAAATGTTAATTAGGTAATTTAGTTGATTATTTGTTCATGTCTTCTATATTTTCACTAGTATTTTTTCATCAATTATAGAAAGACAGATATTAAGAAATCTTCCACTGTACTGGTGATTTTATCTATTTCTTCCTTTAGGTCTTTTAATTTTTAAAGTGCATTTTGAAGATTTGCTCTGAGTTTTACATGCATGTCTTTTTAATGAATTAACCCTTGTGTAATTAGGACATGACCCTCTATCTCTAGTAATACTCTTTGATTTAAAGTCTACTTTGTTTGGTACTGATTATAGCCATGCCAACCCTCTCCTTCTTATAATTTGCTTTAAACCTGTCCATGTCTTTATACATCACAACATATATTTCATCTTGCTTTTGGATCCTGTTTGTCAAATTCTGACCCTTAGTTGGAATGTTTATTCCATTTACATTCAATGTAATTATTATATGATTAGATTCATATCTCCCAGGTTAACTGGTTATTATTCATCTCATTAGTTCTGTATTCCTTTGCTTCTTCTTTCCTGACATAAAAAAAACTCACTCTGTTGAAGTATTATTGACATGCAAAAGGCTTTACATATTTAATATATACACTTGATAAGTTTGGAGGTAAGTATACTTTTGTGAAACCATCACCACAAAGTTACTCATCATCTCCAAAAGTTTCCTTCTACCCTCTTTTTTTTTTTTTTTTGTGGTAAGAACACTCAACATAAGATCTACTCTCTTAGAGAATTTTGGAGTATACAATACAGTATTGTTAACTATAGGCTCTGTGCTGTACTGTAGATCTCTAGGACTTATTCATCTGACATAACTGAAACTTTGTACTCTTTGTCTAATACATTCCTGTTTGCCCCTCCCCCATCTCTTGACTGTTTTGGGTGTGGGTAGATAAACTGTATTTTTTAGTGTTCCATCTTTTCCTTGTATTGCCTATTTAACGACACGTCTTTGTAATATTTATTTGCACTCATGTTTACCCTTCCTGTTGCTCTTCATTCATTCCTGCAGATCTGGGGTTCTATATAGTCCATCTGGTGTGTTGTTTCCTTTCAGAAAGATAGAATCGTTTCAGTCTGAAAAATCTTTTAACATTTCTTATATTTCTTCTTTTAGCAATTCAAATATAGTGGAAATGATTTCTTTAAGTTTTGTATGTCTGAAAATATCTTCATGTTGCCTTCATTTTTGAAGAAACTTTGTATTGGATATAGAATTTTACATTAATATTTTTTTTTCTTCCAGCACTTTAAAAAGATATAAATCTATTGCCCTTTGACTTCCATTGTTTCTGGTGAGAAATAACATTTCCTTCTTCACTGATTGCTCTTAAGATTTGATGTTCATATTTGCTTTTTAGTAGTTTGGTCTTGTTGTGCCTATGTATGGTTTTCTTTCAATTCCCTATGCTTGAGATTGGCTGAGGGTTTTTTTTGGTTTCATTTTTGTCTTTGTTTTGATTTGGAATTTATTGCTCATTGGTCATTATCTGCTCAAATATTCTTTTTTTTTTTAAAAAAAATGTTTATTTAGTTTTAAGAGAGAGAGAGAAAGAGAAACAGAGACAGAGTGAGAGTGAGGGAGGGGCAGAAAGAGAGACACAGAATCTGAAGTTGGCTCCAGTCTCTGAGCTGTCCATACAGAGTCTGCCACAAGGCTTAAACTCTTGAACCATGAGATCATGACCTGAGCTGAAGTCTGATGCTTAACTGATTGAGCCAACCAAACGTACCTGCTCAGATATTCTCTCCCCCAGTTCCTTCTGTTCTCTCCTTTGGGACTCCAATTACATATATCGTAAAATGTTTCATGGATCTCAAATTCTTTGTTTTGTTCTTCTCATTCTTTTTTCAAAAATCTTAGTTTCATTTCGTAAACTACCTATTGCTCTGTCTGTAAGTTTACTGATTCTTTTCTTTGCTGAGTCCAGTCTGCCATAAAGGCTATCAATTGAGACTTTTATTTGTAATATTGTATTTTTCTCCAGCATTTCCATTTGATTCTGTTATAGTTTCCATGTCTCTAGAAATTTCCTGTCCCTTCACGCATGTTTTCTGCCTTCCTACTAGATCCGTTAGCATTTCTATCACAGTTATTTTAAAATTCCCTGTTTGATAATTCAAAAATCTGGATCAGAGGTGATCTGTCTGCTTCTTTTGACTATTTCTTCTCTTGATCATAAATCATATTTTCTTGATTTTTCACGTCTTCTATTTTTTATTAATGCCAGCCATTTTGTATAAAGAACAATAAAAGAATGAAATAATTTTGCATAAAAGAAAAATAAACAATAAAACACAATAAATAAAATACTGACATAAACAGTTTACTTCCAGGAAGGGGTACTAGAATTGAGGGGCTGAGTTTGTATAGCTGGGTCTGAATTTTATTGCAGCTTCATTTTGATGTGCTTGATTGGTAGATGCAAATGTTTTGAGAGTATAACAAGAACTTTCCCTTCCCTGGGTCTTGGGGACCTGAGTAATGGTAAGATTCTGAAGAATTTTTTGTTCTTATAGCTGAGCTAACAGTTTTCTGAGCCATAGAGATCTCTCACTTGGCTTAACAGCTTGACTGCCAGCATTTTGAGTTGTGAGGAATTCTTTTTCCTCTCTGCTCTTGCCTCAGATTTTCTGCACCTATCTGCCTAGAATTCCTGGAACAATTTCCTTTAGCTATCCTTCCCTGCTTCATCTCGTGGCAGCAAAAGTTCAGAGTAACTTACATTGGTTTTTCTCAGCTTTCCTATTTTGCTCCTCTACCTTCATAAATTGGATGCCTTGAACTTGGTGGAAGACCCACATACTTCAAGCAGTATGTCTTCCAGCTCTTCGGCTCTGCCTCTCAGCCTTTGGCATACTCTCCTGAGAATTCAATGAAACCTGCATGAAAGCATTGGTGGATGGGAACAGCCTGACTCTATGACTTGAACTCTTTGGAGTTTTTATCTATCATGCAAGTCCACACATGCCTGTTAGAAAGTTTTTGGAATTTTAACTGGCTTCTCCTTATCCACAGCTATGGAGGATTCCTCCTTCTGCCACTTTATCAGAGACCAGGGGTAAGAGCAGCTGTAGGTGTTTTATTTCCTACAAATAGCTTGTCACTTTTGGTGGTTGAATCCACTTAGATTACTTTGCATTCTCAGCTCTCTGATGGGTTATAAAAAGCAATGATTTTGTAGCTTATCCAGTTTGTTTTGGTTGTAAAAGTGAGAGTATTTTGCAACTTTTTACATCTTAATCAGAAGTAGAACTCAAGATAACATCATTTACTATAATTATTGTTCAAATCTTCAAATCTTCTAATCTACTTTATCTGCCACTGGTACATCACAGATTCATTAGAATGGCCCATGGCAATTTTGTTTCTGTCAATATTTTATGTATTTCTAGATTTTCTTTATATTATATAATTTGTTGCTATACTTAGTAAATAAAGAAAGCAAAGGATTGAATAAATAAATCCCAAAATGGCTCTTTGGCACATCCTTAAACAAACAAACAAACAAACAAACAAATGCAAACCCACAAAATAAATAATTCTTTGTCAAATTCTGGTGATTTTACCTCAACGATATGAAATTGTTATTCTGTGTTAATGTGTCTTAAGTTTGGCTCCTGCTATATTAATCTTTTCTCTGTACTTATGTTTCTTCTTAATTTTGACTGACACAATCCTTTTATATTTAGTACTTTGTGCTATTTATTTTATGTTTTAGATAACTCTTATAAGCAGAAAAATTTTAGATTTTGCTTTTCAATTTAATCTGAAGCTTTGGAGAAATTTAAGCCATTTATATTTATTGTCATAATTTGATACTTACTAAGACTTTTTAATTTATGTATTTATCAAATACTTATTAAATACCTTCCTGGGGAAAAAAGTGAACGAAGCAAAATCTTTGCCTTTTCGGAGATCACAGTCAAGTAAAAGACATGATCACCACTACCAGTGGTAGTTTTACCCAGGGAATATGAGAGTGAAATGAGAGAACTGGCTGCAAAGAAAAATAGATTTTTCAATTCTAATCTATTACTCAGTTAAATTTATATGGGAATGCAAAATATATGCTTGCTTCTTATTCCTTTTTATGGTTACATAGAGGATTTTTTTCTCCTTCAGGTTATATGTTATGATATATAAAGGAGTTTTCTCAATCTTCTACTCAGTGTACTATGAATCTGGAAGAAAAATTTTATCTCTGTAACCATTTTGGAACATCTCAATATTTCAATATAATTTCAATATAATTTTTGCCTAGAGGTTGAGGATAAGCTGTATTGTGGATAGTATTTTATAAGCCAGTTGAATTTCTACCCTAGAAAGGTAGAATTTTTAAAGATTTTTTTAAATTTCATTTTTTTTAATTTTAAAGAATTTTTTCATGTTTATTTATTTTTGAAAGAAAAAGAGAAAGAGCACAAGTGGTGGAGGGGCAGAGAGGAAAGGAAACACGGAATCTGAAGCAGGCTCCAGGCTCTGAGTTGTCAGCAAAGAGCTTGATGCGAGGCTTGAAGTCACGAGCCATGAGATCATGACCTGTACCGACATTAGCTGCTTAACCAACTGAGCCACCCAAGCACCCTGGGAATAATCTTTTTTTAAGTGAATGAAGAAGTTTCCATCAAATAGTTAAGAACTCTTTGATTCGTTGGGGACTGAGGAGAGAAAAGTTAAAATATGATTACTTCAGATAGTTTTGTCCCTGAAACTAGAGGAAGTTACTTCTTATCAAACTGCTGGCTGGCTGGATTAAATGGGAGACCTAGAAGGAGATACTATCTGACCCTGTCGCTTTGATCAGGGTGAGGAAAGGAAGTAGAGCAATAGGTCTGTCACTGTGCCTGTTAGAAGGGATACTTTCTGCCTGGAAGCTAAGGAAGGGTGAATGTTACAGACCCGAGTCTGTCTTCTGATAGATTTCACAGAGGCCTAAGGGAGGAGAGGGAGCTTGAAATTCCAGCCTCAGGACTACTCAGGACTCTGCTGTCTTTTGCATTTGGAGGGGTAGTTGGCTGAACTTTGCTGAGAGCAACTAGCTGCTTAGACAAGAAAAGGAACCTGGCTTTCCTCAAGTCTGCAACAGAACCGGCTTTCTCTGGGATGAACGAATCCCCTCTCTCCCCACTCCCCACCCCTGTATAGTTGCAGACAGTCATGGTTGCTGACAGCCACTTTCCATACCATCCTCAGTCCCCTCTCTTCTGTTGGGTCCATGGTCACTTGAATCCAAATGAATGCCCAATATTGGAGCTAACACCAGTTTAACGCTCACCATTGATAGGATGATTCTGTGTTCCAGTTTTCCTGCGACAGTCAACCATCTACACTTGCTTTGGCATAATTATTAATAGCTTTCCTTTTCACTCAAAAGTGTCCAGATTTAGACAATAAATTGTGTGGTTACTCTAACTTTTCATTTGTTAACAAGACCCATTCTCTGGCTTATACTGACCCCTGTAGGATACAAAATGGCTTTGAAGAAAATGAAAAGGTGAAAGACTCTCCACCCTCAATGTCCGGGATCTTAGCTCACCCCCTGAGTATAGTGAGAATCCTGATTGCTTGGCATGTTCTAGAAAAGGACAATGGCAGGAAAACGTTTTCACTTGAAGATGCTACATAATCTGCTGCCTCGAGTGTCCAGGATTACATGATAGTTGGAGTAATGTCAATGCTCTGAAGAGAACTTTTTGACCACTTCTGTTGGTGACCATCGTTTCTGGCCAAATGGCTCCACGAGGTACAAAAGACAATGCCCAGGTTGTGAAGTGTGATGTTCGGGCCCTCCTCTGGGGACAGGCAATCTTCTGAAAAGAACAGGAAAGGACGCAGTGAGGGCAGCCACATGAACCTTGAGGCTCTGAGTGTTCACAACTGGAGAGGCTTAGAAGAAGGATTTAGGAGGGACAGTGTCAAGGCCCCCTGGCCCATCTGTTAGGAAGTAGGTGATGCTGGGTCCGTATTGACAAAAAGGCAGGGCCATTGGAGGGACATGGGCTGCAGTGCAGGAAATTTTCCCTCAGGTTCCACTGGGACACCTGGGGTCCAATCTGAACGTCAGAAACAACACAACACACATAAAAAAATTTAAATTCAGAGGTCAAGACAGCTTCAGGCGGGGCTAATTGATATGCTTGACTGTCACAATGATGGATTTGCGGCACATTAACCCTTGGTTCTTCTGGGCCCAACTGCCCTATGGGGCCACCTTTCCCTGCATGAGATGGACCTTGCCTGGGGTCCCCTGTCCCAGGAGAGGTCACCCCCTCCTGCTGCCCCTCAGCCCAAAGCCCAGAAAAGTGAAAATGGACTGTTGCCAAGATAAGAAAGGAGGCTTGAAAGCGTGTTTGCTCTATTCAGAGTAAATCAGGATAGGGAAGGGAAACACAGGATATTGTCTGACTTCCACGTATTCTTATGGGTTTTTACTGGAGCTTTTGTCTTCGTCTTTTTTTTTTTTTTTTTTTTTTTAAAGATACTAGTGTGGTAAAGTCCTAGTGTAAAGTGTGAAGTGTACCTGGACAGAAACCTCAGGCTTCACCAATTCCCTTGGAAAGGACTTGCAGTGGCTTCTTCTAGACTCTCTGTGAGAAAATCCTGGCCATGCCCCTTGACCTGCATCTTGGGAATGCGGGGACTGAGCGGGCCGCCTTCTGGCTGTCACTTGCTGAATGAACAGACCATAATGAGTCAATTCTCTGCTGCCTGCTATTTAAAACAACGGGTTCCTTCCTGTTTCCTACGCGCTGACTGAGGCTTCTTCTGTGTTAGGGGAAAAAAAAAAAAACTCAGGGATAAAGTGCGTCCTCGGAGACTGAATGAGCCACACATCTCAGCCCGCTGTGGCACAAAAGCTCCTAACTGTTTTATCTGTACAGATGGCTCTAATTTGGTGTTGGTGGCATGACTCTGTGAGCTAATTTCCTAAATACTTGGTTCATTAAATTGGAAGGAAAAAAAGAACAAATCCTGTAAGCCAAGCTAGGCTCATTCCAAGAAACAGAATTGCTCCTAGGGTTTGCATGGTACGTTTTTGCAGCAGTCCCTGAATATTTAACTGCAATGTTGCCTCCGAGAGGGGAAGAGGGGGAGTGTGAAACACCCCAGGCCAGAATAGAAATGCCCAGTGCTCTGATTCTTTGTCCCTCACCCTGAGGAAGTGCAGTTACCCAGTGGGAGTGAGCCACCCTGATGATCTTTCCCCGGGGAACTTGGTACCAGGAGAGACCAGTGTGGCCTCCCACCGCTGGTGAGCCAGGGCCTCAGCAATGCCCGTAGCAGGGGCTTCTGCAGGTAGGTCCCTAACTGTGTCTTTTTCTCCACGTCTCCAAGCATGTATAAGGGGTTTAGGAGGAAAGCCGGGTTTCCCTGCATAAGTGATAGTTGAGTCGCCATCCAGCCATGGTCGGAGACAAGACAGCTCCTGCTTTCCTGGGGACGCTGTGCAGCTGTTGCTGAGCCCGACAGGCATCAAGACTGTGCCACTCTGCCTGTGCACAACCTGGTGGCTCTGGGAGCCAGGGCTTTTGAGTGATGGCAGAGAAGCTTGGGGAGTACTCAGAGCTGCCGGGACCTGTGTTCCCTTGCTCATGCAGCAAGTGTGCTGAGCCTTCACATCAGGCCACGGGATGCATAAGATGAGTGACTCAGGTCCCCGCCCACAGGGCTGTCACTTCCCACTGAGGCAGCAGTATCAGAGACGCAGCGGGGGATTCACTCTACCCGGGGTGCAGACAGGGTATCACACAAGAGATGCCATGGAGCCAAGTCTCAAAGAAAAGGGCTAGGGCCACATTAGGCTGAAAGGGAGGAACATAATGGTAGAAAAAGCACAGAGGGCACGTATGTGATGTTTAAGAAACGGTACACGTGTCAGTGTTGTACCCCAAGCACAGATAGTTGGCACTCTGTAAATAACTGCACACACGACTGAATAGTCGGGCGTGACGAGAGCATAGGGTGTGTGAGTATGTGCGTGTGTGCACGTGTGTGCGTGTGTACATGCACGTGTGTGTGTGTGTGGAGGCTGCTCTGTGTGGGAGTACAGGACTCAAGACTTTACAGATAGGCTGGAGCCACACTGAGAAAAGACAGTTGGCAAAGGAAAGCCTAGAGAAACGTTTTTAAAGTCTCGAGATTTCTAAGAGTCATTTAGGATGTCAACAAACACATGTGTATTTCCAAAAGCTCATTCTGGCTGCTGTACAGGGCGGAGTGGGAGGAGCACAGATGAGGGGGTGAGTGTGGGGTCAAGGCAGGGTGCTGCTGAGACTAAGGGAGGGGCAGTAGAGGTGGAGAGACTTCCAGAAAGCAGGGCCAGCGCTTGAGCAGCTGGGGGCAGGGGAAGAGAGCAGGGGTCCACCATGACCCCTCAGGCTCCTAGCTTCGCGGGGATCTAGACCCCTCACCCGGTGTTGAACGGGGAGCAGCAAGTCCAGGGAAAGAAGATGAGTTCAGCGTCCTTGAATCACGAATTCTGAGGGGCAGCAGGACCAAGCAGAGCATGGGCATGAGATGGGGAACTGTCCCAGCAGTGATGGCAGGAAGGCTGGGAAGGAAGCAGAGGTGGGAGAGACAGATGCCTGTGGCAGAGCAGGAAGCCTCTGCTGCCTCTGGGTCCAGGAGAAGAGGCAGCCAACCAGAGAGCTAGAATGGGAAGCCATGGGGGAGGCGGGGGGGGGGGATGGNGGCAAGGGCCCAGCCAGCCCTCTGCGGCAGTGGATGGCATGGGGTCTGAGGGAGGCGGGACTGGCCTCACAGGCTTGGTCGTGGGTCCCTCCTGCTTCTGGGCTCCATTTGGAGAGAGGTCCTGAGGCTGTGGAGGGTGTGGAGGACAGAGGTTGGGGGCCAGACTAGGGTGAGGGAGGGATGTGTGTTCCCATGATCTGCTCGCCCATACCCGTACCGCAAACCCCAAGATGGGCTCCACAGCTGGCCTGGGCCCTGGCTCCTTATTTCAGGGGGGGCCCAATGGGAGGTGCCCCTGTCCACCAGCTGCCTCGTTCCAGGGGCTTCTCTGCAGGAGATGTGTGCCAGACGCGCCCATGCTCTCTGCAGGAAGGACTATGAATTTTCTTGCTACCAGTAACATGATAACGTGGGGCGCTTTCTACCATGGCCTTCTCAGAGCTCAAGGCTTTCCTTTCCTTACTGGACCTGGATGCAAAACCAGGGACGCCCTCATTGGAACGCTCCCTTGGCCACTTACTGGCCACGGGGCTGCGGGACCTCCAGCAGATCTGCCACGTTCTCAGTCCCCTCAGAGCGCTGGCAGAATGGTGCCAGCCGGCCACACACCTGTGACTCGTGAAGGCGGACATTGTTCTCAGTTCTGCCCTGTTGTGTGACCAGCTTACAGCCATGCCCGACCTTAGGAGATGCTTCAAAAATATCTTCTGGCCAAATGGATGAGTGGAGAGTCCCAGCATGCTCAAGGCACTAGCGTGTTTTTCCTGTCCCTTTCTCTCCCATGTTTTTTCCTGTCCCCTCTTTTCTTTCCTTCACCTGGCATCTGTGATCTTGGTCTGTTTTTTCTGCCTTCCTCTTCACCCTTCCCTCACTCACCTTCTCTCTCTCTCTTTATCTTTCTACTTCCCACCTTCCCTTCCTGCTTATCCAGGGGTGAGCAGTGTCTCTCTCTCTCCACCTCACGCCCCAAATTCACATCCACCCAGAATCTGTGAATATGGCCTTATTTGGAAATGGAGTTTTCCCAGAGGTCATCAGGTTCAGACGAGGTCATACCGGATTAGAATGGGCCCTAAATCCAAGACAGCTCTCCTTACAAGAAGAGGGAAGGTTGGACACAGGGACACGGGGAGAATGCCACATGACGATGGAGGCAGGGATGGAGGGACGCTGCCATGAGCCACGAGATACCAACGACTGCAGACCCCCACCAGAGAGGCTGGAGGCCATGAAACCAAGTTCTCCAAAGAAGCTCCAAAAAGGCACCAAACCTACCCGCACTTTGATTTCAGACTTCTAGCCCCCAGAACTGTGAGATAAGTACTGTCCTAACAAGTCAGTTTGCGGTGCTTCAGTAGGACAGCCCTGCGGGGTGGTCATGTTCACTTGTTTGTTTTCCCTGTGTGGCGAGTCCTTCAGGTTCTGCTGCAGAGCTGTGCACACCCGCCCGTCCTGGACACCTGCTGTGCATTCACATCCCCACCTCTGGCTTCCCTTCACATGATTAAGACACGCAGAAAAGTGCAACAAAGTCATGGGAAACATCTAGGTGGAGAAGTCACTCAGAGCTTCCTGTGCAGAAAGGAGGGACAGGTGATTGGCTGGAAAACTGGGGGTTTTCAAGCACGCTAACAAATGCATTGTCAAAGCGCTTCATGCTCCACAGGTCGGTCACTGGGGAGCAGGTGAAAAATGGTCTGCGGAGATGTGTGCTGGCAGCTCTGCTTTCAGAGAACATTCATCTCCAGGTACTGGAGCAGCTGTTAGACAGGAAGGGATTTCTGCTGGGTTTAGAGGCAATAGGCTGGTGAGCAGCATTCACCCCAGTACACCATCTGTCACATGCAACACCACGGAGGGCTGGCACCAGAGTGGGAGCTGGGAAGGCACCGTTAGTGGGGTCCCAGAGAAGCAGGTGCTCCGTGCACTTATCTGGGCAGGAGGGGCCAATGGCCAGCTCGCCTGTTTGGAGGTCCCATGCCACCCAGTATCCATATGGAAATCCTTCGTTCTTCATTTGTCTGGGTGAGTGTCACACATAAGAGTTGGAGGCTGTCTCCGTCAGCTTCCTCACACTCCCCATGGAGCATTGGGTGCAGCATCATCACAGGGAGAAGAAAGGGATAAAGAAGGTAGTTTGGGCAAAGCAGAATGGCTCACACCATTGCGATCCTGCAGCCAACAGTTGTGAGTGGGAATGCATCCTTTTCCTGCTTCTGCTGAAGGACTTCAGCCTTTACGTGAAAGAAGAACCGAGGAGAAGACTTCAAAGAAGATGGCAAGGATCCATGCCCCAGGTGGGCTTTCTACACTCTCCCCTCAAGCAAATGGGCAGCTATATCTGGATAAGGCAGTCCTACTTCCTCCAATGGAAGGGCATCTTGGGGCCAGAGGCAGAGGTGAGGGGTAGAATGCACGGAGAGAGGGATGCCATCTGGGTGTGATGGGGGAGGGAGGGAAAAGGAGGGTATAGAGGAGGTACGACTGGAAGGTAAGGTCACATTGGAAGAGTTGTAGTGCAGCCAGGAACCCAGTCAATAACTGGCCAGCAGCAGGTGGGTCAGGAAAGTCAAAAGCATGGGAAACACCCCAAGAGTCATATACACAGGGAGAAGGAAGCCTAGTCTGGGGAGACAGCAGTGGTTGGGAAGCCTGGTTGTATACACGCTCACATCGTCATGGTATCCTAGACGAATGTCCCAGTGCGACCCTAAGTAAAATAACAGCAAGAACAGAGCAGTAGCAGTAACAAACCATAGACTTGCTTCCTTCACGGCCAGCGAGAAAGAAGTGAGGAGTCCTACTTTGGTCTGGAAGAATAAATAACGGTAGAATTGGAATTAGCCTGGAAGAGTGAGAAGCTGGTCAAGCGATTAATCTGTGTGCCTCCCGTCCTCACCTAAGGAGCCTAGGAGAGTAGCTTTGTTGCCCCCATTACCAGTGGGATATGCGTTGTGTAAATAATTCCCTGGAGAACTGAGAGGACCCCCCGCCCAAGGTTGTGGTATGAAGGAGGGGTTCCTTCAGAGAGGCTGGGAAGTGTCCCGCTTCGGGGCTGGGACCCAGGAAGGAAGCAGCACCAGTGAGCCCCATGGGGTCACTTGGAGGTCACATGTTCCAGATGGGGCAGCTATGGCATAGGAGAGCCGCCCAACCTGCTCCAAAATTTACAGGAACGGAAAGGAAACCCATATTTGAGGGTTTTAAAACCTGTTTTCCATGTGTATGTGTGCGAACCATGGACCACTTTGTCAATTTGGTAAGGCCTGTAAACTTTCTTAGAAATGGTTTTAAGTGGATAAAATAGAAAACTGGGTTGAAATTTGTACTGAAATAGTTACCAAAATATAAAAAAATTTTTTCATAGACATATCTATTTATTAATCCACGATTAAATAGGTTAATAAATAATAAGGGAATTTTAATAACCTCTATACTTTTGAAGTAGTGATGAGTATTTAGATATTTTGATATAAAGAAAACAATGTAAGATGATAGAAAAATATCTTTGATTTCTATTGGTGATGACATTATAGATACTGACAATACTAATGCGATTTATTGACTGCATTTATTACTGAAGAAAGTGCTACACTTAGAGAATATAAAGATGTAATTTTCTTCTCATCCAGATTCAAAGATGCCCCGGATACTATCTAAGGATCCTTTGGGGATGCTAGACCTAGGTTAAGAACCGCTGTTTGTTGTATAAAACCATGGAGATTTTGGAGTTTATATGTTCCAACAGCAGCTAGCATTAATTATCCTAACATATTTGTTGACCTGGAAAGGGGCACTCTGCCTATATAAGGAACTTGACCTTCATTGAATGTTAATGTGATAGACTAAATAATGTGCCCCCCCCAAATGTCCATGTCCTAAAGCCCAGAATTGTGAATATTACCTTATATGGCAAAAGAGGCTTTGCAGATGTGATTAAAACAAGGATTTTGAGATGGAGGGCTTATTCTAGATTGTCTGGGATTCTCTCCCTCTTTCTCTGTCCCTCCCCTGTTGGTGCTCTCTTTCTCTCAAAATAAGTAAATAAATAAATAAATACATTGAAAAAAAGAGAACAGATTTGTATTGCTTTAAGCCACTAAGTTCATGGAATTTGTCACAGCAGCAATAGGGAGCAAGTGCACTTACATAAGAGATACCATTCTGTCTTGGGAACATTTTTGTTGAGTATGGTGACATGCAGTGAAGTCCCTGGGTCTTATTTGCATGGCTCTGTGACTTTTCACCCATTATACTCTGTATAACCATCCCCTGGACCAAGCTATGGAGCATTCTAGCACCCAGAAGCCTCCCTGATGGTCTGTCTCAGTCAGCACGCCAGTAGTGCCCACTCTTCTGACCTCTGTCCCTGTAGATTAGTTTGTGTTTTGCTTGCTTTTCAACGTCACGTAAATGGAAGTGTTCCCTATGTAGTCACTTGTATCGTGCTTCCTTCGTTCAACGTTATTATCTATGAGATCCATCCACGTTGCTACCTGTCATTACTCCACATCCTGTTGAGTTCTTGTGGGAAATTCTTACAACCGTGCCAATGCCCAATAAACAAATAAGAGGTGGAAATAAAGACACCATCTTGTACACTTTTCAATTTCACGGTTTCCCTTAAGTGGCCCGAAGCACTCCAAACCACTTCCTTGTTCTCCGCCAGGGGCCCAGGGCCTTTGTCAGCAGCCTGGACTGAAGGTGTCTGAACTCTGGCTTCTCTCCCTCTAGGAATCAGTGCTCTGGGCTGTGTAAGCAGATTCTGGGAAAAACCAGAGGTCTGTCTGCCACGCAGTTTTCTGAAGGCGAACGATCCAGCCTCCTGACACCATCTCCTGAGCTTCTTCTGGCAAAGATCCTCTCCAGGACCCTCCTGTCATCTGCGTCCTCCCTTGGCCACGTCGGACCTTTCACTTAGAGTAACTCTATCTCTAGAACCGCCCCGCACTCTGTTCCCTTCAGTCCCCAAAACAATACTGAAGACTCCTCTTCCCATCTGCCTTTGCATCTATCTCCATCTCTGAGTCCCCACAGAGGGCCCCCAAGTCCCTCCCCACTTTGGCAACATTTCCTTAAGGTGGCAGTCACCGAGACAGAGCCTGTGCTCGCTGAAGGGGGAGACACGCCTCCCGCTCGGCCAGGGAGGCCCCGCACAGCGGAAGCCTCAGTGAGAGGAAATCCTCGCTGGCCTCCCTGCCTCCTCGCCCCCTCAGGGGCGCCCTTCCACCCCATTCTCTCAGCTCCGGCTGGAGAGCGCTCCGTCCTCACCCGGGAAGGAACCCCACAGCCCTGGTCTCCCATTGCCGGGAGAGCGAGAGGGAGCAGCAGGCACCTGAGAGAGGCCGGCTGAGGCGCAGTCAGCGCTCAGGCCCACAGAGGGGGGAGACGCTTTCAGGGGCCACGAGGCCTGAGCTCTGAGTCCAGGATCACAGGCTTCATGCCAGACTCGTCGTCACTGTGCTCTTTGTTACACCGGAGGCTGCAGTTGGCACACTCAGCCATGGGCGCTTCATTGTGTGGCTTTTATTTTTCTAAAGATCAAAATATCCCATTTATTACTAATAAAGCTCTCGGAGAATGGATCTACAGCCAAGAAGGTCTTTCAATATTGCCCGATCTCTCCTTGCATTGCACTAATTCCCCCAGAGTTCCAACCTGCTCCCTCATTCTTACCTCGTGGGGTGCAACTCGTTTTCACGCAGGCGACCGACTGGCACAGCGCGGGCACGGCCAGCAGAGACGGTCTCAGGGAGCATCCATTAGCGTCATTTAGGGGACGTGGGGCGAACGCAGGGAAGGAAGCAATTCTGCTTGTGGAAATCCTTTCCCTGGTCGCAGACAAATCACCACACACAGAGACCACAGACGAACCCCCGGGGAGAGTGTTGAAGAATTTTGTTTTGAAAGCTGTTCCCTGCCCCAGGTCAATGCGAAGAAAAGAAGGGCCCCGCGGGGCTGCCGGACCAGAAGGCGGGCACCCACCCTCACCCCCGATTTCTGCAGACTTTCCCTCCAGGAAGTTCAGGTGCCTCGGCCTCATCCGAGGTTTTCAATAACAAACATTTGTTATCCTTGCCCGCATTAGTTACATTTTTTTTGAGAAAGAAAATAAGCGACACAAAAGGGAGACGTCTGCACGTGAGAGCCTCTCTACACCGGGGCTGGAGAGGCAAGGAAGGAAGGGCCACCTACCATTTATTTTTATAAACATAATAAAAAACACGGATTTGAAGCTACGGCTATAAATAACATGGGATGTTTTCACTCAAGGTCGACCCAGGCTCTGAAGCGATTGGGCTGGGACCAGAGGCTGCCCAGTCCTCCCTCCCCTCGCCGGCTCTCGGCCCCACTCCTTGGGCATTGGTGTCTTTAGAAGCAGGGCTTCTGGGGGAAAGTGGGTGGCTCAGCTGGCTAAGTGTGGGACTCTTGATTTCGGCCCAGGTCATGATCTCATGGTTTGTGCTATAGGGCCCTGCATCGGGCTCTGTGCTGACAGCCCAGAGCCTGCTTGGGATTCTCTGTCTCCCCCCCTCTGCCCCTCCCCCACTCGCACGTGGGCGCACTCTCCCTCTTTCAAAATAAGTAAGTAAACTTAAAAAAAAAAAAGATTAAAAAAAAAAAAAAAGGTAGTGCTTCTGCATTTGCTCGGAATCTGTTTTCACCAGAGCCTCCCTAGCTTCTGGCCCCTCCCACTCTGGGCCACCCCACCCCAGGTGAACTCTGGAGGCTGGAGGACACCTGCGGGAGAGCCACACGGGTTAGTGGCTTCCTTCCTCAGCGACTCACAGGCCGGCGGCCTCACAGATGTTCTCCCTGGGTTTGTTTTGATAGCTTGTTTCAAAAACAGTTCATATCCACCAACTGTTCAGATAATACTATTCCAAGCAGCAAGCAACCGTGATTATTCTGGTTGCTGTTTACCCTGACAAGCGCGGCCCAGCTGGACAACACGGGGCCCAGGGAATTCCCCTTTCTTGCTCTTCTAATTGTTGCCCATATTGGGCGACGGGGAAGGCTTTCCAGCCTTCTTCACATGGGAGCCCTCTGCTCCCTCCCGGGAGGAGAAGAGGGGGAAGGAGGCAGATGGAGGAGATGGACGTGGTAGCGTGGGTATTACTGGAACAGATAACCCTCTTCCAGAGTCGGGCTAGGTCACAATCCAGTGGAGAACTTTTCCCTTCTCGCCTGCACTGGGATTTAGGGAAGCCGTGCTTGGGGGGCTCAGTTTGTAATTTGAACTGACTCTCCCATGTCCCTAAACATTCCAAGCCTAAAATCAAACTTCCTGTGTGCCCACCCAGCCCCAGGGGACCCTTGCCATCTTCCCTAAATGTGCAAAGGCACCCAGGCCTCGGGCGTTCCTCTCCCTTGACCTCCAAAGTCAGTGGCTTGCCAAGCCCAGCTGGTTTCCCTGGGCCATTTTTATCTCTGGCATCTATCTATCTCTTGTTCTCTATCCTCACTGCCTTCACTCAAGGTTCACCCCATCACCTGTCCCTTTCACAGTGACACAAACTTGCGACTGCTGGCCCAGCTTTTCCCCCTTCCACTTCACACCCCCACCTGCCGATAGGCTCAGCTTCCTACAGCTTCACTGTGGTCCCTAATGGGCTCAGAAACCCTTAGTGGATGCCCACTGTGTGCAGAGTGGATCACAAAGCACGCTGCCTGGTATATCAGGCCCTCCACATCTCCTAGCCTAACGTTGCACCTGTCTCTCTCTTCTGCCCTATATAGATCTTTTCTGCTGCCCAGTCAAGTTCACTATTTCCTGACCACATCTGTGCTCTCTAGCTGAGCCGCCACATGACCGATTCCAGGGGTTGTACCTCACATTATAATAAACTCCATGAATGTACTTCCTGGAGTTGTACAGCCTGTGGGACCAGAGGGCCTCCGGGCCTTTGCACGTGCTTCTTCCTCGTTCTGGGTTGCCCTCCCCTCCCAGCTCCACCTGTCGAAATCATACTTTCTCAAGTGCCATTTCTTCCTTGAACCTTTAATTGCCTCCCTTGCTAGAAAGGGGAGCTCCTTCATATCCAAAGTGTTTATTATTTCTTTGTGTTTACATGTCAAATTTTGTTAGAACAAAAACCTCCTTAATGATAAAGACCATGAATGACTTTTCTGCATATAATTTGCGTACCCAGCACTGGGAATGGCATATGATAATTGATGGTTGATGTTGGGCTTGGGGCCTGCCACATTTCACTGTTACCTTTCGGGTGCATTAAATTCAGGCACACTTGTTTGGTCTTTTCTCATCCTTATTTGTGGCTAGACTGCAGACAAAGACTGAGTAAAGCACTAAGGACATTCTTGTCATTATCGAGGCTCACATAATGGTGAATCGGGGAGTCTCACGTATGTGAGTCCACAAAATACCAGTGGGTCCAGTGCTTTGCAAGCCATTACTCTGAGCCCTGAGTCTCAGGATCTGCCTCCAGGACTCCCACCCGACTTCAACCAGATCAGCTCTGTTTATATCTGGTTAACACCATGAGGTCTGATAGAAGCTATATGCAACCAGAGACCAATTTTTTTTTTCTTAATGAAAAACCAAATCAAACCATAGGTGTAGTCCAACTAGTTAGAAATCCCAAAGTCTTAAGAGAAATGTCTTTCTCAACCTATCTGTAAGGGTCTTTAAAAAAAATTTTTTTTTAATGTTTATTTACTTTGAGAGAGAGAGAGAGAGAGCGAGCCAGGGAGAGTCAGAGAGAGAGGGAGACACAGTATCCAAAGCTGGCTCAGAGCCCCACATGGCGCAGGAACTCACCAACTGTGAGACCATGACCTGAGCCGAAGTCCAACACCCAATCGGCTGAGCCACCCAGGTGCCCCCTGTAAGGGTCTGGAAGCACATGCCACAGCTTTCAGTCCAGAGCAGACAGAGCGCTATCACTGGACAGCCCACAGCAAAGTGTCAACAGGTCCAAGTGTCCGGGTCCAGGGAAAAAGCAGGAGTGTGGGAGTCTGGATGTCAGGTTTTAACTCCTGTTCTGCCACGAACAAGTTGTGTAACGTGGGCCAAGTTGCCCCCCCCCCCCCCCGACTCTGCACTCATTCAGAGCTGCAGAGTGGCCCAAGTGTCCAACGCGGGGCCGTGCAGAGGTCACAGCCGCCAGGTGCCTGGAGCCCCGCGGACTGGNGCTCGCCGGCTCTAACGTTTCGGACTCTGCCTCGGCTGGCAGCCGCGTGGACCCTGTTGCCGGGAGAAACGCTGCGTGCAGTTATTCTGGGGCTGGATATTTAAAGAGCAGGGAGTGTTGCGCTACATTTCGGAAGTGCTCGAAGAGGGAGGGGGTGCAGACGGCGCTTTTCTTTAAACAGTTATAGATATCCTGTCCTGATCTCTCGGTCCACAAAGAGTAATTTTCTTCCCCTAAGAATCTGACGTGGGTCCTGCCCATTGTGTCTGGCTGGCTGGCTCCGGGCTGCTCAGCCCGGCAGGAAGCAGGTGGCCCGACGCGGGACGTGTGCCCAGCCCCCTCCCTGGCCCGCCGCGGGTCCCCATCCAAGTGCCAGTCACTTCCAGAAACAGAAGCTGGCCGTGGCCCCCTAGGTTACTTGGAGGGAAGCACAGTGTCACCTGGGGCTCGGGGCTGACCGCCTGCCTGGGGGACGAGATGGAGACCCCTCGGCTCTCAGGGGTCTTGGCTAGGTGGCAGCCGCAGGGCCCCTGGGGACCCCGGGGAGCACAGGCTTCCTCTTCCATGCTTGCTGTTTTCACTGGCTCAGGAAACTGACCAAAAGCTGGGACTTTGTTTTCAAAGCTCTGCGTCATTTTTACTATTTAAATGGCCACTTTGGGCTGCTTTTAGGGAGGTGGCTCTTTTGTCGCTTTTCTCACTCAGGATGTTGTTTCCAGTAGATTTCCTCACAGACTCTATCTGCTGCCTTTGTTTTCCTTTCCGAATGCATATGGAGAAGTCTTCCAGGATTGAGACCAAATCTGTGAACTGGACCAGCGGTGCTATGAGGAGCACTGTTTCATTTTTCTCTGATGACATTTATTGCTTTCTTTTTTTTTTTTTAATGTTTTATTTATTTCTAGGAGAGAGAGAGACAGCATGAGCAGGGGAGGGTCAGAGAGAGAGGGAGTCACAGACTGAAACAGGCTCCAGGCTCCCAGCTGGCAGTCAGCACAGAGCCCGACACGGGGCTCGAACCCACGAACCGCTAGATCATGACCTAAGCAAAGTCGGACACTCAACCGACTAAGCCACCCAGGTGCCCCGACATTTATTGTTTTCATTTCTGCTCACGGAGGTCTTTTTGTCCACATGCTCACTACAACATACTTGAGAAGTATAGGAAATAAATGTAGGTGATAGAGGAGGAAAATTAGTATCACACAGACAGCCCCCCCCCACAAANCTACACATACTGTTAAGGATCCGGCTTTTTACACCCAACACCGGGTCACTAACATTGTCCCAGGCCCTTGGATATTTTGTAGACACAGTTTTTAAGCCTCTTTAGCTTTGGCTAAACCTTTGGCTCTGCACCAGCAAAGAAGAATCAAAGACATCAGCCAGTGTTAATGAGGAAAGAAGGACAGGAAAATTGAATGTATAACATAGTCTGGATCTGTATGGAAAGCCTGGAAGGTTCGGATTGTGGATAACTCTTATTCTTCTGTAGTCTACATGTTTTTCTGTAGTATGCCTAGAAGAGGCAGGATGTTGGGGTGATCAGAAGTGCAGACTCAGGGGGCGAGAAGTGTGGGTTCCCTCCCACCACTATCCAGGACAGCTGCCCGCTCACCTGCTCTGTGCCGCGGTTTCCTCATCTCTAGAGTGCGAACCCTCATAGGTAGGGTTTTTTTTTTTAATGTTTATTTTTGAAATAGAGAGAGAGGGATGGAGGGGCAGAGAGAGAGGAGAGAGAGAATCCCAAGCGGACTCCACACTGTCAGCGCAGAGCCTGACACGGGGCTCAGACCCACCTGACCTGAGCCAAAATCAAGAGTCGGATGCTTAACCGACTGAGCCACCCAGATGCCCCACCTCACAGGTAGGTTTGAAAATCAGATATAATGAAGTGATGCATGAGAGGCCCAGTAAATACGCCGTGGACAGTAACCACGGTGGCTTTACATTATTAGTATCCTAATAGTGGACATTCTACAAGTTATGGGTTTATGAGCTGAATTGTGTCCCCTTAAGATTCATCTTTGACATCTTAATCCCTAGTACCTCAGAATGTGCTGTGTTTGGAGACAGGGCTTACAAGGGTAATTGAGTTAATGTAAGGTCATCAGGGCCCTAATCCTGTGTGACTGGGGGATTGGGACACAGACACTTGCAGAGGGAAGACCATGTGAGGACACAGAGTGAAGACAGTCACCTACCGTCCAAAGAGAGAGGCCTCAGATGAAGCCAACTCTTCCTACACTCTGACCTCAGACTTCCAGGTTCCAAAATTGTGAGGAAATACATTTCTGTTGTTTAAGCCCCCGGCCCGGTGGTGCGTTGTGGGTGCTGTAGGAAACTAATATAGTTCCTTAATATGAATATTGGTGCTGCTGTTGTTTATGGCCTCTCTGCCTGAGGTCCTTACAATCTAAGAGCAGTGCCAAGAGATCTAAGAGAGGTTGAAAAATCTCTTACATGGAGGGGCGCCTTGGTGGCTCAGTCAGTTGAGTGTCCGACTCTTGATTTTGGCTCAGGTCATGATCTGACGGTTCGTGAGTTTGAGCCCCTTGTCGGCTCTGTGCTGACAGCTAGGAGCCTGCTTGGGGTTCTCTCTCTCTCCGCCTCTCTCTGCCCCTCCCCCCAATAACATTAAAAAGGAAAACAGAAACATTTCATACAAAGAGAAAAGGTCCCTTTTCTCCAACCCTTGCCTACTCCTGAAAACTCACTGATCTTCCCAGCATGCTCAGCATCCAATGCGTGTCCATGGAGCCCCTCTGCTCATGCCTCACAAGGACTCTTTCTCCCCAGATTGCATCCAAGGCTCTCAACTCCATTTGGAGAAGTTCCCTCTTCAGGAGCCTTGGCCAGCCATTTTCCCATATAAGATGCCCTCTTTCTTGAAGATGTATCTGCATTCAAATGAAGTGCCTTTAAATCTTGCAGACACCATCAAGAGAATGTGTTCACATATGTTCCACTTGGATCACTAACACGATGGTTTCTTAGGATAAGATTTCTTTTGAATGCTTAACTCTATTGATTTTTTCATTATTATTATTTTTAAATTCGTTTTGTTGTGGTAAGTACACTTAATAAGGCCTTCTTAGCAAATGTTTGCATGTATGGTACAGTATTGTTGACTACAGGTTCAAGTTTGCACAGTAGCTTTCTAGGGCTTATCACCTTTCGTGACAGAAACTTCATGCTTGTTGATTAGTAACTCCTCATCTCCCCCTCTTTCCAGCCCCTGGCAAGCACCATTCCACTCTTTGATTCTGTGAATTGGACTTCTTTGATTTTAGATACTATGTATTTTATTTCAGTGGAATCATGTCTTGGTGCAATTGGCTTACTTCACTTAGCACACTGTCCTCAAGGTTCATCCATATTGTCCCATATCACAGAATGGCTTTCTTTTAATTGTGAATCGTATCCCGTTGTGTGTATATACCCGATTTCTTTAATCCATTCGTCTCTCGATGGACAATTAGATTATTTTCATCTCTTGGTGTTTGTGAATAATGCTGCAATGAATGTGGGAGTACTAACATCTCTTCAGGATCTTCATTTCTGTTCTTTTGGATAAACGCACGGAAGTGGGATTGAAGGTCAAGATTTTGAAGACAGGGAGAGGAGGCCACTGGGGGATGCATGCAGAGTGCTTCCTCAAGTTCCACAGCGCAGCTAGCCCTCGACTGAGAATGCAGAAGAAGCGGGAAAGGGTGGACTTTGGGTAAGAATATTTTTGTCTTTGCAAGCTAGGGTCAGCCCTTTCTCCTTGGCTATGGAGTTAACCACCGTGCCTTTGCTAAGCCAGCCCCTCTCCATCCCTATTTTCTCCAGAGACAGTCTTATAAATCTGGCTAATAACTCCCATTTCATTTCCCCAAACTCCATTAGAGGGAAATTATAATGAAGCTCAAATACTTGCCAGGTTATTCATGGGAAAGACCTTTGGCTTTTAAAGAATGCCTTTCAGATGGCTGGATTAATCTCATGGCACATTACAATACGGTCCTGCTGAAGTTTGCAGGCCATCCCTGGCACCCGGCATTGTGCATTACACAATGCTGTCAGGGAGCATGAATTATCTTTACAGGAAGAGGTAGGAATTAATATGTCAGATGAGAAGGACCCACTGGTAGCACCTGATGAAAGCCTAGGACCTTTGCTCCTTGTCAAGGTCCTGCAAGGTGAAGTCCTAATCACACAACTTAAGAGCAAGCGCTCTGGGCAGGCTTCTCTCCGAGAAGGGCACAGGGCAGAGCAGCAGACAATTTATGCACTGCCCCTCGCCATCTGGCCCTGTTCACCCACAGGGGCTGGGGTAGGAGTATTTGTAGCCTTGGAAAGAGACACTTACCTAGATGCTTAATTTATGACAGGCACGTTGAGAAAAAAAATGCTGATTTCATTCATTTTATTACCTTCCTGGCACAGCAAGTTAATTAAAAACAAAAGTATGCCTGCTGCTTTGTGCTCACTTAAGGGGTTGATTTGTAATGTAAATATATGCGTTTGTATGGTACATACATTGATATAAAGGTAATAATAATGATAATAGTGTCTATCACTAAATGAGTTCCAGACCCCGGGGAAGGAGTTATACACAGGTTATTTATAACCCTGCCAAGCCAACGTTACTCAATTCACTTTATTGATGGAGAAACTAAGGCTCAAAGTGGTCCAGGAGCTTGTCCAAGGTCACACAGCGGTGGTATGCTGGAATTTGACCTCACTTATAAGATAGTGTCTGTGGCAGGGTGAACCATAACTTGTCTCTGTTCACCCTGCTCTACCCCACCGTCTGTGTCCCCGTAATCATCACCATGGTCAAGGGAGGTCCTTGAGCATGCGGGAGAAGCAAGATTGACCACACGGTTCGCTGTTAATGTTTGTTCACTGTTATCCCCCACTGTTCCTCCGTGGGGAAGCGGAAGACAGTGACCTGGAGCAGACTATATGCTGCCTACAGAAACACAATTTTAATAAGACACGAGTAGGTTAAACATAAAAGGCTGAGAAAAGATATACTATGCCAACCATTAATCAAAAGAAAGCTGGAGAGAGGATATTAATATAAGACAAAGTAGACTACAGAACAAACAGTATTTCCAGGGGAAAATACATTATATCATAATGATAAAGGGATCGGTTAATCAAGAGGACATAACAATTCTGAATGTTTATGTACTGAGTATCAGTCCTTCAAAATAAATGAAGCAAAAATTGACAGAATCACAAGAAAAAATAGACAAATCCACAATAATAGTCCAAATTTTCAGTATGACTCTCTCAATAATTAATAGTACAAGTGGACAGAAGATTAGCAAGGACACTGAAGACTTGGGCAACACTGTCAACCCACTTGGCTTGCTTGACGTTTATAGATCACTTCAATCAACAAGAGTGGAATACACCTTCTTTGCCAGTACACACGGAAGATTTGCCAACTACATCATACTCTGGTCTACAAAACAAGCCTCAATATATTTAAATAGATTCAAGTCATATAAAGTATGTCCTTTGACCATGGTGGAAGTAAATTACAGATCAATAACCAATATTTGGAAAATCACCAAATAATTGTAAATCAAACAACACATTTTAAACTATGCAGTGAGTCAAAGAAGAAACTACAGGATTAGCTTAATAGCCATATAAAAAGCATTTAACAAAATCCAACTTTGTTCTTGTTTAGGAAAAAACAAAAAGTGTAAGAGACTAGTCGTAGAGGGAACGTTCTCAGCTTATTAAGAGGAATCTACAGAAAATGTGTAATTAACATCATAGTTGATGGTGGGAGACTAGATCTTCTTCTCTCCCCTGAGGTCTAAAATAAGACAAAGATGTCTGCTTCACAACTTCCTTTTGACATTGTATGGAGGTACTAATCAGGAAATTAGGAAAGATATAGACATAAGAGACGTTGAACATCAAAGCTCTCCTTACTTGCAGACAATATGGATATCTATGAGCAAAGTGATCAAAGAGTAAGTGAATTATTTGCAAGCCTGCAAGGTACAATATCAATGTACAAAAATTGCCTTTATTTCTGGATATTGGCAATAAACAACCAGGAGTTGGAAGTAAGAAACAAATAATATCATTTATAGTAGCACTCAAAAATATGAACTAGGAATACATTTGATAAAAGATATACAAGAGCTGTGCACTGCAAACTGAGCCGTTGCTGATGGAAGTTAAAGGAAGACCTAAATAAATTGGGAAAGATATCTTGTTACAGGTGAGTAGACTCAATACGGGCAAAATATCCGTTCTCCCCAGATTGCACACAATTGCTATGAACATCTCAGTCATTTTGATGATGTAGAAACTGTCAATTGATTCTAAATTCATATGGAAATGCAGAGAATGTGGAAAAGCCAAGCAAGTTTGAAAAAGAGGACCGCTACCTTACCCGATTTTAAGTGGAAATTAGGACTTGAAGCTCTTTCTTACGTCTCTTTTTAAGTGCAAAACGTTGTCTGTGACTCCTCAGGAGTCTCCTCATTGATCTGAGGTTGAGAATGAGCTTGTGGGGTGGATGGATCCCCAAAGGAAAGTCCGGAGGCTGTTCCAGAGAAGGAGATCAGACAGATGGGGGATACGCAGAAACAACAGGAACCATTGCACAGGGGCCACGAGGAGAATTCAGTGAAAGCCACTCATTGCCTTGGGTAACTCCCAACGAAACAAACATGGCTTCAGGGAGTCTGTACATGCTGGACAAGCTGCAAACCTCAGGGCCACAGAGCCCGGGGACACAGTGGACGGAGTATCCAAGAGACACTTGATGAAGACATAAGAATGTGAAATGTCTTCCTTTGTGAGGCACAGGCAAGGTCCAAGTGAGCAAAACTTCTACCTTTGTGTCTCTTCCAGTGATATTACCTTTAGACTTGTCCCCATTGTTCAGTGGAGAATTTCTTACATGGAATATAGTCCAGGGCATTGGCCAGCCAGAGGTCGACAGGACCGTGTGGCCCTATGATACAGGTGGGGACTGTTCCTCCTTCCTTCTCGCTCTAAGCCCCTCAGATGGAGGGTAATGGAAAAGGTGGCCAATGGAGGAAGGCCAGGGGTCCTAGGGTGCCAGAGAGAGTCGATGAAGGGGAAAAGCAGAGAGAGAGAGATTAACACTCAGTCCTCAGATTATGCTGTGGGTTGGAATTGCCAGCCTTCAGTTGCAGAAGGGTCAATATTGGAATGACACATAACAAACAAACTTGCAGCTCCTCTCAGGAGTAGCTGCTCTTAGAGCCCACAGACCTGGACCTGGTCATAGGGCCCCTTTCTCGATTCCCCTTATCCTAGCTCTCTGTGTCTCCACCATGGAAAATTCCAGATGGCAATCTCCATGCTGTAGGGTCCAGGGGAAGCAGAAAGGAGGCCTCATATAGAGGAAGACACATCTTGCCTCACTTCAGTCTCATTGTTGCTACCAGACTGACATCCCAAGTCATACACAAAGATGGGTGCTTGTCCTTTGGCCACCAGAAAGACATTCCCTGTACGCTGGAGTGATAATAACATTGCAAAACTGACTTAATGCCTGCTGTGTGCCAGGCACTATTTGAAGGGCTGTGCAGATGCTAACTCTTTGAATGCTCACAACAATTCCATGAAGGAGTTACCGTTATTATTCCCATGTAACAGTTGAGGAAACTGAGGCACAGACATGTTAGTAACTTACCCTGTGATAAGCCTGTGTGTCTTTCCTGCACTCCTTTCCATTCAACTGCATCCGTTTTAGAAACAGCTGCTTTAGGAACCCACCTGGTGCCTCAAGAACACCAGGTGATACAGATTAAACAAGTGTGTCATGAATGCAGGCACTCAATTCCCATTACAGAAGAGAAACCTTAACTTCCTGGTCTGCTTCAAGCTACTTTACTACGTATGTTCAGGTTTACTCAACAGGTTCTTCCTTTATTACTGCTGATCTATAAAGTTGATTCTTTTCCTCCCAGAAGAAAGGAACATTTGTCCCAGGATAATTTGGTATCTCCTGAGGAGATTAAAATTGCTAAAACTTCGGGGCACCTGGGTGGCTCAGTCGGTTAAGCCTCCGACTTCGGCTCAGGTCATGATCTCATGGTTCGTGGGTTCAAGCCTCGCATCGGGCTCTCTGCTGACAGCTAGCTCAGAGCCTGGAGCCTGTTTCGGATTCTGTGTCTCCCTCTCTCTCTGCCCCTCCCCTGTTCACACTGTCTCTCTCTCTCTCAGAAATAATTTAAAAAATATTTTAAAAAATTGCTAAAACTTTAAAAATGGAATCGTTTCTCTCTACCAAATTCAAGGTAGGCAAAGTCGTGGGGAGTGTGAGGACAGCTGTAAGTTTCATCTACAGATTCCTACCACAGAGGACATCAGAGCGAATATTAGAAACCAGGCAGCTGTATCCTGACTTCATCTCTTTTCTTTTAACTTTTTATGTTGAAATAATTATAGATTCACAGGAAGTTGTGAAGCTAGTAGAGAAAGGTCCTGTGTACCATTTATCTAGTTTTTCCCCAAAGCTGACATCTTATGCCGCAATAGAACAATGTGAAAATCAATTACACCTCAGGACAGTTTATCACATCCGTGTTTGTGTAACCAGCACCACAGTCAAGACTCAGAGCTTCTCCCTCACGACAAAGATCTTCCTCCTCCTCTTCCACATTTCTAACCCTTGGCCACCACTACTCTGTTCTCTATCTCTTTCATTTTGTCATTTTGAAATTGTATAATGTAATAATTGGGATGCTAGGGGTCTGGCTTTGTATTTTTGTTGTTGTTTTCTGTTGTTCCCTTTGTTTTCTTCTGTTTTTGTTTTTCTGTCTTACTGTTGGTTACTTGGAACGTTTTTCAGAATTCCAATTTGAATTTCTATAGTGTTTCCAAGTGTATCTCTTTTGCATAGGTGGTTTGGTGGTTGGTTTAAGTATTATAGTACATGTACATAATTTATAACAGTCTACCACTATTAACATTTTACCAGATTGAGTAAAGTGCTCAGATTCTACGTACTATTCCATTCCTATTACTCTCCCTTGTTTATGATATAATTTCCTTAAGTATTTCCTCTCCGTACACTTAGAACCAATTGAACAATGTTACAAGTTTTGTTTCAACCGAACACAACTGAGGAAATTCAAGAAGTCTATGGTATTTATCTTTTTTACATTCTTTCCATTGTTCTTTTTTCCTTCCAGACGTCTTAAGAATTCTTCTTTTTATCAGTTTCTTTCTTTTCAAGAATTTTCTTTAGCTATTTTACAGTACATCTGCAGGCCATAGAGTCTCTTAGTGTTCCTTCACCTTAAAATATCTTGATGTCTTTCTACTCAGGAAGGATATTTTCACTGGCTACAGGATTCTGGGTCAACAGTTCTTTCCTTTCAGCACTTGGAAAATGTGGTGCCACTTCCTTTTGGCCTCCATGGTTTCTGATGAGAAATTCACTATCATTCCAATTGTTTTTCCCCTCAAGGTAAGGTAAGGTATTGTTTCTTTGTTTTGTTTTTGTTTGTTTGTTTGTTTTTGGTCTTCAGTTTTTAGAAGTTTGACTGTGTTATATCTTGGTGTGGTTTTCTTTGGGCTTATCTTATTTAGGCTTCATTCAGCTTCTTGGATCTGTAAATTTATGCCTTTTGCTAAATTTTGGAAATTTCCAGCCATATTTCTTCTAATGCCTTTTCAGCCCTTCTCCTTTCCTTTGGGGACTCTGGTCCCTCAGGTGTTGAGGCTCATTTGTTGTTCGTTCTTTTTTTTTTTTTTCATTGTTTTCTCCCTTGTTCAGACTGGATA
This sequence comes from Crocuta crocuta, assembly GCF_008692635.1. Taxonomy (NCBI): domain Eukaryota; kingdom Metazoa; phylum Chordata; class Mammalia; order Carnivora; family Hyaenidae; genus Crocuta; species Crocuta crocuta. The sequence goes on from NW_027531318.1 coordinate 4,527,800, forward strand.
CTTTCTATTGTTTTATGCTTAAGTTTATTTATCCTTTTCTTTGCCCTTTCTTTTCTGTTGCTGAGCCTATCCATTAAGTATTTAAAATTTTGGTAATCATATTTTTTTTTCAGTCTTAAAATTTCCATTTAGGGAATTTACATCTTTACATCTTCTATTTCTTGGTTCAGATTTTCTTTTTGTAAGTGTGTTTATAATTGCTTATTGGACCATTTTTATGATGGATGCTTTAAATTCCTTGGCACATAATTCTAATATTTGTATTGTCTTGGTGTCAGTGTCTGCTGAATGTCTTTTCTCACTCATTGTTGATTTTCCTGCTTCTTGGAGTGGTAAACGGTTTTTGTTTGTATCCTGAACCTGGATATTGTGTTACAGACTCTGCATTTTATTTAAATCATCTTTTCCGCAAGTTTCCACTGATACCACATGGGTCAAGGCAAGGCAGAGCTATGTGCCTCTGGATGGTGGTGAAATTTATGGTTTTCCATCTACTTTCCTCTGATACTGGGGAAGGGGGAGATGCCACCTCATTACCACTGGGTGAGTGTGGAAGTTCAGGGTCCCTACATGGTCTCCACTGGCCCTAGGGGGAGGATTTTAACTCGTGGGTGGGACTGAATTTTCCGGATCCCTACTCAGTCTTCTCTGATTTCACCCTAGTTAGCAAAAGGGAAGGGCACCTCATTAGAGCAAGTGAGGTGGATACACAGGCTCCTGGTTCCACCTATGCTGATGGGTTGGCAGTGTGACAGCAATTTTTACTTGGTGTTTGGTTGGGGGTGGAGTGGTTATTGTCTAAAAGTTTCCCATCTTCCTAGGTTTCCCTTTTCTTGGTCCTTTACCTAGGGACAGCAGGCTTTTCTTGGGTTTATTATTATTATTATTATTATTATTATTTTACTGCTCCCACTGGTTTCCAAGAGTTGTCAGCTTCTCCAGCACCCAGTCTGAGATACAGAAGGCAAAAGGAAACGCAGGGGATTCACAGCCATGTCATTCCTTGAGTCCTGAGATCCTTANACATTTATATATATTAGATATTTATATGTTATATAGAAATAAATCTATTTATATTTATTACTAAATAAATATTTTTATGTGTATTTAACGGGTGGAACAGAGAGAAGTGTGTATACTCCATCTTGGTCTGGAGATCTAATCTTACGAGAAAAGAACCCTCCACCCCAAAGCTCAAGGAGAAGAATTAGGCTTGACTGTGGCTTGCCGCAGTGGCTCAGTGGATAGACACCACCAAGATGGGAGTCTGCTAAGCAGTGTTTGCTAAGCAGTGAGCTCTCAGCCTTTGACTTATATCACACACTTGATCCATTCAGTATGTTTTCAACTGTTCAGCCATTTTACTCATTAGATTTTGTTTTAGTGACAAATTTGTTTAGTGCCAAATTTGCCATTGTGTAAGATTAAAAGAAAGAAATCCTACTGACCCTGAAAATTTTTCTAGAAGCAAAGTTATAGCATTGTGGCTAGAATGCACACTGTCCTCCAAGAGAACTTGTTTATTTGGGGTATCGCTTCTGAAGGTATTGTTTGTCAGACAAACCAAACAAGTCACCTTCCTTAGACATAATCTTTCCCCTCTATCTTCAGTGGGTCACGGGGACTCCTGGGGGCTTCTGTATTATTATAACTTCCTGGAGAAAGGCCAGGCTTTGGGCTCCAATAAATCAACAGAGATGTATTGTGTGCGAAGCATGGAGGTGCTGATGGAAGCACAACATTGGCTTTAGCCCTGGAAGAGTCTGTTAAGGGTTCAGTGACCAGTTTCACCTGCAAATAAGTTTGCATCTCTTTTCAGAATTATAATTACCAAACACCTACAGGCTAAATTGCACTGGAAGTGCAGCATTTCTGCCAACATTTTCTTTTTTAAATCTTCATTCCTGGGGCTCTGAAGCGTCTGACTTCAGCTCCAGTCATGATCTTAAGGTTTGTGAGTTAGAGCCCCATGTTGAGCTCTGTGATGACAGCTTGAAGCCCGGAGCCTGCTTGGGATTCTGTGTTTCTCTCTCTCTCTCTCTCTCTCCTTGCCTGCCCCACCCTTGTGCTCTCCCTGTCAAAATAAATAAATGAAAATTAACCTTAAAAAAAAAACAAACCTTCATTCCTTTATTCATTCAACAAATAGTTACTGAACACCTATGTTGTGCCAGGCACTGTTCTAAGCTCTGGAGATACAACACCAAGGAAAATAGACAATACCCTGCCTTCATATTGGCTTGCGTTCCAGTGGGAAGACACATAATACATGTAATAAATAAATGAAATACATAGCATGTTAGGTGATAGGTGCTCTGCAGAGAAACGAAGCGGGAAAAGGAAGTAGGAAACGCCTGTAGCTCAGGTTGTGTGACAATAGTGTGGGTAGAGAAAGCCTTGCTGAGAGGGTGATACTTGACCAAGGACTTTGAGGACGGAGAGGCTGGGTTGCAGGGCAAGGACACTCCAGGCAGTAGTGAGGGTCCTGAGATGGGAGTGTGCCTGGTCTATTCAAGGAACACCCAGGGGACAGACTGTTTGCATTAGGTGGACTTTTAGTCTGGTCAAATAAAGACAAGTTTTACAGGTGGGGCCTGCCAGGGAACCAGGCAAATGTGGGAATAGGCTTTAACCTTCACTTTTCACTGAGATCACAGGCTGCTGGTCTTTGTGGCCCTATGGCACTAGGGAGTGGGGATGAGACTCAGGCACGTTACAACACCCTAAAATTCACTGTTCTTACTGAGATTCTTTTTTTTTTTTTAGGTTATTTATTTATTTTGAGAGAGACAGAGAGAGTGCAAGTAGAGGAGGAGGACAGAGAGAGAGAGAGAGAGGATCCCAAGCAGGCTCTGCACTGTCAGTGCCGGAGCCTGATATGGGGCTTGAACCCATGTAACCATGAGATCATGACCTGAGCCAAAATCAAGAGTTGGACACTTAATCGACTGAGCCACCCAGGTGCCCTAGAAATCCTGCCTTTTTTTTTTTTCTCCCAGTAAATGCTCCAATTGCTGAAAGCCTTTGGTGAATTTTTTGGGTTCTGAAAAAGTTGATTCTGTTGATTTTTGCCACTGTTCTCACTGCTTTTACAGAGGAGAGAATTTTCAGGGGGCTTTTACCCCGCATTCCAGCTGCCATCACTCCTGAAAAGGAACCTGAGAAGAAACAAAGCTGACTGCGTGGGAATGCACCCAGAATTATCAGTGGCTGTGCAGTTTGGCTGGCCCCGGGGCCCTGTGCTACAGGACAGTGGGAATAAGGCCGGACAGATAGCTTGAAGCTGTTTTCAAACCCATTTTCAAAGTTTTTGAGGAGAAAAGTGAACATGGTGAAAACAATGTTCCAAGATTAATTTGGCAGTGGGTCTAGGAATTGAGCAAGAAGACCAGTTACTTTAATGTTTATTTATTTTTGAGAGAGAGAGATTGAGAGAGAGAGTGAGCAGCGGAGGGGCACAGAGAGAGAGGGAGACACAGAATCCGAAGCAGCCTTCAGGCTCTGAGCTGTCAGCACAGAGCTGGACACGGGGCTTGAACTCACAGACTGAGAGATCATGAGCTGGGCTTGAACTCACAGACTGAGAGATCATGAGCTGAGCTGAAGTTGGATGCCCAACTGACTGAGCCACCAGGTGCCCCAAAGACCAGGTACAGTTTTTTTAGAAGTTTATTTATTATTCTGAGGGAGAGAGAGAGAGAGCGAGCGAGCAAGCATGGGAGGGGCAGGGAGAGAGAGAACCCAAGCAGACTCCATACTGCCAGTGCAGAGCCTGATGTGGGGCTTGAACTCAAAACCAAGAGTTGGATCTTAACTAATTGAGCCACCCAGAAGCCCCAAGAAGACTTTAGTCAGTAGGGAATAATTGTGTACCTGGGAGAAGCAGTAAGCATAGGTTGGTGTGAGAGCTTTCTGAAGGAAGCTTCTGTGGAATGGTCAATGCCTGGTTATTGGGGAAGGCTTCCAAGCACATGTGTGTATACAACTGTTTCCCGTGAGACACTGCCCTCTCAGGTTTTCTTCCTGCTAGCCCAGAGGTTACGTAGCCCCCAAAGAAGTCCTTTTGGCTTTCCGCTCTTGTACTACTTGCTCTACATGAGTCACCTTCCCAGTGACACAGTGGAGGATCTTGGAGTTCATGGTAAATAATTCCCTCATCTGCTCCTGGGTAGGGAGGCACGGCCAGGTGTTCACACTGCCATGCACACAGCCAAGCTCTACTGTAAACACATGAAAAGAATCATAGGGGCTTCTGATTTTAAAAAATCGATGGGTTTGTCACCCGTTTCCTGGTGGAGGACACTGCTGAGAAGAAAAGGAGCCTGCCACCTCCCTTCCGGGTTATCACTGCTAACCAGAGCCCCTCCTCTAGGAACACTGGCCCAAAGGTAAGGGTGTGCATTGGGGATCGCGTCGGACACAGCAGGTGCTGAGATCCTCCCCCGACCCGTGCTGCTCTGTCTCCCAAACGGTAGACCCAGTTCATTCTTTAGGTATCTCCAGACACTTGGGTCTTTCAGGCAATCAGAGACTTAACCTCACGTTCCAGGCCAGATCAGGCCAACATTAACCTTAAAAGTGGAAAGACCGAGTAAGTCAGACACGGGATGTTTCCCAAAGTGTATTCCATGGAATTCTGGTCTCGTGAGTTTCTCCTCCAAAGAGGTCTAATAAACTGAGGAAATGTTTCATTCTCTATTTCCTTTTATATGAGTCACAGTGCATTTTAGCACATTTAATGCTCTGAGAAGTCCTGTAATAAAGAAACTTGCAATCTATTTAACTTAGCATTTCCTAGTTTTAACTGACTATAGAACCCTTTGGACAACATCCACTTTGGAGTGAGGCCTTGGGCGAGTATCACTCTCTTCCCTTGTCTTCCTCTGGTCATATACAATATGGCAGCCCTTTCCCAACCTTGTGTCAGTGTGGGGCCCTTGAAAAAAATGAAGACTTCAATTCAGACATGGCTGTCGTTCAGCCCAGATGTGATGACCCTGGTCTGCCAAATTGCCCCCAAAGATCCTGAAAGCTTATAATTTCTTAGAAACTTGGAAGGCTCCATCTGCTGTCTTATCTCAGACCTTCCTCTAGGATCCTCAATGTAAAGTGAGGTAAATAGTAATAGTATTAACTTTGGAGGGTTGTGGTGAGATTAGTTAACACCTCAGTGCTCAGAACAGTTCCTGGCACACAGTTAGCTTTATATGCATTTGCAATTCATAACCTGAGAACCAACATTCACCCACCCCTCCCTTTCTGCCTCCCTTCCCCTTCCTTCGTTCCTTCATTTCTTCGTTCCTTCTTTCCTTCCTCCATCTCTCCCCTACTCCCATCCCTCCTTCCCTCCCATCCCTCCTTCCCTTCCTTCCTTCCTTCCTTCCTTCCTTCCCTTCCTTCCTTCCTTCCTTCCTTCCTTCCTTCCTTCCCTGGCCTGAGGTCATTTGCTTAATGACCCTTTTTGTATTCATTATTGTTAAATTACTATTATTATATAATGTCAGCATGGAGCTATTTTTCTTTTTTGGGGGTAATAAATGGTCAAACAGTCCAAAGTAGTTGCCTGTCTTTCACACACACACACACACACACACACACACACACACACACACTTCGCCCTCTTCCTCTGAATTCACTGATTCCCATTGATCTGTGTCTCAGGGCCTGGGGCCCAGTTTCAGCCCCCCTGAGGTATTAACTCAAAAGATGAGAGAAAAAGAGAAAAGGGGCTTTCTTTGGGGAAGAGAGATGGGAGGAAGGGGGTGGGGCCTGTAGATATACAGGGTCATTGTTCGGGGAAGGTCCCGACAGTTTTATAGGAACAGCACAGAAAGCTCGGGGCCAGCCATCGCCACCGAGGGCAAGAAGAAGCCACCGGTGTCTATAAATCTCTCTGAGAGGAAGGTGTGGGCATCACATGTCAGGAAATACGGTGGCACCTGCCAGGGGGAAGACGGGTGTAGGCGAATGGGAAGGGCATTTCCCCCAGAAGTAAATGCTGGCGGGGAGTGAGGAAATGGCAGTTTGGAAGTGCTCTCTGCCACCCACCCTTCCCCGCCTCCCCCTTGCAAGAAGCAGAGAGGCCTGCTTTCCCCTGTGGAAGCAGGCACTGGAAATGAGGTAACGGCGAAGTGGGTCTTCTGCCTGTCACTAGGGAAGGGACATTTCTGAGACGGTCGGCAGGCTCTGGAGAGCCCAGACTTACTCTCCTGGAGGAAGAGGGACAAAGGGGAAGCCAAGGAGACCAGGCCAACATTTCCAAACAGAAAAAGTGTGTCCCTGACCCTCTGAGAGCAAGGACTGGGCACGCCAAGGTGCCGCTTTGGGAACTGGGCTTCAGGGAGAGGAGGCATCATATGCGTGTACTCAGAAAGATGTGTCACTCACACGCTTTCGTGACAAATAAAAACCTCTTCAAAAAACATATGCCTCCTGGGTGGCTTAGTCGGTTAAGCGTCCGACTTTCGCTTAGGTCATGATCTCGCGGTTCGTGGGTTCGAGCCCCGCGTCGGGCTCTGTGCTGACTGCCAGCTCAGGGCCTGGAGCCTGTTTCAGTCTGTGACTCCCTCTCTCTCTGACCCTCCCCTGCTCATGCTGTCTCTCTCTCTCTCTCCTAGAAATAAATAAAACATTAAAAAAAATTAAAAAACAAACAAAAAAAACCCCATATGCCTCCCTGGGCATCTGTACCAGGTAAGGAATTAAAGGTGTGAAGGAACTACAAATCTCAGTGGCTTGCCCTTCTCCTGGGCACGAGGGAAGCTTCAGTCACAACTGCGGGGCCCTGAATGCAGTGTCTTCGCTGTCACGCCTGCGCCGGGACAAAGAAAGCAGCATCAGAACCTTCACAGAGGGCGGCCCAGTCCCATGGATCCCGGGCCGCCCGGGCCTGGAAGTCCGGCAGACCCTCGCCATCGTGCCACCAAACAGGGCGCCAGGTTGGCCCCTGTGAGCGGTCTGCCATCTCACACACCGAAGAGGGACAGGTCCAACTTAAAACGTGTCACTGTCTCCATGCCCAGACTGGGAGGGCCCGCGCTAACTGGAGAGGTGGGCACTGCGCCAGCGAGGCCCGGGAAGTGACAGGCTGCCTGCCGGGTAGTGGGCGCTGCTCCGTGATTTCCAAACGCTTGCGGTGCTGGCCTTATTTACAACCCAGACATCGCGCGTGGTGCCCAGTTCCGTCTGGAGGCGGCTGTGTCCGCGTGACCAGTGTCCCAGGTCTCTACCTGCAGAGTGGGAGTGAGGGGGGGCGCTGGGCTCACTTCTAGATTTACTGCTGCACAGGAGGGCTTGGAGAGGCCCTCATGCTTGNCCCACACAGCACCGCAGCCCTGCCCGAGCTGACGCGCCAGCTCGCTCTGCCCTGATTTGTGGGTCATTCGGTTCTGTTCGACGAAACTGTCCTCTGCCAAGGCTGCTGCGGGCCTGCCGGCCTCTGGCTGCCGGGTGGGCGGCTGGTGGCAGTGGGACCCTGCACGCCTCGCCCCTCCTCCAGCCAGAACTGCGGCTCAGCTCCGCTGGGCCCGGGTCACCACAGCCGCCTCTCAAGTCGGGGTGTGTTATCTTCTGTGTGTTCTGGAAAAAGTCACCACGGGCAACCCGGGCCTTGCCTGGGAAGCCAAGGCACAGGTTTCCGGGAATGCTGGGGTCTCAAAGCTCAGCTCGCCACCGCGCCAATTCAGGGAGGCGTGTGGACTGCGCTTCTTTGTGTCCAGTGGAAGGTTCCAAAGGCCTGTGTGGGGAGGGGTCACCCAGCCGGGACAAACCATTTCGGCTAATCTTCCCTGAAGGCTCAGGCCAGGCAGGACAAAGCCCAGGGTGTCCCTGCACATGGCAGCCAGGCGGAGGCCCCAGCAACGTGGGGGCTGAGGCTTGATTCACAGAGCTCAAGCAGAGCTATTGTCTGTAGGCCGATGGCTTCTGCGTGCGCAGCGCTATCAGCGCGAAGTGTGGGAGGCAGGGCCTGGGCCTCCTCCTCCTCCAGAGCCTGACCTAGGAGATCCAGGCTCCTGGGCCCCACCTGCTCCAGGACCAAAGCGGCGGGCGGATCACTCCTTATAAATAGCACCCACCTAATCCAAGGGATAAATTAAATGAGACTTAAAATAGTCACACAGTCAACACCTGGTTTACAGCTCATGATAACCAACCGTTTCCACGTTACTAAATGCTCATTTTCTGGGGCCAGTTCCCTTCTTTTCCAAGATCTGCGGCCTGAATTGAACCCAAAGCTGTTTCTCCTTTGTGCCGGGTGTGGTCAGTGTGCTAGCAGGCAAGCCTGTGAAGCACAGTTGGATGACCGTCGGGGCCTTGTGTGATCATGAGCTCTGGCTCTCTCCACCAACCCACACCGGCAGCAGGAGAGTGGACTTTCAGTCCCCTCTGTCCCCGTCCTCAGCCCAGTTTCCATCTGTCTCCCAGGGCTCACAGTAATGACCTGCTCTAAGTCCCGGCCCCATCCGCCATCACCAGAAATCCCACCACTCAGGTCTTGCTTTCAGCCCAGCCTGCCCGGCCTCAGGTTTCAGCTGCAAACATTGTCCCCTGCCAGCCTCTTAGCCATGGCTGCACCGCGGGACCCCAGCACGGAAGTGTAGGTGTTTGGGTTTTTGGTAAACATTCAGTGCTGGCTAAGGGTCACACGGCACATTATGTGTTGGGGATACAAGAGGGGAGCCATGATTCCTGCTCCTGAAGCATCGGTGGCTTTGAACAAAGGGGGTGGTGCTCCGGTTTGTCAATTTATTCATCCATGTACTCAAGCTTAACCAAGGTCTTTAGGTGACAGATACAAGGACACTCTGGATCCAAAACTTAATGAAACCGGGTCCCCACTACAAAGGAGCTTGCAGCCCAAGGGCGGCCTTAGATAAACCAGGGCAGGAGGCCCACATTATGGCAGAAGGTCTTTGCTGCTCCTCCCACTGAGTGGTAGACCTTAACTCCTCTGCCCTTGAATGTGGGATGCGCTAACTTGCTTGACAAATTGGTCGCAGTAGAAATGGTGTTCCGGGGTTTCCAAGGCTGGATAAGAAGACTGGCTGCTTCTGCTTCCTGGCTCCTGAAACCTGTAAATAGTCTGGCTGTCCTGGAGAGGTGGCATGTAGGCACTCTGACTGGTGGTCCCAGCTGGGACCAGCCTTCCAGCCATGCCCACCAAAGCAAAAGACATTGGCAGTAAGCTGTCTTGGACTCTCCAGACCAGCCCGTTGGCTGGCTGAGTAATACTGAATGACTGGCCTCTGTTGATACCCTGAGGAACAGAAGACTCACTCGCCTGAGCCTTGCCTAAATTTCTATTCCACAAAATGTAAGTGAGTACTAGGAGGTAAGGTTCCTGCAGTGGTGGACAGATATATCCCTGTGATCATACTCACGTTAACGGGGGCAGGGAGAGTGTGGAAGTTGTCCTGGTAACAGCACATTGCAGAGCTTGCTGCTGGGTATCTCAATCATGTACTCCTTCCTCTTCACCACGATAAATGATCACCCCCACCCCCACACTACCTACATGACCACTCCCCACTCCACGGTTAGGCACTCTGCTGTTCATAGAGTCGTTGTTTGATTTGTTTGAAATACAATAATCTGATGTGTATTCATCACACCAGCAACCCTGATTCACCACTTGCCAGACACTGGATTCCACACTGATATGAACAATCTAATCTAATCCTCACGAGATCCCCTCATGAGGCAGTTAGTACAGCCAGCTTGGCTATGACTCTAGTTTCAAAAATGAAAATTTGTTTCATCGTAATTGATGTATTAGGGACTCGGCCATACTGTGAATTTTGTGTTTGCTTTTGTCTGATCTTGTCTACATGCACACACAAAACGAGGAACGCAGAAGATGGCACCCAGCTGCACCTCAATCACCTACCAGTTAACCTGGGTACAGGTGTACTGGAACCATACTCACCACATCTGGTGTCAGTACTTTCCACCCAAAGTCAGATAGCTCTTCTCCCTCTACTGTCAAGGTAACTTACACACCAACATCCACTTCTGCCAGCAAACTCCAGGTCTCGGCCAAGATAAAGTTCCAGACTTCACTGTAGTAGTTATGTATTTCTTAACTATTGAACGTGTGAAACGGTGCTGCCATTGTCGTTATGTTTCTACCTTATTTTATGTGTCACTGATTAAGCTTCTGGGTGTTGTGGCCCCAACGCCATTTTTCCCATAAGCCCCTAGGGTTTCTATCTTGCGATTTTGCAGAGTGGTAATTTTTAGGAACACATATCATATTGTGATTGAACTGACCGCACTGTTATCTCCATCTTGAAGATGAGGAAATGGAGATTTAGAAGAGGCTGGCCCAAGCTGGTAAGTGTAGCATCCGAAAGCCAGATGCCTGTTTGAGAAACCAGGCTTTGCCCGACCCTGCTCTAGCCCATCTCCTGGCTCAGGGGCTGAGGTGCTGCACTGTCTAGGTAAGCAGAGACAAGGCCAAGTGCAGGAGAGGCAAGGCTTTGACGCTCTCAGCTGCACTAATGTAATTCCCTGGCTCTCCTTTCCTTTCCAGCTCCCCTGGCACACTGGCCCCATGCTCACCTGCCCAGATCCTTCATCACCACCAGCCCAGTCCCCGGGAGCTCGCCTCTAGCTCCGCACTGTGTGTTGCAGGGCCTGGCACCCAATCGGGCCTCATAAATGCTTCTGGAGCCTACCAACCTGAACAGGAGGCTTGGCTACTGTGAGTGGGCAGAAGGAGCCAACCTCCTGGGGCAGACATGGAGCAAGGCCCGGGAGGGCCAGCAGCAGCCTGCACAAACCCCCCGGCGGCAAAGCAAACTGCAGCCTATAGGTCTCGAGGCGCCTTTGGAACTCTGCCCCCCACACCTGATCAGGAACCCAGGAAACGGGGGTGCGGGGGTGCTGCAAACTGAGGGGGCCCCCCTGGGAGGCTCCAAAGGTGAAAGCAAGCTCTGTGCTCCTCCCATTTACCCTGCTGTCTGCGTAGCTGCTTTCCTTTGCCCTCTTCTGCCAGGTATGTTTTCAGCTGATCCCACACTTCACCCGCTTGCAGGGAAAACCCCCATCCCAACCTCTTATAAGCTGCAAGACTTTAGCTGTGTCTGTGTCTTTAGAACTCAGTACCCAGTGGTTTCCCATGCTCCTTTGGTAATTAATCGTGTCCACATGGTGAAGAGGTTTATGGCATCATCTGATGATATTGCTTAAGTTCTCGTGTACAGGCAGATCCCAACGTAAGATGAACTGTGTCCTCAGGTCAGTTGTAAGTGGTGTTGGAATCAGAACATGTGTTGCCATAAACTGTGTAACAATGGGGGGTGGGCCCTTGGTCAACTCATAAAATCCTATTTAATCCATAATGTGGCCGAACCAGACCATAGCAGAGTCTGGAGTGCTGGAAGGGTGGGGATACCGTGCGGGAGGGAAGGGAAAGCAGAGAAGAGTTGATTCTTCCTGAAGCCAAGACCAGCTGTTGGGGGAAAAAGAAACAGATATTGAAGGGATTGAAAGTACTCGCCTCCATCTCTCCTTCTGGAACCTTTTTCCATCTGCTGTTCTTTCTTTCCTCACTGTCACCCTCTCTGTGCCTCATGCCTGCCCTTGGAGCACCCAGCCAGGTGTTCCTGTCCTCCAGAATACTTCCTAGAATTATCCGCCCCCTCCCCCCCACCACTTCCCTGCCCCCGTGAGAGTTCTCAGTTTGTCTGTAGGGATTACCCGAGCAAGATATTAGGAGTGAAACAAATAATGTATCTCTGTAAGGCAGAGGATGGCAGAGAGGTTAATAGCAAAGGATTAGAGTTCCAACTACGGTAGGCTGGTGACCTTGGATGAAGAATGAACCTCCAGCCTCAGCGTCTTTCCTCTGCTGAAGATATAGATATAAGGGTGCAGCAAGGAGGAGGGAGAGGACTTGGGTGGACCTATATGCTTTCCTGGGTGGGCATCGTGAAAGCTCGATGACTGATGGCTGTTATTGGGGGTGAAGGACTCAGCACCCAGCTCTGCAGGCATCCTTCGTGTGAAATAACCCAAGCTTCCTAAGTATGTCAGTTTGGACAATTGTTTTCAGCTTCTGTTTCTTCAAATATTACCTCTTTTCTCTTTTATTTGTCCACCCAGGACTCTAATCTCATGTATTTGAAATACTTTTCCTGTTTCTCATATGTCTGTTAAGTTTGAAAAAGCATCTTTTACCTGTCTGTGCTGCTTCATCCTGGATACTTCGTACTCATCTCTCTTCCAAGTCACTAAACCTGTCTTCTGCTGTGTATTATCTTTGTTTAATCTATTGGATCTTTATTTTCCATTATTGTGTTTTTAAGTTCTAGGCATTCCATTTGGTTTCTTATAGATTCCAGTTCTCTGGTGAAATTCTCCATCTTCTCCGTTATTTTCTTAAACTGTTGATCATAGCTATTTAAAACGCATGTCTGTTACTTTAACATCTAGATCACCTCCATCTGGTTCTATTTTCTGTATTATCTCTTTCTACTATCTCCCTCCTCCACCCTACCCATTTATTGCTGTCCCCTGGTTGTTTGATAAGTTTTTAACTGAATGTTTCATTGTGTATGAAAAATCATGGAGAGAGGTGCCTGGGTGGCTCAGTTGGTTAAGTGCCTGATTCTTGATTTTGGCTCAGGTCATGATCACATGGTTTGTGGGATCGATCCCCAAGTTGGTCTCTGTGCTGACAGTTCGGAGCTTGATTAGGGATTCTTTCTCTCTCTCTGCCCCTCCCCTGCTCTCGCTCTCTCTCAAAATAAATAAATAAACTTTAAAAAAAAAAAAAAAGGGAAAATCATAGACAGTATGGCTGATGTTATGTTCTTTTAGAAAATATTTAATTTTATCCTGAGAGGTTGATAATTTGCTGACCTCCTTGAGATAATTTCAGATTTTCTCTTATTCCCATGGGCTCGCTCTTCCAAGTCCTCAACTAAGCACTTGGGTGTTTATCAGTGCCCTTCCTTCTTGCCACACCCCAAACTCCAATTTCCCAGTCTGTAGCACTGTAAGACTACTAAAGTTAATGCTTGTTTTTTTTTTAACTTCTTAGAGGTTGATTTCTGCTTAGTTTCTCAGTCTCTAGGTGTGATGGATGCTCTGATGTGCTGGCCAGATCACCATTGAGGAATAAAAGGCTTCTCACTCCAACTGCTTAAAGTCTCATCAGAGGGTAGCCTCCAATCATCAGTCTTCTTTGGAGATTGCCTCTTCTGAAGAAAACTGCTTCCCGCCACCAACGTCTACCTTATGCCAGGGGTAGCCTGTACCCTATGCAACAACTTAAGAGAACTCAGAAGGCTTCTTCTAGTTCTAGAGCTCCCTGTGGGGTCAGCAGAGGCTGGACTTGTAACACAATACGACCTTCTTCCTCTCCCTTTCACAGAGGTTCATCCTAAAACACCGTCTAGTAGCATCGTGCTAACTCATCTCTGTTTTAGGGAACCCAACCTGAGACATTAGGCCTGGATAAGCACAACTTGGAAGTCAACAAATGCCTCGAGGGGAAATTGTGCACAGAATATTAGGCCCATTTCAATGCATTTCCTGTGTCTTCGGGATCTTTGTCCCTTTGGGGCCCTGGTTGCCTTGGTTGCTCTCCAGTGCCTTCCAACAGTTGGCCTTTGTATTTTAATCAGCTTTATAGTTGTTCTCAGTGGGGGATTAATCTGATATCATCCATTCCATCATAGCTGGAAGCAGATCATGCTTACTGTTTTAATTCTCAGAAGCCGGAAGGAGCAATGAGGGAAACTGTTGTAGTGGGCCTGATTCTGTTCAACAAAGAACAGCTGGTTGGAGATGCAGAAATGATGAGAACATGAGGAGGACATGACCTGACTTTGACTATGCAGGACTCCCAGGAAGGGGGTGGGGGGGGGTATAGAGTACAGCCAGATATACACTCTGGACTTTAGAAACATAGATTTTAATCTTGCAAAGAAAAGATAGAATAGCAGGGCCAGAAAAATAAAAGTGAAGACTTACAGGGGCACTTGGATGGCTCAGTCAGCTGAGCATCTGACTCTTGATCTTATGGTTCATGGGACTGAGCCTCGTGTGGGGCTCTGTCCTGCCAGCATGGAGCCTGCTTCAAATTTTCCCTCTCCCTCTCTCCTTGCCCCTCCTCCACTCGTGCACTCTTTCTCTCTCAAAGTGAATAAACATTTTTAAGTGAAGAATTATCAAACAACTCTCAGAATAAAAGTGAAATTTTGCTATAAAAAGTGAATTTCACTCTAATGACAAAATATCTTAAAGAAAGAGAAGCAAATCTAAAAAATAGACCGGTATGCTAGTGTGACTTTTGGTATTGCTTTCTGGAGTATAGATATTAAATAATGGTTCTAGGTAGATAAGAGTTTGGACAGCAGCAGCAACAACTGAGAACCCAACTCCACAAGAGCAGGGTGATAAAAATCAGGTTTAGTAGATGTCGATGTGAAAAACCAAGAGCCAGCAAAGTATCTGAAAGCACTTAAGTTTACTTGAAACACAGTGTGAATTAATAGTATGAACTTGTTATCAGAAATAATCTTCAATCATGTTAACAGAAGTATAAAGTCTCACATGGGAAAGGCGAAATAGTTCTGTGGTGTTCTGTGCTATAGTCTGACTCCTGGCTGAATCGCCGCCGTCTGAGGGGGACATTAACTGATGGGGTGTGTTCACAAGCAGGATGGTGAAGGGAATGAACCCGATGAAGTACTTCTGAAGAAACGGGAAGAAGTCAGTCTGCTGCCAGGAGTTGTCTTCAGGTATGTCTTTGGCTACTTGGTTGCAGGGGCTTTCCACTTTTTCCCCTTCACATCGTAAAAGACGGACTGTGGGGAGACAGATCCAGATTCATCTATATGAAAGAATTTTAAGTGAGCAGAACTGTTGGAAAGCAGAATGGACTTCCTTTAAAGATGGCGGTGTCTCCTCCACTGCTATGTGCTCAGGAGGATCTGGGCACTGAAGCTCAATCGTTGGTTGAAAGGTGGAGGAGATAAGGGAATGTTCTGGTTCACCCAGATGGTTTAGAAAGTTCAAGTGAACATTAAAGTTTGGGAGATTTTCAATAAAGTGTCAGATGTCTGGATTCTGATGGAGAATTAGAAGATTGGCCAACACTAGGCCCTCTTTTCTGCACATCAGTCTACCAACTGGAGCTAATTTTCTCATCCCCTTTATACCAGGCTGTATTCTCCAGTTTCCCAAAGTCTTTCCCACTCATACAATGCATGCTCTTGACCAGGCCAGTTTAACTGAGTTCGTCACCTGTCTGGCTATTGTAGGCACTGGAGTTTGAAACCCCTGTTGGAGAAGAAATGCAACTGTTAGACAAGGTCACCGTGACCCCACAGCTTTGCCGTCTCGGCCTTCCTGATGGTAACTGCCCACGAAGAGCCCCTGCTGCCAAGGTGGCTGTGTCTTGTACCTTGTTTCTGCACCTCGGACTGAGCAGTGACACTTGATCTCAGGGCCGTCAGTTCACAGGGTGACAGTCACACGTAATTGGGCCTGGCATGGAAAAATGTGCTGAACCAATCACATTTTCTCTCTCCAAAACTAAGAAACACAGAGTGAACCAGCAAGTTTGCAATGGTTTTGATACTAGGGAGAGGCTGGAAAAGTCATAAAGGGCCCTGAGCAAGTTGAAAGTGTGAGGCAATTAAAAGGAGTTTATTTTTACAGGGATGGGAAGGAGCATGTGAACAGAGAGGCTGAGACACCCTGAGAGAGAAAGCATGTGGCATGAGAGAGACAGACCAAGTCTCTGGTCCCAGAGCTGTCTTGATGCCTTATTGTTTTTCAGCCTCCGACCTACTTCAGGTGTTTTCTTACAATTTCTCAAGCTCAGTGGAGTGTTCTCTTGTTCTTGCGATCAGAAAGGCTAATCAGAGCCATTATTAAGGCCTCTGCTAACCTGAAAGTCTGTGATTCTACAAATTGAGCTTAAGTGTCTGTCTCCCTGAGATGACTTCCCCCTTGACCCCTGTCACTGTGGACAGATAGCAGATGTGGTAGGATCCATCTCTAAGGCTACTTTCTCCCTTTTTACTTCTGCAACAAAGGTACACCTGTAATTGAAAGGCAAAAATGTGCAAGCACGTTAGGATCTAATTTTATCACATTATCATATTCCCAACAACAACAGAAAAAAGCGTGTAGGTAAACCTCATTGCTTTCTTATATACATGTGTCAGCCCTAATCAGACAAACCCCACTTAAGTGATAGAAAACCAGTCAGAGGCTGTCATCATTCTTGTGAACCCGAAGAATATTTAACTTGTTGATTAAGTACTTAACATTACAAATGAATGCAAAATTGCCTGTCAATTCTGGTGTGATTATTTTGGAAACGGTGTTAAGTTTTGAGGTCGCTGTGATAATGAATGACCTTTGTGATATTTAAGGCTCGCATCAGCCTTTTTGAGAAGTCGCTCTGAGGGCCCCAAGGGCGAAATAAAGAAAGATGCAGGTTATAGCATCATAAAGTAGCTGATATGTCTTTTAAAGCAACTGTTGTTGAAATAAAATGACAAAGAACTTCAGGCTATAGCCAAAGGGAGTAAAGGGAGTTGAGGAAGCGCAAAGAAAGTTCATTTATTGGGGAAGGCTATCTCTGATGGGTCTCCTTGGCACCAGCCAAACGATCTGAAACCTGTCTCTGAGCAGTCACATAGATTGGGGGACACACAGAGACAAAACAGCTGGGTCACTGACTGGACTTTCCACTTTGCAGCCAAGTATTTTGGCGTCATGGAGATTAAGACTGGACTGATCTCACTGGAAAATCGTTCAAGCCTTTGCTCCACTCTGTTTTCGTAGACACCAGTTTAGCATTCCCAGGGAAAAAATATCCACACCTGCTTAATCATTTCAAAAACAATAGATACAGGCCACTTATTACAAATTAGTAAAATAAGCCATTGTTACCCCTCTCCTGTTTTGCTAGAGTTTCAAAGATGTCCTCTGTCAGAAAAAAGGTATCTTGGCAATTGCTAGTAATACATTAACAAGAAAAACTGCTAGAGAGAGGGCAAGTTTTATCGTTTATTTTTAAAATGTAGGGGCGCCTGGGTGGCTTAGTCGGTTAAGCCGAAAGTCGGTCCGACTTTCGCTTAGGTCATGATCTCGCGGTTCGTGGGTTCGAGCCCCGCTCGGGCTCGGCTGACTGCCAGCTCAGAGCCTGGCGCCTATTTCGGAGTCTGCATCTCCCTCTCTCTCTGACCCTCCCCTGCTCATGCTGTCTCTCTCTCTCCCAGAAATAAATAAAAAATATTTTAAAAAATGTATACAGTAGAATACGGTAAAATTCGCTCTTTGTGGCACGTGAGTTTTGACAAATGCATAGCCTTGATACATCCCTCACCACAATCCACAACTCTATCAGCCCCGGGGTTACCTCCACTCTCACCCCAGCAACCACTGACCTGTCCTCTGTCTCTATAGTTTTGCCTTTTTCAGACTGTTTTAAGAATGGAATCATATTATGATTTATTATTAGTTATTAATCATTAATATTATGTTTATTATTACAATGATCACATACCACGTTTATTAATTATTAATATCATGCTTATTATATTACATTTATTAATGATTAATTTATTAACTTACTTTTGCTAAAGTTTTCACAGAGTATAGTGTTCTGTGTAGACAAGAAGAAAATCTGGAAAAATATTTTGTGGGATCTTAAAAGGAGGGAGTGGGGAAGTTGCTGGGCTCATCTATAGAATTACTTTCATCTGTGTAACGAATGCATCCTAAAGGTGATGAGCACTGATCTCAAAGATCCAGGCGCCCAAAAGGCCTCTGTAACACTCAAAGAGAGAACCTGTGCGCTTAGCCCTTGGCCACCTTTAACCAGACACAGTTCTGACCTAGGGCTGGGTAATTAACACGAGTAATTAGCTCTTGTTTAGTTATGAGAGTAGTTGTGGTGTATGCAGCATCAGGCTTGTGGAGAAAAGTGCAAATTAACTCGGCGTCCTGCTCCATAGCGGCCACTTTTATTATGCTTTATCAACATAGCAGCTGGATTAGCCCTCCATTCAGTTTGCTTTCCCTCATTACGATAATTGCCTTCTGAACAATGGCATGTGTCAGCTTGATCCTCTTTACTAGGGGAACATGATTTGTTTGTACAAGTAAACCTGCTGGCAGGAGGGGCAGCTGGCTAGGCTAATATTTGGTTCTTGAGATTGATATTAAGTTTTAAAAATCAAGTTAGATTTGCTCTACTGGAGATTCTTGGAAGGCTCATTATACATCAGGCCCTATACTGACTGTATTCACACAAATATGATTACCCCCATTTTTCAGATGAAGACATCTCTGTCTAAAGAACTGCCTTCCAGCTTCTCTGTCCCCACAGACTTTCCCCTATGTTTGTGGGCTCTAGATGGTTTTGTTCTTCACAAGCTTTGATAGACGCTACAAAATGGCTGCCACGTGACCAGCTCCTACAAAATGGCCACCACTGTTGCCAGCTTCTACCAAGAGGCAATGATACCGCCACAGGGATCTCACACTATGTTTGTTAAAATCTATTCTCCTTGGAAACTTTCTGAGAACTTCACAACTACCTTATGAAGTAGACTAAGGGCAGGGAAGTCAAGTCACTTGAGCTCCTTGGAGCTTCTTTAAAATGGCTGTTCCTCCAGCCTCTCCAATGGCATCTCCAACTGTTGTTTACAAGGAGGTTTAGGAAAGACTGTTGAACTCTTTACCATCCTAATAAAGAAGGGGGCAGCCTCAACTCAGACTCTCTAGAGGCAACTAACTCATAACTCCCAGCAGTGAGTGGGCCCACATTTGTGCCGCTGCCTGGAAGAAGGTCTCCTACAGCCTCAGGGGCATTTGAAACCCTCATTAATCCCATTGCAAATGGTTACTTCAGGAGGACTGTGTGTGTGTGTGTGTGTGTGCGTGCGCGTGCGCATGCATGCATGTGTGTGTATGTGTGTGTGTACCCCATGCAGGAAAGCTAGAGGGAGGGAAAATACAAGAAAAAGGGAAACAGTCTGATTTGTTTCTTCTGGGAGTTAGCTGGGGAGCAAAACCATAGTTATCTCAAACTTGATGACATACGTCCTTACGATGTACACATTCTCCATAATCATATTTTTGTAGGAGCGGTGGAAGTACTGGCAAGAGATGAAAAACACATGCTCTGGTGTCCCATAAATGTTGGCTCAGTTTCTAACTTCCACTTACTCTCTGTGACTTTGAGCAAGCTCCTTAAATTCTGTGAGCCTCAGTTTCCCCATCTGGGACATGGAGGATAATATTACTGCCCTCATAGCATTATTGTAATAAGTTAGATCATGCAGTTAAAACTAATCAACTCAAGACTGTTTGGCTTCAAAATCCATGCTCTTAGGCACTAGGCCGATGCATTTACTTTTGTTTTCTTGTAATACATAGATGTCTGTGTGTGTGCATCTGTTTCTATTACAGGGCTTGACTGGGAAAGAAACCTATTTAAGGTTTTTTTTTTCAATTCAGAGGGATAAAGCCAATGGTTTTCATGTGGGCATGTAAGGCCTTTTAACAACCACTACTAAGTATTTGGAGTACAAGATGGCAGTTCGGCTTCATTGGGGATTCCCCCTACTAGGGCTGAAAGCATTGTGAGTAAGTGGTTTCTACCGAACCGCAGACAGCAAGTGGTGAGTATATAGTTACCTGGACTGATTGTAAACGGCTGATTAGGGAGGGATTATGTGCCCTAGTACCAGCCAGCTATTATCTAGAGGGGTTATTTCTGGTTAGTCAAGTAAAACTGACAACCCAGCAAATCATCCTTTAGGAGGTTTTGTGGGAGTAGCAGCGGTGTTTATCAGACACTGTTTGGGCACCTCATGTCCTCTGGGATCCTGCAGTAAAGCAATATAGAAACAAACAACAACTCCCCTCCCCTAACTCCCCCCCCCAGCCCCTACAGAAAACAAACCCCCAAAACAACCCTACAACTGTGAGCTTTCAATACTTGTTTATAAGAAACCTGCCAGATGCTTGTTTAAAGAATAACATTAAAAAAAAGAATAACATTAAAAAATTATCCAATTAATACATGTTTATTGTAGAAAGATGGGAAAATGTGGTTAAGTAAAGAAAAGTATATAAAGTGGTTACCTACAAGCCTCCTTTCTTTCCCCTTCAAGCTAACCATTGCAAACATTTTGGTGTGTATCGCTTCAGGATCACGTGCACACCCGCAAACACACCCCACATGTATAGACATATGCATATGTTTGTTTATAGAAATGGGATTGCTCTATATACACAGTTTTACAAACTGAATTCTTCACATACTATCTCATAAACATTTTCCAAGTTATGAAATCTTTGAGGCACTGTATCTTTTTATAGGGGGAGCTGGCTCCATCATCAGACTTTTATGGTATCCCTACAAAGTGCAGCCCTCTGAAGAGGCCAGGCTTACTCTTTGGGTGTATTGTGAATTCGGGGAGCTTGAGTGGGCTAAGGGAGCCCCATGTGCAAGAAATCAGCTTTCGTAGACCCTAAATAAGAACCAGAGTTATTGCGGCTTCTTCATAAAAATGCATTGGAATAACATAACAAATGCCGCCTGACATCTCAGTCAGCGGGGACCCTTTGCTATGTGTGTGCATTTGCAATCCAAATAAGGCATCAAAACCTCAGAAGAGAATGGGCGACAGAGGCTGTGAGGCCAAGAAATGCTTTCTTGTCACTTCTTTGGCAAGGGAACTGATCTTTCCACCACCTTTTTACCTCCATCATACCATAAACCTGCCACATACTTCCCTCTGTGGGCTTTTGGCAGCCAGACCTCCAGCCTGTGGATAAAAGACGTGAGCTCATTTTACCAACAACCTCTATCTTCCTCTGTTCTTAAGAGCCTTCATGCTAGCTCAGATCAGGGAGTCTACGTGTCCTGATTCTGACATGAACTAACGCTTGAAGCTTCAGATAAAAGGGTGTTGATGTCATTTCAAAATGATATTAATGGAATTAACTGTAGTTTGTTAATGCAGAAGCAGACGATTTCAAAGGCTGTCATCAGCAAGTAAGGATAGTCTGTTTCTGAGATGTGGGGTGTTTGCCTGCTTTATGGTAGGGGTTCCTCTAACCTCCTAGGTCGTTGGGCAGGCTACCCTCTCTCAGCCTGCTGCTCAGCCTCACAATGAGTATTCCTGGTCTCCGGTGTCATCTCATTTGTGAGCTCACAACCCTCTTGGTGGCAAGTAGCACTCACTAGAACCAGTGGGGACCCAAGGGGGGAAGGAATGTATTGGGGAGCTTCTTGTACTCAGACCACAGGAAGGACAGGGGTGTGGGGCGGGCCCCAGGGGGCCTTGGATGACATGGACTTCATGTCCACTGCGTCTCGTCTCTACTGCTTTCTGAAGGCCGACTTCCTTCTCTCCACAAGAATGTTTCTGTAGCTTCTGTGAGCAAGGGCCCTGGTGCTGGGGTGGGGAGGGGGGCGTCTGACTGGCCTGACATGGCTAGCCCATCCCTGGTAAGGAGAGGGCTGATGGCAGCCGGTGTACAACCTCATGGATGGAACGCAGGGGAGGTTTATCTAAAGGTGGGGAGTGTGTTTCTTAGAAGTGGGCAGATTTTTAAGAACCAGATGTACTCAACTCGTCCCCTCCAGCTTTGCTCTTCAGTTCTCTCAGACATCTGCTGTCTTCACACCATTCTCTCTTTGGTCCCCTTTGTCCTCTGCCCACCTCTGTCCATGTGCTTTCATTTCCACTGGTTCCCGGGCACACATGCCTCCTCCCCTCTCCATTTAGCCACATCCTGCCTGCTACCCAAAGGCTGAATCTCATCAGGAATTTCTCCCCAACCTGTTCCAGCCTGTTTGACTCTCCTTTCCCCAAACTTGTAATGATAAACTCCTCATGTCTTCCACTATCTTGTGTTTTCTGAGTTAGTCTTATCTCTACAGCCCTCCCCACGCCCTTCCCCGAGAGAGCTGACCACTCATTCTCTCTCTGCCTTCTCTGTTCCCACGGATAAAAACTTTAAACCATTTCACTCTGGCTTCTTTCTCTTTCTCTCTCCCCAAATGCTTTTGTTAGACCCACCCATGGCATCTGCACTGCCCATTGGCCACTTTTTAGTTTTTATCTTACTTGAATTTTCAGAAATATTGGACTCAGTTGGCCACTTTGTCATTCATAAACCCTCTCTTTTCTTGGGTTTCATGACACCAAGCTCTACTTTCTCCCCACTCGAGATACTCCTACTCAGTTGTTTTTTTTTCCAAAATTTATTCTTGTCTTCCACTAGACCAAAGCTTCTGCACTCTTTCTGTCTACAGCCTCTCTCCATGTCATTGTAACCAGTTCCATGGTTCTCTGTATCAGTTACAGGCCATTGGCTACCACATTTATAACTTCACCCAGCTCTTCTCAACTCCAGAAAACACATCCTACTGTCACTTTGACATCTCTGCTTATATGTCCCATAGACATCTCATAGCTAATATGCTTTCAAATGAGTTAATTTCTCCCCAGAAATGTGGTTTTTCTCTAGGTCTGCCTCTCTGAGTAAACGGCGTGTTCACATACCCAGTTGTTTTTACCAGGTACAACTTGATACTTTTCTCTCCCACACTACCCATATCCATCACCAAAGAACAGCTCCAAAACTTAGAAGTTCATCTATTTCTGTCCACATCCATTGTTGCTGCCTCATTGTACACTGTGATGTCTTCTCACCTTGATTAGCCTCTGAACTCACTGGTTTCCTTTCATGTCCCTGCCCCACCTATTCCCACCCAGCAGCCAGGGATTTTCCACATCATTCCTCTGCTCCAATACTTCAATGGTGAGTTACTGCACTTAGAAGGAATCCAAAATCCAAACTGTCCTATTGAGACCTGATTCGATGCCTGCTTCCTCTCAAGCTCTATCTTCACATCAGCCTCCTGCTAACACTCCCACCCACACCGATAACCTTTGTGTCCTTAAGTTTCCAAGCTCCTGCAGCCCCAGACTCAGCCACACACCTTCCCACAGTTCCTGTCTGGAACTTTCTACTCTTTGTAGCCTTCAGGTTACAGGTTCATTCATTCCTAACAGAGGCCTTGCCTGACTTAGCCAGACTAAATTGAGACCATGTTTCATAGACTCTACCATGGTGTTCCTACTTTTCTACATAACGTTTATTACAATTTTCGTTCTATATTACTTGTGTGACTGTCTGTGTCTCACTAAATGATCTGCTTCACAAGGGGCAGACCCTGTTTGCTACTGTTTCCCTTGTTTGCTACTGTTTCTCCAGGAACATGGTGTGTACTCAATAAAAAAGTTTTGAATGAAGGAATGAATAAATAAAAATAACTAGAGTTTAATATCCCCGAAGAACAGAGTGGTTTTCCTTCTTTTGACCCTCAGCCAAGAGCTTAATAAATACTTATTGACCTCAATACTATATTGTGGGGAAAAAAGAATTACTACAACAACAAGGAAGAAAATCACAGCATTATAAATCTATGTGACAGTATAAAGTTATGTACTCAAATATAATTAGTCCAAGCAAATAAGGGACAGGATTCTACCCAGAGGATTCCTGAATTTGTGAAATAGCAATGTGCTTAATAATGTAAGTTTATTATATATTGAAATAGCAGATGAATTGGACACACACATCTGGATATTTGGCATTGCATAGACAAAAACATCTGGATTATTGGCAGAATATTTCAACTTGACTAATGTGTTTTAGAGATGTGTAAACAGTTGCAGATTACTCTGAAATTATGTTTCTTGGGAGGTGGCCACATGAATAAATGGTGGAGGAGATTTCTAGTTCCAGAAAGATGATGGACTAAGGAACTTAAAATTCCTCCTGCCACAAACACACAGGATTCTGGACACATGTCACCCTTAAAAATTGCATAGCTGAGATCATAAGTATCTGAAATGAAGAGGAAACTGAAAGTCAGAGCAGTAAGTGCATGAACTAACCTGGGAGTTTGCTTTTGTTCCCTGTGTACCAAGGGGTTTGGGTTTTAACACTTCTTTGAGGACAGGACACAAGGTCTTGGAATCCTAAGAAGTATAAATCAGGACTTTTGAAGAGCTGAACTCGCAGTGGAAAGGGAGATTCAAAAAAATTTGTCTCTTGGCACAAGGAGAAGACAAGGAAGCTGTCTCAGCTTGAGTCTAGGGAAGCAGTCTCCCTAGAGAAAATTAAGCACTAGGCTTGCCCTTGGGTTTTGGGTCCAAAACATGTCTTTAATCCACTCAGAAAACATGCAAATGTCTCTCCAAGTCGCAGGAAACTCCTAGCAGAGAGATAAACATAACAATCTGTCCCAAAGTGGATACCCCTGGAATGCCTGTGATCCTGAGTCACCCTGAAGTGACACCGCAACAACAAGCCTCACTGTATTTTCTCAGAAAATAAGCTCCATTGCAGATGAGCTCATGGGTTTAAAAAATTAAAAGCATACAACGAAATAATTCAGGGCGAGCAAGAGTCGGCAGACACAACAAACAGTAAGATTCAAGTCCTATGAACTTGAGATAACAGAAGAACAATCAGAGAGGAGGAAAGTATGCTAAAAATGCCTTAAAACATAATAGAAGGAATCAGACTCTGGAGGAAAGACCAAGATACTATAAATAAAGAAAAGAAGGTTCAAATATAACTAAATAAACTTTCTAGAAATCAGAGATACACTCCTTGAGTGAAAAACTCATTTTGATGGGTTACAAACCACATTAGCACACGAGGGGAGAGAATTATTGAACCAAAGTTTAGAGGATTTTATCTAAAATACGGCAGAGAGATAGGATAGAACATATTAAGAGAGTTCAAGATAATGAGAAAGTCCAACACAAATGTATTAAGAGTTCCAGAAAGAGATACTAGAGAGAAGGGTTTAGAGGAGAATGGATACTCCTAACTTATTATAGTCATGAGCCCTCAAATAGGAGAATCATGAGGAATTCCAAGCTGGGTAAGTATAAAAAAAATCCACACCTAGGTATTTCCTAGTGAAACTATTTAAACACCAAATAAAAAGATAAAATCTGCAAATCAAAGTGGGATAAGAGATCACATACATAGTAACAAGGATTAGAATGACAGATTTCTCAATAGAGACCAGAAGATAATATATTAATATTTTCTTAGAATTATAGTATTAATCAAGAGAGGGAAAATTATAAAGGGCAGTTTAGTTAACAAATAATGTAGAGAATTTGCCACTCACAGAACTCCATTAAAAGAACTATCAAGAAATGTATCTAGGGGAGCCTGGGTGGCTTAGTCGGTTAAGCGTCCGACTTTCGCTTAGGTCATGATCTCGCAGTTCGTGGGTTCGAGCCCCGCGTCGGGCTTTGTGCTGACTGCCAGCTCAGAGCCTGGAGCCTGTTTCAGTCTGTGACTCCCTCTCTCTCTGACCCTCCCCTGCTCACGCTGTCTCTCTCTCTCTCTCCTAGAAATAAATAAAACATTAAAAAAATTAAAAAAAAAAGAAAAGAATAAAATAGATGTAAGAAAGGAGGATCCAAGAAGCAATGTTGAGAAAATGTCAGAAAATGTGGGAAGATTTAAACAAGTATTGACTGTATAGAAGAACACCAATAATAATTATGTGTTTGGGGGTTGTAACAACAAGAATTGAAATGGTAGATCACAGTAATGAGTGAGATAGGATGGGGAGGTTAAGAGTTAAGGAATTTTAAGATTCATGCTCTTCTGGAGGTTAAAGCTATCAATTAACTTTAGATCGTGTTAAATCAATATGACTGCTAAAATTTTAACAGTAAATGTCAAAATAATAAAATTAGAATATACAGCTTCTAAACCGCTGTTGGGGGAAAAGAGAATAATAAAAACCTGATTAATCCAAGAGAAGGCAGGCAAAGAGAAAAAGAAACAAACAATGATGAATCATGGTAAATAGAAATTATAAAATAATGTAATGAAAATAAATCCAAATATATCACTAATCACAACACATTTAAATGGGTTAAATTCTCAGGCTTTTTTCATTTTTGATTTATTTAAGGTCATCACCTTTATTTTTTTAAATCTTATTCGAGGCATAAATTACCTACAACAGATTAACCAGTTTTAAAGTATACAATTTGAAGAATTTAAAATGTTGTACAACCACCAAAATCACAAAACAGAAATGACCTTCACCTTTCAAATTTCTTTTTGCTTTTTCAGTCAATTATCTTCTTCTACCCTATCCACCCCTGGTAACTACCAATCTGCTTACAGTAACTGTAGCTTGATTCTTCTAGAATTGGGTATAAATGGAATCACACAGCACAAACTTTTGTCTTTTCTGTCTACCTTTTTTCACTTAGCACAATGGTTTTTGAGACTCATCCAGGTCATTGTATGTATCAGTAGCTCATCTCTTTTTTATTGGTGAGAGGGATTCCATTTCCTTTATCCATTTACTAGTTGATGGACATTCAGATTTTTCTAGTTTTTAGCTATTATGAATAAAGCTGCAATGAAGATTACAAAAGATCTTATATGAATATACACTTTCATTTTTAGTGGGCTAACATCAAAGGAATGATAGTGCTGGGTTGCACAGTGAGTTTATGTTAACTTAAACTGCCAAACTATTTTCTGAAGTGGTTGTACAATCCTGAATTTCACCACTGAGGAGTCCAGCTGTTCCGCATTCTCACCAACACCTGCATGCTCCCATGGCGATGTACTACAAATTTAGTGGCTTAAACAATACAAATACAAAGGCTAAGAAGTCTTGTTAGACTAAAATTAAGGTGTTGGCAGGATAGTGTTCTTTTCATGAGGCTCCAGGGGGAGGGTCCGTTTCTTTGTTTACTGCTCAATTTCTTGTTGGCTGTAAATTGATGTGCCTTCTAGTTTGGCTTCTGGCCCCTTCCTCCAGTTCAAAGCTATCAATGGTGGGTAAAGTCGTATCACATCTCTCTAACCCATCTTCCATACTTACATCACTCTGACCACAGCAAGGAAAGGTGCTCCCCTCCAGTGATTATATTGGATCTACCCAGAAAGCCAGCGTAATCTCCCCATCTTAACAATTATAACTGTACCTGCAAAGACTCATTTGCCGTGTATGGTAACATATTCCCAGATTCCAAGGATTAGAGCATAGACATCTTTGGAGGCCATTGGTCTGCCTTCCACACTAAGCTCAATACTTCCAATTTTAGCATTTTAGTGGGCATGTCATTAGTGGTGCCTCACTGTGGTGTTTTTTTTTTTTTTTTTTTTTTAAAATNCCAACAGTGTAGGAGGGTGCCCGTTTCTCCACATCCTCGCCAGCATCTAGAGTTCTCTGATTTGCTCATTTTAGCCACTCTGACTGGCGGCCTCACTGCGGTTTTAATTTGCTTTTCCCTAGTGACCAATGATGTTGAACATATTTTCATTTGTTTATTTGCCATACATATATGTATATCTGTATATGTATATACATATATTTGTAAAGCCATATATATATATTTGTAAAGCAGCTGTTCAAACTGTTTCCCATTTTTGTTTTTATTTGCTCATTATCTTCTTGTTAGCTAGTTGTTAAGTGTTCTTTATCTATTCTGGATCGAAGTCCAGCAGAATAAATATTTTCCCCAGTCTCTGGGCTGCCTTTTAATTTTTTTAATGCTGTCTTTTGAAAAGTAAAAATTGCTAGAGTCCAAGTTTTCAAGTATTTCCTTATGGTTCTACTTACCATATCCTACCTAAGAAGTCTTAGCCTAACCCAGGGTCATAAACATTTGACTTCTATTTTCTTCTAGAAGTTTCATACATTTGGCTCTACACTTAAATCTGTGATTCATTTGAAGTTAACTCTCATGTAAGGTGTAAGGTAAAGGTCAAGTTTTATTTTCTTGCTTATGGATATCCAATTATTCCAGAATGATTTGTTGAAAATATTGTCTTTTCCCATTGAATTAACTTTGGTACTTTTCCATAAATTAATTGGCCATCTATGTGTAGGTCTATCTTGGGTGTCCCTATTTATTCACCGGGACATTCATTTAGTCATCTATCTTTTGTCAATATCACACTGTCTTTTTAAATAAAATTGCTCATTATATTTCCTTGCTATCCCGGTAGTGCCACTGGATCTGTAAAGATGGTTCTTCTTCCGTTCATACTATTGGTAATTGGTCTTTTTTCTTTTCATAATAAGTTTGGCCAAATACTTATTGGTTGATTGGTCTTTTGAAATTATCAGCTTTTGACTTCATTGCTTTTCTTAATTCTTTTAAAATTACCTTTTCATTTCTCTCTCATTGATGTATGCTCTTTTACTATTTCTTTCCTTTTACTTTCTTTGGGTGTAATTTGCTCTTGTTTCTGCTCTCCACAGGTGGACATTTGTTAATTGATTTGAGATCTTTCTTAATATAATCATTCAATGCTACCAATTTCCTCTAAGAATTACTTTGGCTGTATCTCATAAATGTTATTATGTTGCTTTTTCATTTTCATTCGATTCAAAATATTTTTCTTTGACTTATGGGTAATTTGGAAGTGTGTTCTTAAATTTTTGAATACTTGATCATATTACAAACATATTTGTTATTGATTTCTTGCGTGAAAGTATACTGTGTTCAGATCATGTATTTTGAATGATTCCATTTCTTCTAAATTTATTGAGACTTGTGTTATAACCCAGGATTTGGTTTATTTGGTGAGTCACCTGTGTGCCCTTTAAAAGAATGCATAATCCTGCCATTGTTGGTGGAGTATTCTCTAAATGATCAAGTAAGTCAATAGAGTTGTCAGTATTCTAGATAACTACTGATTTTCTATTTGTTCTAATAGTCATGAGAAATGAGTGTTGAAATCTTCAGCTATAATTATATACTTGTCTGTTTTTTTCACTTCTACTGGTTTTGCCTCATTTATTTTGAAGCTCTGCTAATGAGAGCCTTCACATTTAGTTTTATTATAGCCTCATGGTGAATTGACTTCTTCATCATTATGAAATGTCCCTCTTTACCTCATATAATCCCTAATAATATCTTTCTCCAAAATCTACTCTGACAATGACATAGCCATTCCAGCTTACTTTTGATTACTGATTGTATGGAGTATCTTTTTCATCCTTTTAAAATCTGACTTTATCCATAAAGTGGATTGCTTCTAGAGGGCATGTGGTTGGGTCTTGCTCTTTCTTTTTCCCCCCAATATGATAATCTCTGCCTTTTAACTGTATTGTTTAGAACATGTGAACTCAATGTGCTCATCATATCGTTGGACTTAAATCTATCATTTTACTATCTCTTTTCTGTTTGTTCCATCTTTTCTATGTTTATATTTTTCCTCTTTATCTGCTTTCTTTTGGATTAAGTATTTTTAAAAATCTGTCCTTATTTTTATATTTTATTAAAAAAATTTAAGTTTATTTATTTTGAGAGAGCTTGAGACAGCATGAGTGGGGCAGGGCTAGGGAGAGAGGGACAGAGAGAATCCCAAGCAGGCTCTGCAATGCCAGCACAGAACCAGATGCAGGGCTCAAACTCACAAAACCATGAGATCATGACCTGAGCTGAAACCAAGAGTCAGATGCCTAACTGATACCCAGGAGCCCCAATCTGTTTTCATTTTTAAGTTAAACTCTGTGCCCAATGATGGCTCGAACTCACAACCCCAAGGTCAAGAGTTCCATACCCTACTGACCCAGTCAGCCAGGTGCCCCTGGATTAAGTAATGATTCCATCTTATGTCCACTACTTACCTCTTTTTTTATATGTATGTGGTTGATAACAGGGTGCACCATGGACATCGTTATGTTAAGACTGTCTGTCTTCAAATAACATTAAATCACTTCATGGGTGGTGCACGAGCTCTACACCAGTAGCCTTAGGCTTCCCTTCTCTGCCCTCTGCTCTTGTTCTAAATTGTCCTACATATGTTATAAGCTACATAATATATTGTTATTACTTTTATTCTAACCAGTCAGTTATCAATTAAAGAAATTTAAACATGAGGAAAATGCCATTTATACTTACTCATTTATTTACAATTATGCCCGACTTCATTCCTTTGAACATCCAAATTGTCATCTGGTATCATTTTCCTTTTGCCTGAAGAAGTTACTTTAATACTTCTTGTAGTGCAGGTGTGCTGGCAATGAATTCTCTCTGTTTTTGTTTGTCTCAGTGAGGATGAATGTAATGAAAAATAAAGTGGTAAAAGTAAATCCAAATATTTTACTAATTGTGATACATTTTAATGTATTTCACCACTAGATACAATATAGTGGCTCAGATTGGATTTTTAAAAATCCTGTTTTATGCTGTTTACAAGAAACATACCTAAAACATAATCACACAGAAATTTTCACAGTAAAGACAAATATTAATTAAACTGTGAAGCTTTAGTAATAACAGAAAAGATATACCTTAAGGCAAAAAAAGCACTATTAAGAATAAAGAGGCTTGGGGCGCCTGGGTGGCTTAGTCGGTTAAGCGTCCGACTTTCGCTTAGGTCATGATCTCGCGGTTCGTGGGTTCGAGCCCCGCGTCGGGCTCTGTGCTGACTGCCAGCTCAGAGCCTGGAGCCTGTTTCGGAGTCTGTATCTCCCTCTCTCTCTGACCCTCCCCTGCTCACGCTGTCTCTCTCTCTCTCCTAGAAATAAATAAAAAAAAATATTAAAAAAAAAGAATAAAGAGGCTTGTCACATAATGATCAAAGGAAAATTCAACACAAAACATAACAATTCTGAACTTTAAGTACCTAATAATGTAGCCTAAGATGGTGTAAGTACAGAATGGACAAAATTATAAGGAAAGTTAAGTATTTGATTGTTAACCATGCTTTTATACAAACAAAATCCTTGAATTCTGCAACACTCTTAAGAGACAAATACTTTGTATCTTATGCCAACTGTTCAGAGTATAGGGAAAAAGGGAAAGATCCTCCCCCAACTTGAGTTAGTATAACCCTGATACCAAAACTCAAAGAAGAGTAAGATAAGGGAAAATTACTGGACAATTTCACTTATGAATATTGATACAAAATTCTAAATAAAATGGCAAAATAAATGCAGCAATATACACAATACATTATCACCAAACTCTGGGGTTTTCAATACAAGAAGAGTAACTTACCACTTTCACAAATCAAAGGAGAAAATAAATGTAATGTTTGAATAGATGCAGGAAATAAATTGTATGTAATTCAAAACCCATTCCTAATGAAAAGCCTTAGTAAACCAAGTAGGAGGGAAATTTCTTAATAACCTACCAAAACCCCACATAAACATTATATTTATTGGTAAAATATCAAAGCATTCATTGTATTTTATTTTAATTTTTTAAAATGTTTTTATTTGAGAGACAGACAGAGACAGAGACAGCATGAGCAGGGGAGGGCCAGAGAGAGAGGGAGACACAGAATCTGAAGCAGGCTCCGGGCTCTGAGCTGTCAGCACAGAGCCCAGTGCGGGGCTCGAACCCACAAATCGTGAGATCATGACCGGAGCCGAAGTCGGAGGCTTAACCGACCGAACCACCGAGGCGCCCCTCAAAGCATTCATTTTAAAATCAGTATTAAGCTAAGGATATCTACCATCACAACTTCTATTTAATATTAATCTTGAGGTTCTAGTAATAAGGAAAGAAAACTCTCATAAGTGGAAAAGAGAAAATCCTAACGAGTAATATTTCAAGACAATGTTTATCTGCAGATAAACTATTAGATAAGCTAAGCTACAGGTAAACTTCTGAGATAATTTAGCAAGGTTGCTATATATAAGATCAATGTTCAAAGCCTAATAGTTCCATATACTACAATAAACTGTTAGTAAATGGGATAACAGACAATATTCCCTGTCTAGCAACAGAAAATAGCAATAGTATATACCATGTAACAAAAACGATAGGTCTGTATAAGAAATTACGAAGTTTATCAAAAGACACCAAAAAAGGTCTAAATAAATGATTTCCTTTCCTTCATGGTGGGAAGGCTCAATATTTTAAAGTCAATAGTTCTCCTAAATTAATTTCTAAATGCATTGCAATTCCACTCCTGATTGGGAATTTTCCAAATTGATCCTAAAACTGTTGTGGAATAGTGGAAATGTAGCAAAGGTAGTTTTATGGAAGACTAATGGCGGGGAGGGTGGGGGTTGTTGTGGACACCAAGACTTACAAAACTATAATGATAAAGACAGCTGAACTGGTAAGGGACAGAGAAATAGACCTGTGGAGCGGATTATTAATTCAGAAACACATCTCATATTTGGTAGCCTGACATTTGATGGAAAGTTGTCATTACCAATCAACAGGGAAGACTGTTAATAGACAGGGCTGGGCCAGCTGGTTGTCTAATGGAGAAAAAGACAAATAAGTTTTTATCTTACTACATTCACAAATTACAGACTTGTATGAAAGGCTGCGAAAGTTTCAGAGAAAATAGGGCTGAATACTTTTATGATGTTGGGGGTAGAGAAGCTGTTTTTAAGAAACAAAAAGCACAAATGAAATAAATGACAGGCATGAACATTTTGATTAGATGGTTTTAATCCTGCATCAGAAAAGATACCCTAGACAAAGTACAAAGCCCCAGAGAGGGCGAATATATCGTCAATCCCTAAAACGTGACAGAGAACTAATCCACACTAAGTGAAGAAATCATATAAATGAGTATAATTAAGACAAGCAATCCTATAGAAAAATGAGGAAAGGATGTGAACAGGCACTTGAGGAAAGGAAACCTAAGTGGTGAGTATGGAGATCTCAGCCACAGAATTCACCTGGGAGACAAAAGTTAAATTATCACTTACACTCTTCAGAGAGGCAAAGTTGAGAAGTCTGGTAAGAACTGGTAAGGATGTGGGGACATGGGAATCCCGACACTGAGTATACCGTGGCACGACCCATCCCTTGGGCAAGGGGAGTGGATGTGTCTTGGAGATGTGCACACTCCATGACTTGGCAGTTCCCGAAGGAGCTGTGAGCAAGTATCTGCACTGTAGCCAGTCTTCTGTGTAAAAGTCACCATCTCACCAGGGATGATCCCAGGCAGTGGGAACCTGAACCACTGTGATCTGTCTAAATAGCCAACCTGCTCCCCACCCCCAAATACATACTCCCTACCTCCTTTCCTTCCTTAAATGTTCTCCTTAGGGGCGCCTGGGTGGCTTAGTCGGTTAAGCGTCCGACTTTCGCTCAGGTCATGATCTCTCAGGTCATGAGCCCCGCGTCGGGCTCTGTGCTGACTGCCAGCTCCGAGCCTGGAGCCTGTTTCAGAGTCTGTGACTCCCTCTCTCTCTGACCCTCCCCTGCTCACGCTGTCTCTCTCTCTCTCCTAGAAAGAAATACAACATTTTAAAAAAAAATGTTCTCCTTAGTACTGACCACTGGTGTAGCATATTTTCCATATATACTATATTTCATATATATCATAGCATATATTTGACATTTTAATCTTTTCTACTATCTATCTCACAAGGGGAGGTTGTCTTTGTCTCCCCCTCCCCCCAATCCTACCACCCAGCACCTAAAACACTGACTGGCTTGTTGCTGGAAACCTATAATTATTTGTGGCAAAATTAAATGGGCGAAATCTCAAAAACACAATACTGAGTGAAAAAATGAATATGTGAAAGGATATGGCTATCCTTCCTGTAAATTTTAAAGCCCATGATAATACATAGTTTATGTCTACCTAATGGATATGTAGTAAAAAATAAATAAAACATGCGTATTAAGTAGGAGCTATCTCAGCGGAGAGACTGGCCAGTGGGGGAGTTTTGGGGTTGGGGTTTTGTAACGTCTATAACATTCTGTTTCTTAGATTGGTCAACCTTATACAAATTTGACAAAATCTTAATATCTATTATCTTTGGTGTTTGAAATATTTTATAATTTAAAAAATTTGCTGGTAAGTAAAGAAGAGAAAGACTGTCAAGGTATATGAAGGCCGTTTCCTCCATTTCTGATGCCAAGGCCACCTTGGATGTATGGAATTTTTCACATTAACCCTCTCTTCTTAAAGTTGCTGACACCGCCCTAGGCAATCATATGCAGGTGTTTCTGGTTCTACTTATCTTGGAAGATCTAATTTTGCTGTGTTTTATTTAATCAGGACTCTCTATTTTCCTGCTAGGAGAGGACATCAGCTACTGGAAATGAGCCCTTCCCCAGTCAGCCATAACGTCACTGTGCTCGGCTCACCAGGGTTGGGGAGCGGACGCAGGAATCTCGGTGATCAGATGATGGGTGTATGCCAAGCGGAACAAACTCCAGGGCTGGAGCAGACATAGACATTTATTAACACAGATAAGTTTTTATCGAATTAAGAAGGAGCACTTAGAAGGAAGACTCCAGGGAATAAGAGGATTAAGTCATTTTGAAACATTTTTCTCCTGTCAAGTGAGCAAATGAAACATCAGTGTGGCCATCTGATTCTGATTCTCTCAAGCCGTGTGGAATGGCAGCCTCTGAAGTGAAGGAGAGTGCAGTTCCCGGGAAAAACACCTATGAACAGGAGTCAGGAACAACCTATCTATAGGACATTTCCCTGACCAAAATATCCAGAGAGTACACTCACTACTCTGATAACAGAGGAAGGAGATATGTAAGGTACCATGGTCTTTTTTATTATTAAAAAATATATAATTTTTAATAAAAAGTCTTGATGTACTTTCCTTCCTTGATAGGTTGCTTTTTCTAAAGGTAGAACATTCCGTGTCCACCATCTTGCCACAACCCTATAGTGGTCATTTTTTTTTTTTATTTTTTTATTTTTTTAATTTATTTCTAGGAGAGAGAGAGAGACAGCGCGAGCAGGGGAGGGTCAGAGAGAGAGGGAGTCACAGACTGAAACAGGCTCCAGGCTCCGAGCTGGCCGTCAGCACAGAGCCCGACGCGGGGCTCGAACCCACGAACTGCGAGATCATGACCTAAGCGAAAGTCGGACGCTTAACCGACTAAGCCACCCAGGCGCCCCTATAGTGGTCGTTATTATCCTCACCATGCAGATAAGCCTGTAAAGCTCCAGAGAGGTTAACTACTGCTGGTCATGGAGCAGGGGTGGGGCTCCAGGTGCCCCCACCTTCAACATCTTCACCTCTTTCTACTGCTTCACTTCCCCCACTGGCCACCCCCTGCCAACACCCACACATTTGAGACTTTGACGACCAAGTATCTTTGGTTCACATTCTGAACACAAAAATTGTGTTGTGTGAGGGATTGTTGAATGTGTTCGGAGCTGAGATTATACTGTATCAACTGCTATCTCAATGATTGTATTTCTCTTTTCCAAGACTTCTGGTTGGTTCTTTCCCCATTTTATTGCTTCTTAGTTTTGTTTCATAAAGTCTTGTTAATATTTTGACTAGCCTTCCTTTATATCTTCAAGAACTTAAACATGCTCCTTTTATTTTATTTTATTTTTTTTTACAAATAGTTTATTGTCAAATTAGTTTCCACATAACACTCAGTGCTCATCCCCACANTATCTATACCATGGAATAAACATGCTCCTTTTAAATTCGCTTTGAGATTGCTTCTATCACACAAAGAGTGGGTTTATCCGTTGATTATGGAGTTTGTGGAAACAATGTCTTAGAGCTGCATTTCCCGCATCCCTTAGAACTTCTGTTTGCAAAACCACCTGCCCTGGGAATTGTTCCTGATTTCTCGGGCCCTCTCACGTCACACCTCCCTGCTTTTGTGGTTGCTTCCTGCTGCCCACCCAAGATGGGCTGTTTTCCTGACCTGGGGCTTCTCCATTCCTTGGCGATACCTTCACACAGGTGAAGCCTTTCTCAGCTCCTTTCCCAGCTGTGAGGATGAATTATGATGGCAGCCGTGCTCTGCCCTTCCTGCCCCACGCCCTCGAAGCTGGCCTCCAGGAAAAGGAAGCTTTCA
The DNA here is from genome assembly GCF_008692635.1 of Crocuta crocuta. Classification (NCBI taxonomy): domain Eukaryota; kingdom Metazoa; phylum Chordata; class Mammalia; order Carnivora; family Hyaenidae; genus Crocuta; species Crocuta crocuta. The sequence continues at coordinate 4,563,640 of NW_027531318.1, forward strand.
GTCACAGCTCCCCACGTGATCAAGCTCTGGCCTTCTCTGCTTGGAGTGCCACAAATTTGTGACATCAGCACTTAACCATTGTGTTCGGTTTCTAGTCCTTGGATATGTTTATTTTGGTTCTAACTGTGACCCTGTCTTTTTAGGTAAAAAAAAAAATCATCTCTAACTGCTATGCTTGCAGAGCAGGGAGAGGTTCAGAGGGCAAATTCACAGTATTGCTTTGACCTGAAGCCCAAAAGCTGCTATTAATTTTTTTTATTCTTTGAACAGGTATGAATGTTTTGTTTAACTGTTTTTTTCCTGCCTCTTTTTATCTTTTTTCACCTAGAAGTAGAATGCAAAACGTCCTCCACTCCCTGTGGAAAGTCTTGATTTCTGAGGGTATTGGCAAGATTATTTGGATTTTTTTTTTTTTCCAGAATTTTATGGTAGCACATTCAGCTATAATGGGTGGAGTCTGGGCCATTCTTGTATTAGGAGGACTCAAAATTGGAGGAAGGGTGGGAGGGGATAAGAGCTGCATTCCATGCCTTATCTTTAACATTTACAAGAACCATATAAATGTATTCAAAATCCCTAAGGCAGGAAGAGAGTAGTAAAGCCCATGTGTTCATAGGAAATTCCGTGGCTATTTGCTCTGCAGTGTGATCTGGAAAGAGCTAAGAGGGAAATAGGCAGAAGGGTGGTGTCCTGGGGGCCGAGAGAAGACGGTGGGGTCCACTGTCGCTCCCGGCGAGGGGCCGCCATGCCGAGTCACCCTCGCATGCTTCTCTCAGGTTCCTGTGAATCATGGAGGCAGAGAGAGAGATGTTTTGTGAGCCAGGGTGGGCTGGTGGTCTGTTCCAGACACGAGCGCCCACAGTATTGTGTCTCAGGGCTGAGAGGTCCCAGTAACTGTCTTCCTACTTGGCTGCGCTCCACCTTCCACGATAAAACAGACAAAATGTCAGAGTCTGCCAGTACAGTGTGGCAGGCAGCCTGGTGCAAAGGCCCAAAGCACAGACCTAGGGATCAGAAGCACCGGCTTAGCAAGGCAGTGTTGCCACTTTCTGCCCTGTGGGGTAGACAGGCTCCTCCCTCCAGATCTCAGCCTCCCGGCCAGCAATGAAATAAGACTAAGAAACTCTGGCTTGTGTGAAGGCTCATGTGTGATGAAGGGAAGGAATGTACAGTAAGCACTCAGCACAGGTAAGTACTCCATGCTGTGATATTCTCTTTTGCATTATTTCATCAATGGGCTCATCAAGGCATCACAGGCAAATTAGAAAGCCAATGTATTTGCTCTCGGGCCAAATTCCAAGAACTAAAATATCCTTACCTCACCTCCACCCAACCCCAACTGGGACACTCTTTCAAATTAATCTCATAATTCTAATTGCATATCTATGCCCCTTAAGGTTCATTGCATCTTGATCTCTACTCCGAGCCTCTCTGAAACGTGGCTATCTTCACAAAAGACGAAGAATGCATGTTTCCTGGGACTCACTTGCCTCAAATTGGAGTGGGGAGGGGATGGCACTCTGAGGTCCTGAATGAACTGGAGTTTCACCCACCCCCAACCCACTCCCCACTGAAAAAAGACACTACCCAAAGGAACCGCTAGTAACCACTTGCGCCACCAAGGCCTCCTGACCCACTCACTCCCTCCACTCTGGAAGACTTCTGTGGAAAACAGGAAATTGTTTTTCTCTTTGCAAATTGCAAAGAGCTGTGTGCCATTCTTTTTAATATGAATCATGTTTGTTGAGGAGAATCACAAATTTACCTCTGCTATGACCCCTGCTGTAGTAGAAGCATGAGTGGGAATATTTGCGTATGTTTTCAAGCAAATCTCATCTACACTTTCTGTGCTTCAGGAAGGTAAATAGGATTAATCTTCAAAATATGATTAATCTTATTTTAATCTGTTACATTTTCCCCATTAACCAATTACTGCTTCTCAGACTTAATTGTCTACCTTTTTTCCTTACTGAATCAACAAGCCACTTTCCCCAAAATTAACACTTTAGAACTAAATTTTCTACAGCTAGCTCGAATTCTCTGATGATTTTCAGACAGTGTTATGAGGAACCCTAAGGGTTCCAAGGACCAGGGTGAGTCAGAAGAGCAAGGGAGTTGGGAGTAGCCAGAGGGTACCAGGCTACCCTACCTTGTTTTAATCCAATCAGCCCATTTTATATAACATATTGTACTTCTGTGTAAGATTTCACTTGAGAAAAAATTCTATTATTCCCAAATTGTTATTCCAATGCATTTCTTGTGTGCCCACACCTCATGAATTGTTAGTGTATGAGTGTGATTAAAATAGTGTAATGATTTTAGTCAACCAGAACTCATGCCTGAGGTAACTGCTTCAAGATTCTAAAGACATATCCCTATGATGTTGCCATTTCTCAAAAAAAAAAAAAAAATTGGCATGTTTTAAGAATTGATTCCAGGGCTAACTATATATTACTTTGGCTACTTTTCATTAGAGATAAAATCTCATACATAAAATGATGATAAAAAATAATACTTATTTCTATTGTAAGCACATCTACTGTCCTGAAGAACAAAGGAAAGATATGTAAAATTTACTTTGCAAAATGTAAAACACCAAATGAATGTTAGTGTTTAAATGAATATTTAAAATTTCTGAGGCTGGGTTTAAATTTCTGAAATGGTCCAAAATTATGCCGAATTAAAACTATTAAAAGAGATGGGGAGGGGTGCCTGGGTGGCTCAGTTGGTTGGGCATCTGGCTCTTGGTTTTAGCTCAGGTCTTGTGGTTTATGGGATAGGGCTATGCTGGCCATGCAGGGCCTGCTTGGGATTCTGCCCCTATCCAGCTCTGTCCTGTCTCTCAAGATAAACAGATAATAGTTTAGTTAATAGTTAAAAAAAGAACTATTAAACAAGATGGATAATCAAGCTAGGTACTATAGTATAGTATAGTAGTTTAAGTGGTCCAAAGATAGGAGTAATTGTAATGCACTGGGGTTAACTTTCTTGGTGTTTTAGCCTTGACTTTAAAGGCAATTCCAGAAACAGCTTTCAAGATTAGTTTGAGACAACACCTTTGAGAGGCACCATTGGTAGATACACTCTGGTTGTTACCATTGTCTCATATCTGAATCTGGAGATTTGGAGAGTATGGGTCCCTTAAGGAAGTAAATTTCCCTAATCATCATCCCCAGAACCTCACACAGTGGTCGGCAAGAGGCAGGTAAGGAATGGATATATGTGGAAAATAAAGCTTTCTCAAGACTCAGTATACACATGTTTATTGAAATACTGATTCCGAAAAGATTGACTTTATGAAAAGTGAACTAGATTTGAAATCTTGAATTTCCCTCACATCTTTGTTCTCCATCTTGGGTTGTTAGATGACCCAGAGAAGCTCAGTGACTCACCCATAGTCATACAGCGAGCACATACATGGCATGGTGAGAACCAAACCTGAGGATCCTGACTCCCAGCCCAGTGCTCTCTGTACCCCACTTTTTGCCAAGGCTGGCTTCATGGGCACACCACCCCTACATTCACAGAGTGTCCCCACTTGCTTTATTGACCTTTGTTGCTGTCTTGAAAATCTTAATAATTTTTAAAGGAGACCCGCATTTTAATTTTCCACTGGACTCCAAACTGTATGGGTCCTGACAGCACCTTTGTGGGCACGATTCAAAGATTAGTTGTGTCTCCTTGGAGAATTGTATTCTCGTGCTCTCTTCAGGATCAAAGAGAGAAGCTGACAGAAAAGGAGCATCACCCAGGACTCTACGCTCGTTTTTGACTTGTTTGGCATTTCATTCATGGCAACTGCTTACCAGTTGGCTTGTTCCACACCAAAGCCGGCTCTTCCTGTGGCAGCTCCCTGTGCTTGGAGGTAGCTCAGGAGTAATGCTAGCCAGCACAGTCACTGTCAGCCAATGTCAAAATAGCTGGTTGGAAAAGGAAACATCCTCTCCTTAGACATAATCACGGGCTGTTTGGTATACTGCCAAGAGAGTTGAGCTATTGTTTTTGCTTATTTATTTATTTTCCTGCTGGACTAATTGATTTTTCGCTGAATTGCCTATGATGCTATGTGGGGACAGCTACTGGCTTTTGTTGTATGGGAGCTGGTTTCTTTTCTAATGGGACCTCATCAAGTCCTATGCTCAGCTGATGTGATTAAGTGCGGAGCCTGCTCATAAAAGCTAATTTATCAGCTTGACCATCTTCTCCCATCCAAGGCGGGTCCTTGGCAATGCTAGAAGATGAATAATGCCTGTTTGGCACCTTCCCCCTTTCCTCTTGGTCTTCTCTGACTTAATTCTTCACACATAAAACACTCAAATGCTCATGGCCACCACTGCAGCCCTTCGCCTGTCCCCGCCCCCACCCCCCACCTTGGCCTGGGCTATTGCTCTACATTTTCAGTGTTGCTTCTCCATCACAGTTGCTCTTGACCGCTCTTTGTTTTCTAGAAGATCATGCTCTGATGCCCGACTGTGAGTAATCTTCAGTTGATGCCTTTTACCCCTATGCTTGTCTTGCATTGGCTTGCTGACGTGTCCCATGCTGGTACATAGGTCTCAGCTTGGTTCGGAGCATCCGCAGGCTGTAGCAGATGCTGCCACTGTCCTGAACCATCTTGCAGCGCTGCATCGGTTCTAGTCTGTGCCGGCAGCAGCTGACTGCGAATGCCTGCCACTCTCTGCCTGAGGGCTTTCTCTCAGATGCACGGGTGGGGGGGGCGCAGCGGGGTGACACCTCCAGGAACGGGAGGACAATGCCCGAGCCTTTACGGCAGAGGAAATCCTGAAGCTCATGCCACACTGTCTCCCAGAGATCGCAGCAAGATGGAGCCCAAGTTGACTGCACTTGTAAATTGCTGTCAACATACCCTTAGTCCCCTTAGTGTCTTCCCTTCATCTCCTGTGTCCCTTCCCACTCCCATGTTGATGTTTTCTGGACTACTTGCCAAATACATTGTTTGCATCCAAATCTTTGTCTCCAGATCTGTTCATCAGGAAACCAGCCTAAGACTATGGGTATCAAGAGAAACTTCAGAAGCAGAACCTCAGGATTGGATTCTGAAGTATCTCACTTGCTGGCTAATGGAGGCTGACCACCAGGGTGCTGTGGAATCACACTTACTAAGGGTTTTTGCCTGCTGTGGATTAAGATGGGCTACAGGAGGAAGAGCAGATACAGTGGTTAATGCAATAGCTCTAGTGACTGAAGATATAGGGGCAATGTCCACCTTAAATTTTTTAAAATTTTATTTAGGTGTTTTGAGAGAGAGAGGGAGAGAGGAGAGAAAATCCCAAGCAGGCTCTGCATGGTTAGCAAGGAGCCTGATGCAGGGCTCGAACCCATGACCTGAGCAAAAACCAAGAATTAGATGCTTAACTGACGGAGCCACCCAGGCACTCCAGGGAATGACCACCTTAAGGATTCATTGTAACTGCCATAGTAACCCAGAAGAAAGAAAATAAGAGGTTCAGGTCAGGCAGTTATCACTCGGGGCACAACAGTGAACCCCAGAGGCCTCCATGGAAGTACTTAGAGAGCTCCTCATCTCCTAGCCACGGTGGGTGCTGAAGGCCAGGCCCAAACTGAGTTGTAAAGATGGTAGAGGTTCAAGTCCTGGCAGGTCTCATCTGCTGAAGTCAGGATGCTGTTAGAAAAGACGTAGAAACCAGACCTGTGATGGGGCTTTTTAGTAGATGAACTTGATCCCCTGAGCCCTCAGGACCGGAGAGGTGACGCCCTCCTCATTGCTGGGGGTGAGCACTCTCCCATCCACCAGCACACTACGCAGAGGCTGGGCACATGCTTTGCAAGGTGATGTGTATTTTTTTCCAAGAACTTTCCTGCTTTCCCTTATGGCCTCAAGCCCAGTAACAAGGGTCATGACATAGCCTGGCCTGAGCAGGGAAGCACTGTCCCAGTTACTGGAAGAAAGGGGCATGGCCCCAAGTGCTGCAGGGCTGACTGCCTGATGGACCCTGGTGGGGACTGGGTAGGACCTGCCTGGAAATGGTTCATGGATGGAGGTCACGAGGATTGGGGAGCAAGAAATCCAAGACTAGACGGGAGTTTATTGATAGAGCGCCACACTTCTGTGACTTAGGAATTAGCAACCTGGCAAGCTCAGCCAAAGCTGGACCTGTGCATTGGCGGAATGGCTTTGTGAATTTCAGAACATTGATGACCCTCTGNGAGATGTTGTGATGGACTGGGATCCACTATTAGCACATATGACACAACTCCATACTTCTGAGTCCAGAAAACTGCAAGGAACTCCCATAACAGATAGTAAGAACAGAATGGCCGCCAGGAAGACTGACTCACAGAGATCTGTGGTGGTGGTGAACAGGCCATGGAGCTCCTAGGGCCAAGGTAGACAGGAAACCCATAGGGTGTTGCCTGACTTATTCTTGGTGAAGTGAGATCACAAGAGACTGGGTGGAAGGTTGAGGTCACCCACAACTGACCTGGCTCTGGAAATGGCTCTCCCTTGCCCAGTGTTCAGGACTAATCCTATTCTCAGACCCAGAGACAATAAAGGAGAAGCCTAGTTTCCTTGAGGGAGAACTCCGCAGCAGCAGCAAGTGTGTAGAGTAGATATTCCTCTAATCCTCTTCCAAAGGAGCCTGTAGATATTTCCAGAATATACATGCTGGGAGAAGGGGAACATTGAGATTTTTTGAGGATACACTGGCCTCATATAGATTGGTTATCTACTGTGGTGTAACATATCACCCCAAAAATCAGTAGCTTACCGTGATAAGGATCCTTTAATATCTCTTACAATTTCTGTAGGTGGGGAATTTGAAGGGGACTTCAGGCAGGCCCAGAATGTCCAGAAATTAACGCCCAGGAGCAGCCCACGGCCAAGGGCGACCAGGAGTCTGGCCCCGGGTGTCTCTTAGCTTTGTGCTTCCGGCACACCGTGTGCTGGTCTCTCCCTGCCCAGTTGGACTCGCTCACTTCCCTGTTGGTGCTTCCTGAAATCACTTCTCTGGTAAATCAGCCACATTCCAATCCTTGTTTCAGGGCCTGCTTGTGGTGAACCCAGCCCAAGACACACACCCTTGTTGGAGAGGCTCCCAGATGCCTGGGACCGGGACACTGTGTCTTTGGGGCAAAGAAGGATATACCGAACTGGCTGTAGGAAGAGCCCATGGTCTTCAGCTGCCTTTTAAGAAAAGTAACCCAAGTCAGTGCCTTCCTGGATGCACTATCGCTGTGCCGCTCATAATAAGGGACACCATTGCTGTCGTCCTCACTCCAGGTGACAGACCAGGGATTGCTGAGTCAAAGACAGTGATGGCAGAGGTTAGGTACTTCAGAGATGGATGATGCATAACTGCCGAGTCAGAAAGACTGCCGTCCGGGGAACACAATGCCGGCGCACAAAGAGAAGGGGGGGTCTCCCCATGCGTCCTCTGCACCAACGTGCTATGGCTCTGACTCTCAACCAGGTTCGCAGCACACCCCAGGTGGGCAGAAGCCCTACAGTGAGTGTGTAGCCGCAGAGAACCCTCTTCTCCTGAATCTGTCACCTGGGATTAGCTAGGCATCTGCTGGCCTTGCAATTTAAAGAGCCCCTGAAATCCTACCACATGGCTGCCTGCCACATGCTGGGACCATCGTGTTCAATCCAAGGTGTATGATGTCCCAACCAGAGTCCTAGGACTGCATTAGGTTCATCCCTTGGGCTCTCTCTCCAACCCCCTCTCTATATATAGATCTTTCTCTCCGACTCTCTCTGTCTCTCTGTCTCTCTCTAAATATATATATGTATGTATATATTCACCCAATGCCCGGAGATTCCAATTCTCTGTCTCTCTCTGTCTCTCTCAATATATATATGTATATTTATATATATATGTATATATATACTCATATATATATACTTATATATATATATACATATATATATATATATATTGAG
>NW_027531318.1:4571633-4605600 GCF_008692635.1 Crocuta crocuta
GGCATGTTTCAAAAACTCTTCAGGTGATTATAAAAAAACTTTTTTATTTTAAAATAATTATAGATTTGCAAAAAAAAAGGTCTTGTGTACCTTCAACCCAGCCTCTCCCAGTGGTAACATTTTGCATAACACAGCAGACTATCAAAACCAGGGAACTGACACTAGAACAATATGTAAAGCTTATTCAGATTTCACCAGTCACACCAGCGTCTTGCGTGTATGTGTGTCTGCTGTGTGTATGCATCTACATGTGTACATGTCTGTGTGTGTGTGCACACACCACCCACCTCATCTCCTACTTTGGAGCAGCCAGCCTTCAACTTACTGTACCCCAGTTCCCTTGTTTGTAAAACTGGGGGGCTGAGTTTTTAACGCTCTCCAAAATCTCTTCCAGTCCACCATTGACCATCAGGAAACTTAGGGTAGGCCTAGAAGATGAGATTTGCACCTCCTAGGAGTTGAGAAGGGCAGAGAGTGAACAAAGCAGGTCCTGGCTGCTGAGAGGAAGGGTTGGCTGTGGGGAGGCATCTTGAGCATCTGAAGGAGTGAGAGTGGCAGATCGGGGCTCATGTAGTAAGTGCTCGCTTCCCTTCTTACAGCTGGCAGATTTCTCCTCTCCTAGGCCTTTCCAAACTATGTAGAATGGCCCATGGGATCGCACTGGCTAATGAACCACAGCCAGAGTCATTGAGTGGCCCAGCAGCCAGCTACCCACTTGCTCGTGGGCAGGACTGGGGCTGTGGTGGGGGAAGTGGGGGAATGCCGCTCTGGGTGGGTCTCTGCAGGTTTGTAGAAGGGTGGGGGCAGGAGAGGCGGGAGGGAAAAGTGGGTGAGTGTGACATCAGCAGTGCCTAGGGCTAAGAACACTGTAAGACCAGCATGGAGCTGGGGACTGAATCCTCATAGGCTGATCAGCGTTGCACTGAACAACATGAGTAGAGCAGAGGCGGGTGTGTGGCTGTAGGGGATTTGGGGGGCCTGGAACTTAGTGACTATGGCCTTAGAAGCCTATGGTTTTGACCTTTCATTTGTACTTGACCAAAGGGACTATAGCATCGTTGTTCATTGGCTTTGTGGGCAGAGCCATTGGGTGGTATTTCAACCCCCTGGTAAGGAACAGAACCAAGAATCCAAGCTATCTGGGTCCCAAGGAGACTAGGGAGTATCCAGATATTGGAGATCAGGAAGGAGCAGGGAGCACCCAAGCTTCAGGTCAAGGGTCAATAACTGTGATATGAGCCACATTCCCTTCTTTGGTAGAATTAATGTCAGAGCTTCTTTGGAAACTATTTAAAAAACTGCTTTTGGAGTCAGACCAGATTCACAATGTACTAACTCTGTGACATTGGGAAAGTTGCTTCATGTCTCTGGGCCTGTATACTCATCTCTTCCTACTATGGTTGTTGGGGCTTAGGTGATATAAAACCCAAGCACAGCACCTGGCATATAGCAAATGCCCTACTGCATTAACCATGTCTTTTTTTTTTTTTTTTTTTTTTTTCTGCTCCCTGTAATCTGATGCTCTGACATCTGGGAGTCTTGCTGACCTGGCTGTCCCATGGCTAGCCTGTTCTTAGAGATAGTAAACAACTTGCCTGCTAGCACACTCTTCAAATACAAATCAACCAACGCTGAGCCCACACACCCAACCACTTCCTTTAACTCTCAATTCTCAAACTCTCAAACTCCAGGCTATTATCTACCTTCCCTAATCACTCCAAAGCCAGGCACTCGGCAATGAGAGACAGTCCCTATGGCTTGGAGCCTGCTGAAAATTGTCTAATCCTAAACTGCTTACCCCAGCTTCCTGTCCTTTCCCATGGAAACCACAATAAAGGCTCTTGCCCACATTTCCTCTGGATCCCTCTGCCCCCTGATGGGTGCTTCCCCACGTGACCCTTCACTCCATGCCACTTCTTCTTGAGAACTATGACAAACTGTCATTTCAATGGCAACCATCTCCTGATCTATTGGCCTTACTGTATCTCAAATTTTCTATGAATATGCTCTATTTTATTTGACTTTGTTTTTACGGCATTTTTAAGTTCACAGCAAAATTGAGCAGAAGGTACAGGGATTTCCCACTTTCCCATTCCCCCCCTCCCCCACATGCATAGTTTTCCCCACTATCAATATCTCTCAGAAGAGTGGTACATTGGTTACAAGTGATGAGCCTACCTTGATCCATCATTATCTGAACATTATATTTTATTTATTTTTATTTTCTTACTTTAGAGAGAAAGTAAGCATGAGTGGGGAAAGGGCAGAGGGAGACAGAGACAGTTTTAAGCAGGCTCCAGGCTCAGCATGGATCCCAATGAGGTGCTTGATCCCACAACCCTGGGATTATGACCTGAGTGGAAATCAAGAGTTGGACACTCAACTGACTGAGCCACCCAAACACCCCTGTACATTGTATTTTAAAACACCTGAATATACTCAGTACTAATATTATTTGTGTAGTTTTTTGGCCTTGCTTGTTTGTCAGTGGATTTAGTTGAGCTTCCTGGGATGACAGATACCCAGAGCAGAGGTAGTCTCCTTCTGGGTCATCAATATCAGGAAGCTGAGGATCAAGTGTTGTGACAGAAGCAGAGCATGCTGGCAGCTGGCACAGGGCAGCTCTTTTTCAAAGGACAGACCATCAGAAAGATCATCACCTAGTGGTAAAGGCTACAGTTCACCAGAAAAATATAACAATTTGGAGTCTTTCTACATCTATATTCACTTAACACATAGCCTTCAGATACCCAAAGCAAAACCTGACAGACTCACAGGAAAAACTGACAGATCCACATTCATAATGGGAGACTTTAAACTTGTTTTTCAAGCACACAAGGGACATTTTCAAAAAGTGATCACATACCAGCCCAACAACACACCCCAAGAAATTACAACACTCAGTGCCATCTAGGCCATGTTCTCTCAACAAAGTACAATGAAATGAGAAGACAGATTGGTGGGGGGGGGGGGGAATCTTCATTTTTTTGTATTCTTAGAAATGGAAATGTTCTTAGTTTCCATATTCTTAGAAATGTTAAAGTACTTCTAAGTAACTCATGACTGAAGAAGAAATCATCTGGAAAAGGGACAGTAGGAGGGCGAGTGGAGGCATGGAGGGGTGAGGGGACAGCTGGAACAATCCAGAAAGATGATGGCAGCTTGGGTTACAATGACCATAAGTGAAAGAAAGAATTGTGATATAGATTTGTGATATGCTGACGAAGTAAAATTGACGGAAAGAAAAAAATGCACTGTGGCTCTGTCCCATCCTCCTGACTGAAGGATGGACTCTTTACCCCCACCATCTACTTCCGGTTTTCAATGCTGATTTTCAGTGATATTGCAGGCATGCTCAGGGAGATTCTGGTCCTCTGGCATGGGGTGGGGCAGACCATCCTTGGTTCTCAGCTACTGTGAGCCCAGAGGGGGCACCGAATCTCTTCCCCCTGCCTTGCTGAATGCAGCTCTGGGCTGGGGAGAACAAGTATATGTGGCTAAGGGACACTAGCCTCACTCATTTCCATGGTACATTCCTGGAAATCAACACAGAGGTGGTTGCTTAAAACACTGTTGAAAACAACATTGTAATTAAGGGCTACATCCTGACCAAGTCCTGACCAAGGACTTAGGGAATAACTCATAGAGGTGATGTCCTTACCATGCAAATACTATGCAATGAATTGCAGAATTGAGATGACCTAATGGAGTCTCCTTTTACAATTAGACTAAATGTTCCATAAAGATAACCATGCTTGTTTTGCTTACTCCCACATTTTCAGGATCTAGCACAAAGAATAAGATACAGAAGTTCTAATTGTGTTTCCTTAGATTTTTGGGTTTTTTTTTGTATATTTGGCATTCATTCATCCCTAGGCCAATTATATTAACTATGTTTTCTTTTTTCCTTCAGCTTTATTGAGGTATGATTAACAAATAAAAAATGTACAGATTTTCACATACATATACATTGGGAAATGGTGACCATGATCAAGTTAATTAACAACCCATCTCTTCATATAATTCCCATTTATGTGTATGTTTGTGTGTGTGTGTGTGGTGAGAACACTTAAGATTTACTCTTTTAGCAAATTTCAAGTATACAATACAGTTTTAATCAGCACAGTCACCATGCTATGCATTAGACCTCTATTTCATTTATCTCTGTTCTGATCTTTATTATTTCCTTTTTTTCTGCTAACTTTGGGCTTAGTTTGCTCTTTTTCTAGTCCCTTGAGTATAAAGTTATGTTGTTTATATGAGATCTATTTTCTTAATGTGGGAATTTAATTCTATAAACTTCTTAGAACTGCTTTTACTACATACCATTAGTTTTGTATTTGTGTTCTATTTTCATTTGTGTGAATGCTTCCTTTCCTCTTGATTTCTTCTTTGTCCCATTGATTGTTCAGGAGCATGCTGTTAATTTCTACATATTTGTGAATTTTCCAATTTTGCCCCTGTTATTGATTTCTAGCTTCAAACATTATGGTATGAAAAAGAAAAAAAATACTTGATATAGTTTCAACCTTCTTATATTTGTTAAAACTTGTTTAGTAGTCTAACATAAGGTCTATTCTGGAGAATATTCTGTGTGCACTTGAAAAGGATGTGTATTCTGCTGCTGGTATTTGGAGTGTTCTGTTTGTCAGGTCCATGTGGTCTAATGTGCAGTTCAAGTCCAATGTTCCTTATTGATTTTCTGTCTGGATGATCTATCCATTGTTGAAGTAGGGTATTGATGTTCCCTACTATTATTATATTGCTGTCTATTCTTCTTTTCAGTTCTATTAATATTTGTTTTGTATATGCAGGTACTTCAATGTTGAGTACATATGTATTTATAATTGTTATATTTCTTGAATGAATTAATCCCTTTATCATTATATAGTGATCTTCTTTGTCTCTTGTGACAGTTTTTGACTTAGTCTATTTTGTCTTGATATAAATACAGCCACTCCTGCTCTGCTCTGGTTACTTTATCATGAGACATCTATCCCTTCACTTTCAGCCTGCAGAATGTACTTAAAGCTAAAGCCAGTCTCTCCTAAGGTCATATAGTTGAATTGTGCTTTTAATCCATTCAGTCACTCTATGTCTTCTGATTGAGAATTTAATCCATTACATTTAAAGTAGTTATTGATAAGTAAAGACTTATTGCTACTTTGTTAATTGTGATTTGATTGTTTTATAGTTCCTTTCTTCTTCTTTTGCTGTATTCCTTTGTGATTTGATTTTTTTTTTTTAGTAGTGGTAGGCTTTGATTCCTCTTAATCTTCTGCGTATTTACTATAAGTTTAGGTTTTTTTCCTTTGTGACTGCCCCAGGCTCACATAAAACATCTTATAGTTATAATAGTCTGTTTTAAGCTGATAACTACTGAACTTTGACTGCATACAAAAACTACATTTTTACTTCTTCTTCTCCCACACTTTATTTTTGATGTCACAGTTTACACCTTTTAGTATCATGTATCCATTAACAAATTATTGTAGCTATAGATTTAGTAAAATACTTTGTCTTAACTTTTACACTAGGGTTAAAAGTAATTTATGCACCACCAATTACAGTACTGAAGTATTTGAATTTGACTGTATTCTTATCTTTACAGTGAGTTTTATACTTTCATGTTTTTATGTTATTAATTAGTATTTTTTCATTTCAGCTTGAAGAACTCCCTGTAGCATTCCTTGTAAGGCAGGTATACTTGTGATGGAATTTCTCAGCTTTTTTTTTTGGTCTGATAAAATCTTTACCTCTTCTTCATTTCTGAAGGACAGCTTTGCTGGGTATAATAATCTTGGTCTACAGTTATTTTCTTTCAACCCTGACTTTCAATCCCACCTTCTCCAGGCCAGTTTTTGCTGAGAAATCCACTGACAGTTTTATAGGGGTCCCCTTGTATGACAAGTCACTTTTTTCCTGCTTCTTTTAAAATTCTCTCTTTGTCTTGACTTATGAGAATTTGATTATAATGTGTTTTGGTGAAAATCTTTTTATGTTTAATCTATTATTTTACTTTATTTTTTAAAGTTTATTTATTTATTTTGAGAGAGAGAGAGAGAGAGCATGCATGCAAATGGAGGAGGGATAGAGAGAGAAAATCCCAAGTAGCCTCTGGGCTGACAGTACAGAGCCCGACATGGGGTTTGATCCCACAACCCTGGGATCATGACTTGAGCCAAAATCAGGGGTCCAACACTTAACCAGCTGAGCCACCCAGACACCCCTATTTTTAATCTACTCAGAGTTCTTTGGGCTTCATGGATCTGGATGTTTAAGTACCTCTTCAGATTTGGGAAGTTTTCTGTCATTATTTCTTTAAGCAAGTTTTCTTTCCCTTTTTCTTTGCCTGCTCTTCCTAGGTCTTTAATAATGTGCCTACATCTTCTTTGATTTATGATGGGGTTATGTACCAATAAACCCATCCTAAGTTGAAAATATGATAAGTTGAAAATGCGTTTAATACATTTAATGTACAAAAACATCATAGCTTAGCTTACCTTAAATGTGCTCAGGACACACATGTTAGCCTGCAGTTTGGCAAGATCACCTGACACAAAGCCTATCTGATAATAAAGTGTTGTTCTTCCTTCTGCTTGATTGAGTCTACTGTTAAAGTTCTCTTGAATTTTTCAGTTCAGTCATTGTATCCTTTAGCTCCCAAAATGATTTGGTTCCTTTTTTTTTTTTTAATGTTTTTTATTTATTTCTAGGAGAGAGAGAGAGACAGCGTGAGCAGGGGAGGGTCAGAGAGAGAGGGAGTCACAGACTGAAACAGGCTCCAGGCTCTGAGCTGGCAGTCAGCACAGGGCCCGACGCGGGGCCCAAACCCACCAACCGCGAGATCATGACCTAAGCGAAAGTCGGACGCTTAACCGACTAAGCCACCCAGGCGCCCCGATTTGGTTCCTTTTTATGGTTTCTGTCTCTTTGTTGAACTTCTCATTTTGTTCATGTATTATTTTCCTGGTTGTGTTTAGTTATTTATCTGTGTCCTCTTTTAGCTCGCTGAGCTTCTTTACTTTGACAATTATTTTGAATTCTTTGCCAGGCAGTTTGTAGGTTTCCATTACTTTAGGATCAGTTACTAGAGCATTATTTTATTCCTTTGCTACATCATAGTTTTCTGATTATTTATGATCCTTGTTGCCTTGTGTTGATGTCTGTGCATTTGAAGAGATAATCACCTCTTCCAGTTTTTACAGATTGGCTTTGGCAGGAAAAGCTCTTCGCCAGTCAGCCTGTTCAAAAATTCTTGATAGGCCAGCTCGATGGGGCCATGGGCTAGTTTGGTGCTAGAGTCCTCAGTGGGTCTGGACTTGTGCCTGGTCAGTGGGCTAGTGAGCTTGGTGCCTAGGTCCACAAAAGCACACCTGAACCTGAGTATCCTGGGGTGGGCGGGTCCTGGGTTGGGGTTGGGGGCTCACCTGGCACTAGGGTCCATGGGGACAAGCTTGGAGACTAAGTCAACAGAGATGGTTCTGGAACCTGAGTCTGTGGGGGCCTTCCTGGTGCTGGGGCAGGCTTTGAGCTTGAGTCCTCAGGGGCCAGCTTGGTACTAGAATGGGCTTGATGCCTATATCCACAGGGATAATACTGGTCCTGAGTCTGGCACAAGGGTTTACTGAAGCGGGCCTGGTGCCTGGGTCCATGGAGGGCAGCCTGGTACTGGGGTCAACCTGGAGCCTGAGTCCATAGGGGACTGAGGCCGGGGGCTTGGTGGGAGGGGATGGCTTGGCCCTGGGGGCTGCATAGGTCAGTGTGCTGCCAGAGTTCACTGAGGCAATCTCGACGCTATGGTCTATGGGAAAGATGGGTGCTCATGTCCCTCTCCCACCTCCACACAGTCGGTATCTTTCTCCATGCTGCACCATAAGGAGTTAGGGAGGGGTGATGTGGTGTCTTAGTCCATTCAGGCTGCTATAACAAAATACTATAGGCTGAGAGGATTATATACACAGAAATTTATTTCTTACAGTTCTGGAGCCTGGAAGTCCAAGATCAGGCTGCCAGCATGGTCAGGCCCTGGCGAGGACCTCTTCTGCATTGCTGAATTCTGACTTCTCATTGGTAAAAATGGTAATAAAAAATGGTAAATGGCAAAAAGGGCAAGAGAGCTTTTGTGGCACTCTTTTATAGGGGGGTAATCTGATTCCCCAAAGGTCCCGTGTCCTAATGCCATCCCAGGGGACATTGGGTTTCAGCATATGAATTTTAGGAGAACACAAACATTCAGACCATAGCATGTGGGTAGTGTGAAGCTGTCCTTCATGCCCTCTTCAATGCATTTTCTTATTTCCGTGCTTCTGTGCTCTACTCAGGAGATAGAAACTCTTACCTGGATTCCTCAGCTCTCATGAAGGTGTTTTCATGTGTGAATGGTTCAAATTGATGCTTCTATGAGGGCAACTCCTATTCTGCCACCTTGCTGATGTCACTCTTAGTAAGTATATTTTCTTATTTTCTGCATTCTTGATACACTGGCATTTTAAGATCCTGCAGACCATGGGAGAGATTACCCTTGCCAAGACTAGCCAAGTCTTAGGGTTAGGACACCACTTGGCCAGGAGCACGTCTCTCACATGCAAAGCAGATCGTCCCAGGTCTACAGTCCCCATCACCTGCTCATTGAACTCCCTCACACTTGGCCAACACTTCCTCTGCCTTACATCATCCCAGGGCCAGTACCAGGTAACTAGAGACCATCTCTACTGTCCAAAGCCCACTGTAATTATTCCATCTAGTCAATCCTAAGCCCTTTATCCCACCCTGCTTTGCCTTTCTTGAGGAAGCCTCAACAAAGACTCCGACTCAGACTTTCCCATCACCTTGGTCTTCTGTCTCCTGACCATCCTGATGCTTCCCCTGTGGTCATGCTTGGAGTCATGTGTTCCTTTCTCTTGAGAAATAAAATTAATTCTTCTTTCAATAGCATTGGCTTCTCTATGTCCCCTCTGTAAATTAAAATCACACAGTATATACTTCAGAACAGAAGATGCCTCGTAAATATTTGACTTTCTTAATAAAAGAATGAATGGACTCATTAAAAATAATCTTTAGTGAACTAAAGTGGTTAACCCAAATTCACCAAGCTCAGCAGCAATAAAACACTAAAACCCTTAATCTCTCAACTGCTTTTCTTTGGAGATCTCAAAGTATTTGCCATATTGGTATACAGGGGCTGGTATATAATCTAAATAATATACATGGCTGACAAAATAAAACTCTGTTGTATCATAAATTTGACCTCCCAAACCATCCTTTCAGGCTGTTGCAAATTAAATACATATTTCCTTCACAATTGTATTTGTTTTTTCAGAACCTAAGAGGGTTTTAGGGATGATTCCCATTTTTTTAAAGCTGTTTCAGAGAGAGCTAATGAGAACTCTGTTTTCTGGTAGTAAGGTGACCTGCAGGAAGTAGAGCCTTCCAGAACAATCTCATTGATCAGCCTTCTCAAGGCAGTTATTGCATCTTCTGAGTTCTTGAAGGCTTTGCTATGGGACCTTAGCTGGGGAGCCAAGGAATGAATTTGGTCTTTGGGAACTCCTTTTCTATGAGATAATTTGACAATGTTGGAGGATGAGAATAGTGAAATGCAAGCTAGAATCAGGACTGTCTAGGTACTGTGATGGTTCAGAGAAGTCTTCAGGCTAGCCAGACTTGGGTTTGACTTCTACTGTATAACTTGAAATACACTGATTAATCCTCAGTACGCTTATCTGTAAGATGGAACAAAAAAACAAACAAGTTCCCAGCTTATTCTTAGAATTAGATGACATAGTTACATAGAATCAATTAAGTACTCACTAAAAGGAAGTTGTCATTGCATTCTGTAAGGCAGGTCTGTGGAGAGGTGATGATGTCACAGAAACGGCCCGTGTCTGTGGTGCTATTGTGAGGGAAGCTGGTACCCTCCAAGTGCCCAATCACACTAGACACCCAGGCTCACAGACTTCAAGGAAGAGAAGGACATTGCAAATCTGGACAAGCTTGTAGAGTCCCTCATTCCCTAAGCTGGGAGATCTGTCAGTGGAGAACCAGCAGAGGCTGATCTCATCTGTCACTGGCTAGCATGACAGTGAATGGGATGTTCTCAGTTCCAGGAATTTCACAGTCAACAAACCAATCAGACAAACATTGAACAGACTTTACTGATCACCTACTGTGTGGAATGCACTAGGCTCAGAGAATCTATTCTTGTTCTTCCTCATGAACCAAATGAGAAGCTAAACTTCCCTGGAACTGAGCAGGCTGGAAACCACCTGCTCCTGTCAGGGGTTGAGGTTTTCCAGAGCACTGTGGGAAAGAGTCATTGCTGACTTTAAAGTCAGTGACTATTTTGGACTTTCCAGTATAATTTAACCAAAGACCATTGCAAAACTTAAGGAAGAAAAAGTAGAGCAATGTGATTTTCAAAGCTATGTGTTTCTGAGAATTAAAAAAAGTAACAACTCAAGGGTAATTTTTAAAAGATAGCCAACATCCTGTTGAATGATCCACAACATTTGAAAATAATTTTATGTTTTGTCTTCATTACTGTTTATTTTTATTGAAGTATAGTTGACTTACAATGTTATATTAGTGTCAAGAGTACAACATAGTGATTCGACAAGTTTATACATTATGCTATGCTCACCACAAGTGTAGCTACCATCTATCACCATACGACACTATTACAATATCGACCATATTCCCTCTGTTGTGCTTCTCATTCCCATGACTTATTCATTCCATAAGAGAAGCCTGTACCTTCTGTCCCCCTTCACCCATTCTGCTCATCACCCTTCTCCCATCCCTCAGCAGCCATCAGTTTTTTCCCTGTATTAATGTGTTTGTTTTTGCTTTTTTTCTTTTTGTTTCCTTGTTCATTTATTTTGTATTTTAGATTTTACAAATAAGTGAAATCATATGGCATCTGTCTTTCTCTGTCTTAGTGTGAAATTTAGCATAGAACCCTTTAGATCCGTCCATGTTGTCACAAATGGCAAGATTTCATTCTTTTACACACACACACACACACACACACATATACATATCACTGTTTATTTTAATTTTTTTACCATTGTTTATTTTTAAACTTTAAAAATAATATATGTGCTCTTATTTTACATCATACACAAAAAAGTAACTCAAATGGATCAAAGGCCTACACATAAGAGCTAAAATTATAAAAATTTAGAAGAAAACAGGGGGAAAGCTTCTTGACATTGGATTTGGTAATAACTTCTTGGATATGACACCAAAGCATAGACTATAAAAGAAAAAATAAAGACTTCTTCAAAAGGAAAACTTTTGTGTATCAAAGGATACAATTAACATAGTGAAAAGACAACCCAGGGAATGGGAAAAATACTTGCAGATTATATATCTCTGAAGAGATTAATATCTAAAATATATAAAGAACTCCTGTAATTCAGCAATGACTCCAAAAAAAAAAAAGTCAACTTGATCCAAAAATGGAGTTGATAAAAAGACTTCAATAGACATTTCTCCAAAGATATACAAAGAAGATATAAAAATGGTCGATGAACTTGTGAAAAGATATCTAACATCACTAGTCCTTAGGGCAATGCAAGTCAAAATCACAACGAGACAACACTTCACACCCATTAGAATGGCTATTATCAAAAACAAACAAACAAGAAAACACCCAGAAAATAACAAATGTTGGCAAAGATGTAGAGAAATTAGGACCCTTGTGCGTTGCTCTGGAAAACAGTTTGGAAGTTCCTCAAAAAGTTGAACAGAATTCCCCTACAATCCAGTGATGCCATACCCAAAAGAATTAAGAGCAGGGACTCAAACAGATACTTGCACTCCAATGTTAACAGCAACATTATTCACAGTAAGAAAATGGTGGAAGCAGCCCAAATGTCCATCAACAGATGAATGGATAAAGCACATGTGGTATATACACACAATGTAATATTATGCAGCTTTAAAAAGAAATGAAATTTTGACACTTGTTACAACATGAATGAATCTTGAAGAGATTATGCTAAGTGAAATAAGGCAGACACAAAAAGACAAGTATTGTCTAAGTCTACGGATAGGAAGGACCTAGAGTCGCAAACTCCTAGGGACAGAAAATGAAATGGTGGGAGCAGAAGGAATGGGGAATTATTGTTTAATGAGTACAGAATATCTGTTTGAGAAGATGGAGAGTTCTAGAGATGAAAAGTGGTGATGGTTGCACCACAATGTGAATGTACTTAATGCTACTGAGCTGTACACTGAAAAATTGTTAAAATGGTACATTTTATGTGTATTTTTCTACAACAAAAGAGAATGAAATTCTGACACAACGAAATTCTGACACATGATATGATATGGATGAACTTGGAAATATGATAAGTGGAATAGTGCAGATACAAAGGACAAATACTGTATGATTCCGTTTATATGAGGCACTGAGAACAGGCAAAATCATAGAGACAGAAAGCAGAATGGGGAGAGAGGCATAATGGGGAATTATTGTTTAGTGGGTTTCTGTTTGAGACGATGAAAAAGTTCTGGAAATGGATAGTGGAAGTAGTTGCCCAACATTGTGAATGTACGTAATGTCACTGAACTGCACACTTTAAAATGGTTAAAAAAGGTAAATCTTATGTCATGTATTTTACCCCAATAGAAAAAAGTAGTACGTGTGCAAGTTAAAAGCATCATGTAATATAAAATAGTATAAAATGAAAAAGGAATTTCTCCTCCGCCTAATAAATACTTCTCAGTGGTTTCTAGCGGTTGTCTCCATAATTCTAAATCACCCATGTGTATTCCTGTGCCTTGACCCTCCCACTGTAGATAGCATCTGGGGTCTCCTCTCAAGGATGGATGAGGCACTGAGGGTATGTCCACAAACTCCCATCAACCCTCTGCTTCTGTCTCCTGATCTGCAATATTTACATTACACTTTTGGAATTTCTAGTGGTTAACTTTTAGCTTTATTTTTTTAATGTTTATTTAGTTTTGAGAGAGAGAGAGAGCAAAAACCAGCACAAGCGGGGGAGGGGCAGGGAGCGAGGGAGACAGAGAATCTGAAGTGGGCTCTTCACTGACAGCCTCGAACCCAATGTGGGGCTTGAATTCACAAACTGTGAGATCATGACCAAGCCGAAGTCAGATACTCAACTGACTGAGCCACCCAGGTGCCCCTAATTTTTAGCTTTAAATAACATACTTAAAACTTTATATTCTGAAACCTTTTTAATATGGAAGTTTTCAAACACACACAAAAGTAGAAAGAAGAGTATAGTAAGCTCCTATGTACCTAGCACTACTAGGTACTATGTACCTAGCTTCTGCTATGAATCCATAGCCAGTCTTGTTGCATCCATGATCCCACTCACTCCCTACGACTGATTATTTTGAAACAAATCTTAGACTTTGTATCATTTTATCTGTAAATATTTCAGTATGTATTTCTTAAAAGTAAGAATTAAAAAAAAAAACACAACATAACGGCAATGCCATTACCACACCTAAAAAGTGAACAATAATTACAATAATTCTTTAATAGCCAGTTACTGTTGATATTAATTTTTTTAATGTTTATTTATTTTGAAAGAGAGAGAGACAGAGTGTGAGTGAAGGAGGGGCAGGGAGNTATGTATTTCTTAAAAGTAAGAATTTAAAAAAAAAACACAACATAACGGCAATGCCATTACCACACCTAAAAAGTGAACAATAATTACAATAATTCTTTAATAGCCAGTTACTGTTGATATTAATTTTTTTAATGTTTATTTATTTTGAAAGAGAGAGAGACAGAGTGTGAGTGAAGGAGGGGCAGGGAGAGAGGGAGACACAGAATCCAAAGCAGTCTCCAGACTCTGAGTTGTCAGCACAGAGCCTGATGCAGGGCTCGAACTCACGAGCTGTGAGGTCATGACCTAAGCTGAAGTCAGACACCCAACCGACTGAACCACCCAGGAGCCCCCTTTGATATTTTAATCTTTTTTTTTTAATTTATTCAAATCGGGATCCAAATACTGGAGGATCCTTATACTACAGTTGGTTGACATGTCTTCTTAGCCTCTCAATCTATTGGTCCCTACCCTTCTTTTTCTTCTCATTGGAATGTAATTTGTTGAAGAAACTGTGTTGGTTGGTTTGTAGAGTTTCCACTGTCTGGACTGTCATGATTACATCTTGATGGTGTCATTTAACGTGCTTTTCCCTTGCATTCCCTTATATTTTCTGTAACTTGGTAATTAGATCTGGAGACTTGCTCAGATTGGGATTTGATTTTATGGCCAGAATACTTCATACATAGTTTTATTAAATCCCACTAGGCAGTCTATCATGTTTGATTGTATCTTTCTTCATGATTCCAACAGCCATTGATAACTGTCTGGATACTTTATTCCTTGGTGGTAGTGATGGACTCTCAGTTTTTCCTCACTTAATAGTTAGAATGCTTCTATAAAAAGAAATTTCCCCTTTGCCTATTTGATAATCGTAAGATATAGGAAAAGTAGGAATGATTGTTTGGCTCTTAATTAGTTTAAAACTTGTTTAATTTCCTGTCTTGAAAATGATGAGTTGATTCCCTAACATCCTGTAATGGCTACCATTGGCTTTCTTTTGCTATTAGCATCATGATGAAGCCATACTTGATGTGTTTCAAGTCACTGTATTTCAATTCTTATTGATGTTGAAGTTGTCTTGTTTTGGCCGATGAAAGCTTCATCAATTTACTGCTGAATCCTCTTGATTTAATTCCAAGAGTCTTTGGTATCCTCGTCATTTTCCAAGGAGTAGGGGTTCCAGGCTCATGTGACACATTTGCTGCCCCAGGCCTGCATTAATTATTTCCCCAAGGAGTTCTGGTTGCTTTCAGTAGAAAATGGTATTTGGAGATCACAGTTTGAACAGTTGAGTGTTCATTGCTTCTAGTTTGGTCATTGCTAAATTTTTATTTCTAAATGCATAAAATCCGGACCATATTTCTTAACTCCTTTCCTCTAGTAAATGAGTAATTTAGCACACATTCATTTTTTCCCCTACTTTTTTCTTCAATTTCCTCAACTTCTGTCAGCTATAACATTACTTTTACAAATCTTCAAGACTTACAACCTTGACATTATAAGGTTCTGTGAATATAATTAATCTTCCTGACTTTGTCTTTAGACTGATTACAAAAACTGTAAACCAAAACTCAGCATTTGTAAAGCTATAATTACATAAATATTGTCTATTGATGAGCCTCAAAAAAGTATGACTAGATCCATGGCAAAGGAAATGTAATCTTATTCTACTACCCAGAACCACTGGAAGAGAATTTTTGTAAACCTCATGGCCAAATGCATTCTGTCTTATTTACAATTATGATTATTTGCTCAATGTCATGCAACCTTTATTCTGCTATATATCTCTCTATTTTATTTTAATTCTGCTATGATGTTGTATGCCTATTTATTTTCTCTTGAATTTGTAGCTGTTTTGCTTGTCGTAGTAGTTGTTGTTGACAGAAGCATATGCTTTATCTGATTAAAAATTTCTAGGTTCCCTGGGGCGCCTGAGTGGCTTAGTCGGTTAAGCGTCCAACTTTCGCTTAGGTCGTGATCTCGCGGTTCGTGGGTTCGGGCCCTGCGTCGGGCTCTGTGCTGACGGCCAGCTCGGAGCCTGGAGCCTGTTTCAGTCTGTGACTCCCTCTCTCTCTGACCCTCCCATGCTCACGCTGTCTCACTCTCTCTCCTAGAAATAAATAAAACATTAAAAAAAAAATTTCTAGGTTCCCTATCATAGAACTGTGTAATAAAACCATTTGAACCTGGAAGACATATGTGGTGGAGTCCTTTGATACATCTCATTTTAATTTTGACATACTGTTTTCCAGGCCTGTTGCAGACTTTCAAGCTAATTTCAAGCTTATTTTTATTGCACTGTTGGGTTAATTTCACTTTTTTTGGATCACAGATACTCCTCTTTCTTGGATTCCTATTTGCCCAAATAAGCTACATTTTCTAATTTTTTTGTAATTTTTAGAAAGGTTTATAGAAGATGAACTTTCTGATTCCTCCCTACCTAAATCTGGCTTTATTTTATTCCTTATTTGATTGAAAGTTTGGCTGAGTATAGATTTCAGGTTTGGAATATTTCTCATCTAGAACTGTAAGTGAATTTCTCTCTGTCTTCCACCATCTAGTGTTGTCAATTATAAACATATCCATCTTAATGACAGCTTTTGGTAGTAGACTACCAATCTATTTCTTTTCTTCTTCCTTCCCACCAAACCTTGATTGTGTTCAAGAGTCAAGACCATTATTTAGAAGAAGGAGGCTCTCTTCTCCAAAGCCAGGGAGGGACTGATGATTCATTTAAGACAATCATGATAAAGTCATTCTTTTCATCAGTGATTGATTTAGGAATAGGTTTTAGATATTTCTGCTTGAGCATTAGTGATGTTAAATTGTTGCAACCAAGAGACCATTGGGAGAATGGTAAAATGTCAGAGCTAGCAGAGTAGAGAATTGGAAGGAATCCAAGTTATTGATGCTATCATGTCACAGTTGAATTAACCAACCCTAAAGCTAACTACTTTTAGTAGTAGTAGTAGTAGTAGTAGTAGTAGTAGTAGTAGTAGTATTCTCCTTTGTAAATAGATTTTAGAGAGTCTTAGATGGTGGATCACTGCTTCACTTTGAAGAGATAACTTGTATCACTATTTATAACTCTTATTTTGAATCACTGGCACCTCGGAACAGCTGACTTTTGTGTTAAAATGATTCAGGCCTGATGTTTTTCTAATCTTCTTCACAGAAGGATAAGGACTTTTATTTTTTTTAAGCATCTCTATAATTAATTTGATAGACTTGCAGAACTGAAAAGGCTGTCAAGAGTTAATTGAGTCTATTGCCTTGACTCTAAGCAGGCCTGATGAGAAACTACCCCATAAAATTGTTCATATGCTTTTCATAGACACAGAATGTCATCACCTCCCTTGCTGTGGTGCATTCCAACACATCGATGCCAAAGAAGGAGGCACAACATCAGAGTTTTATCCTGGAATAAATGTGGTGGCGTTTGTCCTGATAGAACTTGTTTTCATGAGTGTGCGGAGGCATTTGTTGCTGCAAGAAAACAAAGTAATGTGCAAATCGATAAAATAGAAAGAGTCAGGGAAGTGAGAGTTTGAACTGCAAGAAACAGCTTTGCTTTACAGTTTTCTAGAGTGTTCTTTTAAACATAGAGCTCACCAAATCGGTTAAAACTAGAACTTAATTTTAAAATACTACCTGTCTAATGGAGAATTTATTTCAAGTGCTAATGCTGTCAAATTTGCAAAACCCATCTATTATGTAGTAGCTATGCGGAAGCCTCTACTTTGGGAGTGGCATTTGCCTTCTCTCCACTGGGGACTTTCCTAGGGTGGGGTCATGCTCAGCTACCCTAATTCCTTCCACATGGAGGCTATGGACATCTGCAGTTGTAAACCACGATTCTTTGACACGCAAATCCCAGATGGTGCTTTGAATTTAAGGCCCATATTGCATGCAGATTTCTACCACATGTGGTTTAATTTTTTCTTCTTATTGTTAACTCAATGCATGTTCACTGTGGGGGAAAAAATAAATAACTACATAACAAAAATTTTTTTTAAAAAACCTCTCATAGCCCTATGACTGTTAATATTTTAAAATTTATCCTAGATGTTCTCTAGGCATATTCATTGATATGTATAATTGTAATTTTTCTTACAGAAATGATTTTGTGCCCTGCCCAGCTCTGGGCTGCTTCCTTCTCGTATATTCATGCTTTGGATGCCGTTATTCACAGGCGATCTGCAAGTATTCCTCATGGCCTATTGCTCAAGAGCTCATGGACTTAATATCATAGTTAATGGCTACTCACCAACATGAAAGGAAGAACAAGGGAGCTGTTGGCCCCTAGAGCTACCATGTACTGAGTGCCTACTGTTTGCTAGTTGAGATTCTACTAGGATGGTTTGTTACCCACTACCTCCTTGCAGGTGAGGAAACTGACACCTGGCTGAGTCAGATACAACTCTGATTTGGCTGCAAAGCCGGTATTTCCTATGGCACCACAGTTCTTCCAGCAAAGCAGCTGTGATTGCTGCCTTCAGACCAGAGAGGTCCGGGGTAGAGGTACAGGGAGGGGAAGATGCTGCTCATGGAAGAAGACAGAGATGGGGATGACTGGAGTTACCTGTGATGGACTGAGAGGGGTGCCCAGGGGCCACTTTCTTCAGCATCAGGAGAGGATGCCAGTGGCCAGGATCAAGCCTCCATAGGAGAGGGAGGGTCCAGGGTAGATGAGTCATAATGAGTTGCTTTGGGCAAGGTTGGCCTGGGGAAGCCATGAGGCTGAGAAAGGTTGGCTTTCACCCATCTATGAGGTCCTCAGGCTCACCAGGTGCCTGCACCCACTCAAGGGCCCCAGACCCTATGCCTGCCTCCCAGGCCTCCTTGGGCTAGACCTTCACAGTGCAGGTCTCCTTCCTGTAACATCCAAACTCTCACATGTGGTTTTTGAGCTCTCAGAATGCTTCCCCTGCGAGAGTTTACTAAAGAACAGCATTCATGTCGTTAGGTTAGTGCAGTGGGTTTCTCTCTCCCGCATACTTGCACTTTAATAGCACTGTAGGCACCAGGTGCTAGAAATACAAAGGTGAAGCTACCTTCTCTTAAGCAGCTCATGTGGTGAGGAGACAGTCACTTAAATAAGTGAATATGACACAGGGGTTGTGACAGAGGTATGTGCTGGGGTTTGCTGTACTTTCCCCCCTACAGAGGGGTGGTTGGGTGTAGTCCTGGAAGAGACGTTTGAAAGTGGCTTTGAGGGCTTGTAACCCTTGTAGGGATTGTGTCCAGGCAGGGGGTGGGGGAGGTGTGGAGGGCTGGTGGTCACTGAGCAGGGCAAGCAGGGTTACTGATGCAGATGGCCTCTGCTCGTCTAGATAAAGCAGGAAGAGGCCAGCAGGCCAGGCCGCACTGCAGAGGGCTTTCCATGATATTATAAGACACTGGGGCTGTATCCTATGGGCAGCTGGCCCCATCAGATTTAAAATTGCTTTAATCAGGGGAAAGACTTAATCTGATTTGTGTTTTGGAAAGATATTCTTGGTAACAATGAGGAGGCCAGATGAGTCACTTGGAGCGAGGGAGAACGAACTCCACAGAGTTCAGTAATACAGTTATTTCCAGCAGATGGGGAGGGTGAGTTGGGTCAAGGAAGCCTTTTCCCGAGGTCCCAATGAGGGAAAGACTAGTTTTGGCTTCAAAAAATGTACGGGTGCTGTCTGGTTTCCGGGTTGGTGAGAGGAGCCACAACCCATCCCCCAGCTCCTGGTCGGCACACTGAGAGGCTACAGGCACTTGATGCTGGGCTGGTGTTGGGGGGGGCGGTGCTGGATGGCACTGCCCTTGCAGAACCTTTAAAGAAATGAAGACTTCCATTATCTATGAATCCTGATAAATCCTGGGACCCGCCAGTGGGAGGCCCTTTGTTGTGCTTGCGTTTTAATGGCGACCAAGCTTTGTACGACCCTTCAATTCCAGAGGTGGGGGACAACACAGGGCTCTGGATGATTCATCAGACCTCTGGCTGGGAAGGGGTGTCCAGGTGGGCAGGAGGGCTCCCACCTGGAGAGAAAGCCAGTCAGACTTTGGGGTGAGAACCAGTGCAGACACGGTGTGGTCAGCCTTAGAGACAATGGAGTTCCTGGTTAAGGGCAGGAACTCCGGAGCCAGTCTGTGGGTTCAAATCCTAGGCCCTCCACACCCTTACTATCTTCCTTGGGAAAGCCACTTTATCTCTCCGTGCCTCAGTTTTTTCATCTGTAACACAGAGGCAACGATGATACCCATTTTCCAGGTTTGTTGTGCGGGTTAAATGAGGTAATATAATATGCCTACAGGATTTGGAGCAGTGAGCTCCTCGTGAGTACTATACATGCATTATTTGCTTTACTAGAGACACAGGGTGGCCTAAGCTTTCAGGAAGTAAACCTGCCCAGATTCATCCTTGCCGCCTCCAATGTAGGCAGCCAGCTGCACCCCGAGACACCACCCTTCTCTCCTCCCAACTTTCTGCAGAAGGGCAAACTGATACCCAGACACACCCAATTAGGGGGCAGGGGAGGGGCGGCGTGGCACCCACCAGCTGTCCAGAGCCCAGTGTGGCCAGGGAAGGAACCCTCCCCTGCCCGGACTGTCCAGCTGGACCTGGACCTTGCCCTGCCAAGATCGCCCCTTTTGCCTGGAGCTTCAAAGTGGTTTATTTTTTCCTTTTGCATTTGGATTCCAGGAATATTTAATGGGGCGTGTTAGAGCAAAACAGCCGTAACTTGCAATCTTTCTCTCAAGATTAAACAGGTGCATAATCCTTCTTTAGCCAAGCTCGTCAGCTGCAGCAGCTGGGAGCTCCCCGTGTCTGTGGGCCTCTGTGGCTGTGCCTTCCTCCTGTTGTTGGGGCTCCCCAAATGCTCCTCTGTCCAGGACCTTCCTGACACTCCCCAGCTGTCCTGGCCCAGCACAAAGCACTACACTCCCGCACGGTACTGAGCACAGCATCGTAGCTGTGGAAGCTGAAGGAAAAATGAAAAATATTTTTCTGTCAGCAGGTGCCTTTGGCTGAATTCACATGATTTTGGAGGTGGGGGGTGTGAAGCGCAGTGGAAACCACACCATGACAGGCATGTGGAGCCGTTTAGGTGAGCTCCCCCACCTCCTTCCCCTCCGAGGTGGCTCTGGTTCCCACATTAGGGAATGTTCCAGGCATCTCCTCAGGGACGGCCTGGCAGGGAACGGCTTGGCCCACCACCCAGGCCTTGAAGAGGTTCTGCCTTCCCGCGGGCAAGGCCTGAGGCTGCCTAGCTGGCCCGATGGGCATGCTTTCTGCTGCCACTCTTTTTTCTGGAAGTTTCACAATCATGTTCTAATACAAACAATATCGTCGGAGAGTCCGGTGGCCCCTCGGGAATTCCACTGTGCAGTGATTGATGGGCCCTAGGACGGAGCCCCGGGCCCCCGTTGGTTACACCTCCCGCCTGGCCTGTTAGCACAGCCTGACTTGGATCATTTGTCTCCAAGTACCAGGGGATTTTCAAACAGCTGTGGAGCCAACCATTTCAAAAAGGAACATAGTTCTGGTTTGTGGTAAGAATAACACACACCGCATGTGCTCCAGAATCCAGGCCTCCGAATTCCTGGAGCGCTGGGTGTGACGGCCTTTCCTCTTTGGGCCTGCCATGTCACCGCTTCACCTCAGCGCACAAATGGTTATGCCATTTAGGGCCACCGTGGGACTCAAACTCAGGGCACGCGGACGTGAGGACATTCTCCTCCCTTCTCCTTTCCCTGTGACCTCATTTCTATCAAACCCCAGGGGGGAGCGGTGCCTGGCGCCAAAACCCGGGCCAGGAAGGACATTTCTTTCCACAGATGCAAAACTGTGTTCCCTTCCTCCTCTGTCGTCTTCCTTAGCCTGCGGGGACAGTATGAAAAAGCAAAAATGCGAGTGCCGAGAGTCAGCAGGGTGTAAGAGGCCATTTCCCCTCATCTCCCTTGGCAGCCTCGCAAGGGAGCCACACAGGATGGAAGGCTTCCTCCCTCCACGTCCTTCTGCTTGGAAGCGGCCTCTCTCCTGCTGGGAGAGCTGGGGGAGCAGCCGCGTGGGGCCTTGACCCATGGGGCACAGGTCAGCCTTGTCCGCTCCAGGAGGGCTGGCCCTGGGTTCTCGGGATGACGGCCCTCAGAGGAGGGCTGGCAATAGATACACAATAAAGATGCTAAGAGGGACAGAGAGAGTCCAAGAAAGTGAAGACAGGGTATCAGAGGCTGCTAATCAGCAAGACACAGTGACCGGAGGTGGCAAACAGAGAGGGAAGTGAGAGCAAGAGCAGAGGCGCTCAGCCACCCTGGGCAGGAAGGAGAGGAGGTCAGCAAGGGCTCCAGAGCCCCACTGCTCGTCCCATACCCCAAGCCAACCTCATGGCTGCTTGATGGGGCTGGGCCTCCAGGCAGAAGCTGGGGACTGGGACCTCACCCTGCCCCCACCCCTCACCCCCGCCCTGCTTCATTTCTTCCAGAGCTGCCAACCCCAGATGAAAGGAAGGGAGGAGAGCCTTTCCCATCCATCCTGCCCACCCCAGGGCTGGCTTGTGGAGGGGGTGCCTCTGAGAGAGGGTGCAGCCTCCTGGCCCTGCTGTTTGTGTCCAAGTGAGCTGGAAAATTCTCAGCCCAGTAGACTCAAGCAAGGGATCAGCCAGCAAGCAGACCCATGCCTTCCAAAGATTCCCTCTTCTTCCCACCTGGTGTGGGGCCAAGTGACTGGGACACTGGTGGACACCGAAGGGTCATGGGAAAGCAGGATTTATAGGTCCCAACAGTGTCTGTTATACTGGAGTGGTTTATCTATGTGGTGTCATGGAGAGCCCAGTCAGGGTTTAGCTCTTTTGTCTGCCTCAAAGCTATCTGTATAGGGAAAAACATTCCAATCTTGGGGGTGTCAGCCCAGGCAAGATGCTCACACATGACATAAACAGGCCCCTTGGGGACATGGGCAACCCTTACTGTGACTCTCCTGCTTACCTTCTAGTAGGGGAGTGACTAGCATTTGCTGAACCCAGATGGTCTCTCTCCCATTTTCATTCCTCCACCTCCACTCCTACAGTGTGTGAGGAGAGGACTCAGCACATAAGTATCCTACTTTCACACGCATATACACACCCATGCATGTATACACAGACATATTCACTATGAAAGAAATCATAACCACTGACAGAACATTTTGAAAACAGAGACGGAAAAAAAAATTCCTCCATGATCTGACTTAACATAGCAGCTGTGACAATTTGAGGATTATTGCCATTTACCCTTTTTCATATGAAAATGCTAATTTAAGCACAGGAGTAGTTTTATTCTCAATACCATTCTGTGCCCTCCTTTTCTCATATCATATTTTGTCATAAGAATTTTAGATGTTGTTGCATAGTCAACAGTTATCAGTGAACATGAGAGATTAATATTCCAGGAAGTGGATGAACAACGGACAATGTAGTCCCATGCTTTGTTTGGGATATTTAGGTGATTTCTGTGTTTTCAGTTCTCTGCAGTGTAGCTTTTTCACAGTTTGAATCTCTTCTCTGGGAGACATGAGCCACCAGTTTTGCATTACATTAGTCCAGCACCACAGACAAGGGCTGCCAACTTAAAAAATATACATATATATATAAATATTATATATTTTATTATATATATAAAAAATATATATATAAATATAAATATATATCTATATAGTCGAGTCAGCTAACATACAGTGTATACAATGTGCTCTTGGTTTTAGGGGTAGATTCCCATGATTCATCACTTACATACAACACCCAGTGCTCATCCCAACAAATGCCCTCCTCAGTGAAGGGTGGCCATCTTTAGACCCTGTGCCATTTGCTGCAAAGGAAACTGTGTTAAGAGTGTGGGTGAGTCAGTGCACATCCATGACCATTGCTGGGCTGCCTCAGCCCCTTCTGGGTGAAGGGTGCCACAGACGACTACTGTTGTAGTTTCTAAGTTGATGGATCAATTGTTGGAGTGAAGCAAGTTACAGGGTCATCATTCTCGGTGGGTGGGCTCTGGAGAAGTGGCTTTATTTGGGACTTCTGGGACAGATTTTAGGGGACGTTTGTGGCCCTTTTGAAATGCACCAGGTGCCTCTCAGGGTGGGCCACTTGTCCACCTCTACCCATTCCTGAGCAGGAAGCAAAGTTACCATGACAAAGGTGCATTCACCTCTTCCATGCTGAAAGGAAGTACTTGCTGCTCCACTTGCTGCTCCTCGTTTGCCTGAAGCTCCAGGATCCTACCCAAGAACGTCCCCACCAGCAGTAGTAAGGGTACAGGTGGGGGTGGGGTTGGCTGTGCTGTGCATTTCTCAGCACCAGCCTTTGCTTTCAGTGAATTGAATTCAAGAAGGAGGTGCAAATCGCAGCAAGTTTTGTTTGTAAATACAGAAAATTTGAAATATACAACTATCGAAGAACAGAGGACACCATTTGTCAAAATAATAGCATAGAAACATTTTATTGATATAGGATGCTATTTGTAGTGCATATTTATGAGGAAAGCATGAGCCTAGGGTTTTTTTAAATTAATTAATTTTGAGAGAGATAAATTCAGAGAAAGTGTGTGTGTGCATGCATATATGTGNGAGTGAGAATCCCAAGCAGTCTGTACTGCCAGTGCATAGCCTGTTGCGGGGCTCGAACACGAACCATGAGATTATGACCTGAGCCAAAGTCGAGTCAAGAGTCAGATGCTCAAGTGACTGACGNAGCCGTACGCTTAACCACCCAGGCGCCCCCCGATCCCAGTTTTTACTCAAAAAATGACACACACACATAAACACGCAAGTTTAGGATGCTAAAATTATACACTTAAATGTTAAAATGTTATTTCTGGATACTGAAATGATGGGTGAACTTACTGTTCTCTTTCCACTTAATTATATTTTCCACTTTAATATAATTAGCATACAATAGTTGTGTAATTGTTAAAAGGTGCTCTTTATAGTACAAAAATATCTGTCACCCACGTTTCTTTTCACTTCACAAAGCCTTTCGTAAATACTCTCGTATTTGATCATCGCGGCAACACAGGAACAAACCAAGAACAGTATTAAATAAAATTTACTCGATAGAAAATGTATTAAATAAAATAAAATTCAGGAAATCTCTCACCCCATTTTACAGATGAAGACATAGAGGTTCTGGGGACTCTCACGATGCCGTGTTCTTTCATGATGGACCTCTCTGTGTTCTCGACCATCAGCTCCCTGGTTCCAACAGCATCCCTGAGCTGCATTCCACTAAAAAAAAATAAATAAATAAAGGTCAGTTTCCTAACTTCTTCAATCTGGGCAAGAGAGCTAAGAACACAGCTCTCATAAGTTCCCGGACCTGCCCAGAGCCTTCAGTGGCTTCTTACGACTGCAGGGCAGGGGTGCTCAATTCCAAACATTCGGAGCTGGATCCTTCTTTGTTGTGGGCATGTCCTGTGCACTGCAGGGCTGTTTGCAGCATCTCTGGCCTGTTGGTAGATGCCAGTAGCACCCCCCACTCAACCTCCCCACCTCTCCACCTCCCCACCTCCCCCAACACACACCCAGTTGCATCAGCCAAAAATACCTGCAGACATTTTGTCTCTAGACAAAATTGTGCCCGGTGGGAAACAGCCAGAGCCCCTGAGCCCCTGCCCAGGCCTCTGGTGAGGTCTGTACCACCTCCCTGGCCAGGGCCTGTCTCACAACCGCCGCATCTGTATGATCCCTCATCTCCACCTTCTTCACATTTAACTTCTCAGGCAGGTGAAGCCTGCATACCCATGGGGCCAGGGGGCTTCCTCTGCGGCCTCACGGCACCCTGTGCTGCCCCTTCCTGCTGGTGTGTGGAAATCCCCAACCGCTCGTCTGTCTCCTCAGCGGAGTGTGGGCTCTTGAGCACGGGACCTGTGTGACATTCACCTCCAAGGCCCTGGTGCCTGGGAAGGGGACACGGCATATACTTTATAAAATACTTGTGCTGGAAGGAAGGAGGGACTGTAAAAGGCAGTAAAGTGACTTGCACTTTCATGGTCTAGCAATCTCGTTCTTTCGTTTGTTCGAAAGGTCTGTTTATGACTTGTTGAGTCTTGTTCTGAACTGGACGAGGACTGTACACAGCAGTCACAGCCCAGCTGTGCTTACCAGCCGGGGAAATGGAGACATCTGATGAGTGGCCGTAGAGAAGTGGCAGCAGGAGCCGCAGTGGCATAACACCAGTGTTTCTCAGGCCTCTGCCTCTCTGAGCCTCAGTTTCCTACTCTGAAAATGTGACTCATAAAAACGCCCGCCCCGGAGTTGAGAGCGGGGATGCGTTGAGCTGGAACACCTGCCTCCCCCAGCCGTCCCAGGTGTGTGAAGAGTGCTCAGCCCGTGGTACTTGAGTCAAAGTTACAATCCAGCGGCCATGATCTGACCACGGAACCGGCCCTGAGGGATTCTCTTCCTTGTCCGGGACTCCTGAAGGGAGTGACAAGACAGCCTTTGATGGCTTCTGTCCTGTGCTTTGCATTTTCCAATACCTCAGAAACATTTGCGATTTTCTACCAGTTCCATTTGGGTTATTCCCTGGTTGTCAGGACTTTCTCCCAGGTTACTACACGCTTGCCATCCCTGGGCTGGGGGCCTGGAGGCTCAGGCTTTGGGACAGCTGCAGCTTCCGGTTGGGAACAAAGCTCTAAGAGCTGTGTCCTTGGGTGGCTTTGAAGCCCAGCGAGGCTCCTCTTGTCCTGGGGTTTCGCTCCAAGGAAGTGGCAGCAACGGTAATAGCCAGGAAGGCCCTTTCCATGCAGCAGGGTCTTGTGATACCTTTGGGTTCCTGGCCTCGGGGACTGCTGCTGCTGCAGGTTTGGAATGGCCAGCGTGGGGTCCAGGGACACAAACATGAAACCCACTGATAGTAACACCACAGGGTGCTGTTGTGCGTGTTGCCAAGATGAAAACATCGGGGATTTCAGCATCAGAGAGAGCTGTGCTTCCTCTAAACCCTGGGTTTATTTTTGTCCCGTGGATACCGTGGCCCTTGCAAGTGATTATTTCCTTCATTGCCTAGGCTGCTGGGTAGCTCAGAGTCCCAATCGTGTCCTGCCTCCCTGCACCTGAGGCAGATCATTTAGTGTGCACATCTGTCAGGTCATCTGATTTTTCTTTTCTTGTTCATGTTTCCCTTCAGTCCTCAATGGTTATTACTGTTATTTTCTTGACTCGAAGCTTCTGTGAGGTTCACGGAATCATTTCTCGACAATCAGCATGCTGGACAAAGGGCACACTGCCCACCCCCTCTGTCCTGTTGTCTGCGTGCAGTAGCCAAAGGCTGCAGGAGTCGGAGGCCCGAAGAGCTGGGGTCGCTTCTGTCGTAGTTTCTACGTTCACTGAAAATCCTTCCCTGTCGCTTTATTTTCTTTCAGTCCCATGTGAGGTGGTGCTAGTTTTCACAGCTCTTCACAGGACGCGACACCTGGTACTAAAGAGGAATTAAAGTGGATCTGCCTGCCAGGCACATTTTGGTGAAGTCAGATGATTTTCAGAAGAAATTCTCTGAGATTCCTCACAGCCTTTCTGAAGATGTCCCTTCCACCCTCCCGCTCCCTCNCAGTCACTTACTAGCTAAACAAGTTACTTCACTTATTTGAGCCTCAGGGTTTTTTTATCCCTAAAAGAGGAATTGAAAAACACCTCATAGGAAGATTGTGTGAATTACATTAAATTTATTCATGTAAAGCACTTAGCATATTGCCTGACACAGTAAAAGTGTAACAAATGCTATTTTTATCCAATCATTCAACAAACATTTATGATAGACCATATGTTAAATGCTGGACACACCTAATCAGATATTTCTCAAGGGAAAAATAATTCTCTTTATTTAAACACACACATACCCCATAGTAATTGGGGGGCGTAGAAGCACTGAGACCCCGCTAACTGTGCACACTGTGAAAGTCCCAGGAAAGGCTGGAACGGCACATGGCTTCGTCTTCTCGGGGAACATTTCCTGGGATGCTGTCATCAGTTTTTGTCTCCTTCCCTCGCCCCTCCCTCCTTTTGCCTCTGAGACTTTCCTTCTCTGGCTTGGGGTTACCTTTGGGGCCCCAGCTCCTGGCCATGTGTTAGGCCAGGCAATTCCGAGACTCTACTCCACTCCCCAATCCTACCTGAGCTACTGCAACTGTCACTACCTTTATGCAAATTAGCCCCCAAAAGATGAGTCTTAATGTTAGATTTGCTTCCTCTCCTCCCCCTTTTGGTGCTAATCGTGACTGCCTGACTGCTTTCCGTTTCCTTCTCTGCTTTTGTGAATCTGTCATGCCCATGGCTCTCACAGGCTCTAAACACCATCCGTTCAGTGATGCCATGAGTGATTAATCTGTGGCTAGTTTCCTCCCGTCTTCCCCAGAGCGTGTGCAGGGCCCATTCATCAAGATGCCCAGATAATTGAAGCAATCCACCTTCGTTCAGGGCCACGCTCTGGGCAGTGAGGCTGGCCTGGGGAGCTGTTGTGTTCTGTGTAATTACTCTGCCTGCGTGAATCCCTGGGGCCCCTCTCTGCCTCCTGCAGATCCCCCATCACCTTGAACGGTGTTTCTGTGCATGCCTCTCTGCCAAGTCCTTCTGTGGACTTTCATCCTGGGCTGGCTTTCACGATGTTTTACCCTGACCCTGAGAAGAGCCGTTGGCACTGACGGAACGGGCAGACAGACTCACGGAAGCTGCAGTTAGAGGGAGCTGAGTTGGCCACTGGAGAGAATGGTCTTCCCTGAGGCTTGGGGAAGTAGAGATCCACTACCGCGGAGGTGGTGTGATGTTTCTCAGAGAGCTTGAGGGAAAGGACAGAAAGGGGATCTCTCTTGACAGACGACAGGCGCACTGGACCTCCCTGACCTGCGTCCACAGGAGAGCCCTTAGGCTCAGAGGCAGCCTTAACCACCGTCTGCTCCAGCTGCCCTCACAATGCCAGCCTTGGGATGCCTTTTCTTAGCACAGATCCTCTCTAATTATTCACTTATTCACTCATTTACTCATTTCACAGATACTTGGGATGCATGGTATTGCACTGCTCTATCTTCACTGTCCCAAGCACATGTGGTAGAGGTGACAGCAATGTAGTGGTGTCCCAGTAACTTGGAGGAATGAAAGAGTTGTATAAATATCATCAATATTGTCTCCAGACTGTCAAGTTAATAAAAGCAATAAACATCACCAGTTGTTTTAGGGCTATTCTGCAAGGGAGGCTTTGCATTCAAAAGGATATATTATTTCTCCCAACCAGTGCCAATCAGCAATGACAATGAAACAAAGAGGCATAAATCACTGCAATAAAGAAAACTCAAACGAGTATGGCCTTGTAGCTGTATGCTGTTCAGTAAAGGGTCTGAAGCCCAGGATTAGACGTAGGAGTGTAACCTCAGAGACCCAGAGAATGTGAGGTTGTCATTGCCCTCGAAGCCCTTTGCATATCAAGGTGTGAAGAGTCTGACTGCCTCACTTGGAATTCAAGTCTTCCAGAATATGGCCACAACTTGACTTTCTCCTAAGAGGTTGTGTTAGACCTTTAGAGGAAGAAGTGCTGTTATGATTGTGTGTTATGATTACCTCACTTCTCTTCTCCATAGAAGTGAATATATAAGGAACACAACTCCGTTCTAATTTTCTCCATAATGTTTTCTTGATGCTTTTTAAAAAATAGCAAGCAACAAATTCTTAAGCAAAAGTTGGTGTCCTTGCTGTGTCCTTGAGTATGTATTCAGTTTAATAGAGCGTAATCCATATTGTTTACTTTGTCCCCACAAGAACCCTCCATTCAGTCCGCTCTGATCTCGATCCCAAGTTCAGGACTTTGTGGGCTCATCAACTGCCTTTGTGCCTAGAATCTTTCTCCTCTTCTCTGTCTACATAACTTTTACTTTTCATCTACAGTCTTGTTCAATTTGGGCCCAACCCTCCCAAATCGGAAAGCCTCCATGGTCATTCCTATACAGGGAAAGCTCTCTTGCCATATCACTTAAGAACATAGCACTTTGTGACATGTCCCATATTGTTGCTTCATGCGTGTATTTAATTTTTGTAAGTATTCCTGTGTCCATTTCCTAATGAGCCTACGAGGGCAAGACCCAGGTGTTACATGTCTGTCTCTCCTTCTGTGCAGCTGGGTCTGCAGAAAGCACTCACATTTTAACGAAGCTTATTCCTTGGATCAGCACTTCCCAATCTGAGGAGCAGAAAGACTCACTTTAGAAGTAGAAGTTCTCTGAAACATTGAGAATACATTCCATCCTGAAAAGATTGCGTTAAAAGTGGGTGATCCCTTGGTGTCAATGGAATGCTAAATTAAAATGCACAATCAAGCACTGATTAACATGAAGTGAAAAATACAAAACTGAAACGTCATTAAAACTCTCAGACCCTCATGAATATATCCCTAACGTCCTCTTCCACCCTTACCCCTGCTTTCCACCCTCTTCTTCCACTACAATCCATGTGCACCAGGAGAGTGGGAACAGGCCAACTGCATTCCTATGGGGTAAGAGGAAGTTTGGAAAAGCCTAGAGCTTTAGATCCTTAGTACATCTAGATTCTGGTACAACACCTGCAGGTCAAGCTTCTTTGTGTTAGAGCAAGAACCAGAAGGAAAACCATCAAGATAAGTGCAAGACTCAAGGGAGAGAGAGTGGTTGCTGATGCCAGATGCGGGAGGTAAGTGGCACAGACGTGAGGAAGTGGGCATAGTTTGCAACAAACTGCTCAGGAGCAAAGAGGTATAAAAGGATTTCAATCTAAGATGGAACCACAGGATATGAAATAAAGAATCTCCTGCATCTGCCTTCAGAAGAATGGAATTTCAGAACAAAGACACTGATTTTCTATAAATGCCTGATTTGCAGAAGAGTGAGACTCATCTCCTGAGCAGTGAACATCTGTCAAGAATCCCTTTCCATCTTCAAGTCCATGAACTTCCTACTTGGACTCTAGCTAGACTTCTCTCTCTTTGCACTCCTTGCCTATAAATATAGCCTGCCCCAAACCCTCAAGGGACTTGCCTGTGGCTTGCTACAGAATGCATTTTCTGAATTTCGGTTGTGCTGATATTCCCAAATAAACCCAAATTCTAGTGATTGGAGCTTGCCTCAGTTTATGTCTTTATTTAGGTCAACAGAAGGAAGATGAGAGGGAGCCAGACTACAGCAGTAGATTGGGTATTGTAGGAAGTAAGAAAATGGAGGTAGAAAGGAAGGGGCTGGAAACTGGAGGAGGGACATAGATGAAAGAAAGCCTTTGTTTTATTATTTAGTTTTTGAGTATGGAGATGAGAATATTTATATCCCCTGTAGGTCCTCAGCTTCTTCAGTCTGGTGGGGAAACAAGGCAGACAGCTGAAGCCACGGGAGACAGACTGGACTGACCCTCTTCATCCTAAACCCAAAATTCTATGGAAATGTTCTCACTGGTCCAGCGTGAGTCTTTAGGATCCCAACTGAGGGTCAACAAATTTGGTGGCAAGGCTGTGGGGACTCCGGTCTTATATAACTACATGCCACACCTATGGGGGTCATGCAGATAGAGTGGAAAGGAGGGCAGTTTTCAATGAAGAGGGGTGTTCATTAATGTGTATAGTTTGGAGGTTTAGAAAGCTTGAGAAGCTTATATCTCAAGTTTATTTTGCTGTTTTTTGTTCTTGGAGAAGTTAAGGCCACTGCCAAGAGTTAGGGGGTAGATGGAGATTTGAGTTACCGAAGGCTTGGAACCTTACGATGGGAAATGAGAAAGCCAGCAGAGCAACTGAGCAACTGTGACACGCATTCAAGGGTAGGAAGCATCACGTGTCATGGCATCAATCCTGATTTACTCACTTAATGGACATTATTGACGACAACCTCCATTATCTCCCAGCGTCCTAAACATAGATGGCACCAATAAAAGCAGATAGTTGGGCTGATCCAGGGTTGGAGAGTGGAAATATAGGTGCGTCAGGAAAGGGAGCAAACCATTGGAGGAGAGGGGAAGGGCTGAATTAAGTGTCCACACAAGGGGACCGGGACTGATTTTTTGTTTTTCATTTTAAAAGGGAGTATTTCACTCAACATTGCAATTATTATCAAACAGTATTAAAAACAGGAGTGGCTTAAAAATGCATTTTCCTTTGGAGGAGTTTGCTAGGTTTTTTGTTTTTTTTTTTTAATTTATTTCTAGGAGAGAGAGACAGCATGAGCAGGGGAGGGTCAGAGAAAGAGGGAGTCACAGACTGAAACAGTCTCCAGGCTCTGAGCTGGCAGTCAGCACAGAGCCCGACGCGAGGCTCGAACCCACGAACCGCGAGATCATGACCTAAGCGAAAGTCGGACGCTTAACCGACTAAGCCACCCAGGCGCCCCTGCTAGTTTTTTACAGCAAAATGATGCTAGGAAAATGTCTGTAGAAGACAGAAATTCTCTCAGGATGCACATCTAAAACTCTTAAAAGGGATTAAAGATTCAGAAAACAGCTAACCAACTGTTGTGTTTCAGGAGTGCCTCCTATCACGGCCCTTGCAAATGGAAATGACCCGTCAGGGAAGGTGAACACATTGTGGTTTGCTCAGGAAAGTTCCATGTAATTATCAGTGGCACCTCTTTTCACGATTGAGAGGTCCCAGTTTGGATGCTTGGTCAGCCCATACTTGGCCCGGTCTGAAGTGACTGGGGAAAGTGGCCTCTCAGTAATGTCACTTCTTTGTGTGTTGTGCTGCAGGCCCGATGATCTGGAAAGAGTAAACCTTCTCTCTCAACCTGCTTCTCTCTTCTTGGTGAGAATGGAGACTCCTGGAAGTCACCAGTGCCTACAGATTTGGGGTCCAAAGAGAAAGGATCAATGATAGAAACAAAGTGACCCTGTCCTGCTGGTTGCCTGGAGGGAGAAGCCACATAAGAAAATGGCTACATTCTTTGTTGGCAGATGGCTTAGAAAATACTGCCCATGCTGAACTGGATTCCCCTAGGCCATCTGATGCACCCAGGGTGCCTCAAGGCAGGAAGTCCCAGAAACCACATGCAGTTTCTGACCGCCCACTTCAGCTTTTTTTTCAGCATGAAAAAGACATGGGCCATGCAGGAATCACTTCTGTTTCTGCCACAGTGAAGACCAACGATAATCTTGCATAACATAGATTCTCAATATATACATGACTGAATGCATGTCATCTACAGGACAGACTGGGGCTGTAGAGGTGCCTCAGCTGGTGGCCTTCAACTTGGTCTCAGATCCATACGTGCGTAATACAGCACAGAAGATGGGGCAGGTGAGGATGGGACAGAAGGCTGATGGGAGCTGGAATAGATTATTTTCTCCCTGAGCCCAGCTGGTGATCAGCTTATACCCTAAAGCAGAAGGATTAATAACCAGAGTAATTTTATCCGCATCAGAATGTAACTACAGATGTGGGCTTATTGGGTGAAACAGCTAATCCTTTCTACATTTGGCTCTCTCATGAAATCCGATGCCTGGGGTTGTCAAAAGCACTGTTGCCACATGGGCGTGCGGCTGGGTGTGCAGCTCTCCTGGGCTGTGTGGGCAGCTGTGTACTGTCTGTGATCTTGCTAAGTGGGTGAGCTGACTTCTCACTGGACTGATGGAGGGAAAGGGAACAGGCCTGTGTGTGTGTGTGTGTATGTGTGTGTGTGTGGGGGGGGGACACTGAGGGGAGAGACGGTGTAGCTGGAGGAAAATGTCAGGCGTTGGAGCAGGTCGGTGCGCGAGGAGGCTGGAGGGAAAAAGACTCTTAGAAGAACTTAAGGTTCCTTGCAACCATGAAGTCCTACAGCGTCAGGGTTAGGGAGGCAGCTGGAAGAGGGAAGAGGGCTGAGGAGAGGGGGTGCGCCTGGGTGTACACGTGCCCCAGATCTGAGCCAGCAGGCACCCAGGGATTTACAGCGTGGCGATGCTTGGAGGCTCCAAAGCCAGGAGACTCCATTAATCAAAGAGCTGCTGCTGATGGAGCAGAGATGAAAGGGTTTCCAGGCCAGTCAGTGATATGCTTGGAGCGTTTCCCTGGGCAGCCACCCTGGGGTGAGTAACAGGAGACAAGATTCTCTCTGAGAGCTAAGGTCTGCGAGTTCCACGCTGTCACGGAGGGAGGCAGCCGCGCAGCCCAAGGGCTTCAGGGAGTGGGCGTGGCCTGGGCGACGGGGCGTGGCCCCAGCACCCGCGCGGCGCGCGTGACCGCCCCNCGCTTCTTTTCAGTCCCAGGCTGGAGGGGCAGGAGAGGTTAAAGCTTCGTTCCACTGTGCTCCAGAAACTTTTTAAAATGTCCCGGGGTTCCTGGAAGACGTTGAGAGGAAAGCAGAGCGTCCGACATCCCCACCCAAATGCTCCTCATCCAGAGAGACCGCCTTTGACTGAGGAGTCCTGGAGGGTGGGAGGAAAGGGCAGAGTG
>NW_027531318.1:4605642-4827645 GCF_008692635.1 Crocuta crocuta
CCCTCGGGCGCAAAGAATCTGGAGCCTAAACGCTTCTCCCACCGGGCAGGGCGGGCCCACCGAGGCCGCCCTTAGCCGGGGAGTTCGGGCGGGGCCGCGCGAGGAAGGACTGGGCCTCCCGGGCAGGTCTCGGGGTTGGAAGGCTCACATCACCATGGCAACGGGGTCTTCCTTCTTCCCGTGGGAATAACGGACTCCCGAAAGTGCAGCAAATTGGAAAGGGACCTGCTGAGTGCCAGCTGGGGCTCTAGGCCCGAGGGGGGAGGGGAGGCGGTCTGCAGAGNGAGTCAGGTGGGGCCCGCACATGCTGGACACGTGACCCGCCGTGCTTTCCAGGGCCGCCTGCGAGCAGATGTAGTTGCTGACTTGCTTATGACTTGCTTAGAGCAGTGTCCTGGCTCTGGCTGAGTGGGACGGCTCCCTTCTGTTTCGCGGCGGAATTCAGTTCTATGTGGCTGGGGCCACTAGTTTATTTTTTACGATTCTTTTGGAGTTTTAAAAGTTGTTTTAGTGGTAAAAAGAAAAAAGGTATTTTTAAATCAATCAATCAAAGGTGTAAAGAAGGAAATGAAAATGATCCACAATCCCCAATTCTTACACCTAAAGAGAACCACTATTAACATTTTCTTGTCGTGCTTCCAGATTCTTCCTGTGCACGTGAATGTAGTATTTACAAAAGTAGATTAAAGCTGCACATGACACTTTGTCGCTTGCAGTTTCTCTTAACTTACCACAGACATGGAAAGAGGTAAGAAAATTCAATTTATTTTTTCTGATGGCAACATAGATTACCATAATTTATTATGCATGTTGCTGCTGCTGGAAATTTAAGCTGCTTCCCAATTTTTACTCTTCTACTTGGTAGTAAACATCCTCACACATACGTTTTTGCATACAGCCTCTTAGTTTTTTTTAAGTCAAGTGAAACTTCAAGAATTACTGGATCATTTGGGATTTTGATGTTCGTTTCTAAATTCTGGGTCTGCGGGTTGTTTCAGAAGGAAGTGGGCTCTTTTTCTCCTCCGTAGGTACTGGGAACAACAGGGAAAGTTCCCTTATAATATGGTGTGTTGGTTCCTATTCCCGCTCAAGCAAAATCTGAAACAAGAGTAGTTTGGTGTGTGAATATTTATTGTGCCTTTTGGGTGTGAATAGTTTTTTTTTTTCAGAGGTGATCCCAGAAGCACACTGAAAGGCGAACAATGAAAGGTACACTAATGAAGGGGTTACTGCTGTGGGCAATTGGGGCCATTCAGACTGGGGCCCCTCTGAGAGAACACATAGAACACTATGGGGGACCCCCTAGTCCTCGGAATGGACCCCCATCTGTTTCTGCAGGACATTAACTCTTCAGATCCTCTGATTTTCCCCACTGTTATTTGGCACATGTCTGCAGGTGAGTTCTGAGGTAGGCCAAGGGGTTATGGCTGGAGCCTCTACAGCCTCAGCTACAAATGAATTATTACAACTTGTCCTGATCCCAGGCCAAGGGATGAGGTTAATACAGGACAAAATTGCGTAATGGGCTCCGATCTTCCCTAGCCCCTCCGCCTTCCCTCTCTGTTCTGTTCTGGCTTACATCTCTCGGTGCCAACTTCAGCTGCCCAGGGCTCCCGAAGTGTTTAATCCTCTAAGGCACATCCAAGAGGTCTTTTCAATGACTTGCTCTAGAGTGTTAGAGACCAAATCTGTTACTTTTCTGGGTACTTTTACATTTTAAGACAGGAACCAGAGGGGAGAATAATCCTTCACCAGAGGCATTGATGAGAATGCTGGCATTTCAGGCGCTGTGGCAGCTGATAGCTTCTCTGGCACAAGCACCTGAGGCTGAGGCTGGTCCAGCAGAGGAATTCTGCGTGTCCTCTCTTGACCTGCAGCAGGTGAGAGGCAGTAGGCAGGCAGAAGTGCAACCGGAGAGAAGAGTCCAGAGCCTTGTTTCTCTCACAAGGATGACACGGGCCTGAGAGTTTAGAAAATGAGGCGGGAAAGAGCAAATAATGCTGAATTGGCTGGACAGACCAGGAAAGCAGTGAGCAGCCGCGGCAGGTGTAGACAGAGGAGGAGGACCCTCTTGGCTCTGGCTGAAAGGGGGCACTTGAATGAGGGATTCAGCCTCAGTTCACATCTTCCCTGCCTAGGATCTTGCCTGTCCTCCTTCCTCTCTGGCCACTCTTTCTCAACGTCATTAGGGGCCCACTTGTTTAGGCCGGTCCCGGACATCTGTCCTGTACTCTGTCTCCTACTCCAGCAGCACACACTGTTGGGGAGGTCAGCATCCCTCCTGGGCTCCCACTGCCATCACACACAGGTGCCACACAAATGGCTGGCCCAGCTCTCTCTCACGAGCTCATGTCCTATCTCCACCTCCAAAAGTTGACAGAAGTCATGGCAATGGGTGGCATCTTGGGGCAGACACGTACTCCATCCACGCTCTATGTTCTCTGGTTGTCATACTTGAAAGCCAGCGTCCCTAGTTAAGTTGTGAGCTGTGCGAGGCCGAGTGCTTTGGTGTTTCCTTCACGGATTACCCACATGAAGTGGCCATCAGACAGCGGCTGAATTGCCTGCTGTGGGGGTTTCTCCACCAGCACCATTGCGGGATCACGAGAGGATGCAGTCCTGCAACACGTGGGTACCCTGCTTTCTCCTGACACAGTCCCCTCCCTCAACCATCTGCACTTCTGGGAACCCTCTGCTCACCAAGTCAGTCGTGCCTCTCAGCCCTCATCCTCAATGCCTGCAGTAATGGGGCGCTGCTTGCCTTTCTGGGCCTCCATAGGTCACACCCTCTCAACATTCCTCGGCCCAATGAGCTGTTTCCTTTTGTCCCCTAAGACACCATGCTTTGGAGCAGCTTGAGGGAGTGGAAAGAATGTAGGTTTGGGAGCCAGAGTGACTGTGTTTGAATCTGAGCTGCATCATTTATTAGTTGGGTGACCTCCTTGGCCTCCATTTACTCAACTGTAAGCTGCATATAAGCATGGGGTTTGAAGATCTAGGAAAAGGGCCTGACACA
This sequence comes from Crocuta crocuta, assembly GCF_008692635.1. Taxonomy (NCBI): domain Eukaryota; kingdom Metazoa; phylum Chordata; class Mammalia; order Carnivora; family Hyaenidae; genus Crocuta; species Crocuta crocuta. The sequence goes on from NW_027531318.1 coordinate 4,608,659, forward strand.
AAGTAATTGCTAAATGCACAGCAGTGATGGCTGTTCTTGTGAGACTTTGCCAAGCATTACACAACCTCGTGTTGACTCATGCTCACCTCCGGGCTGAGGAACGCCAGCACTCTCTCACCATCTCCAACTGTCCTCCTGCGTCTGGTCTCTGTCTCCGCATATCTGCTAAGTATTTCCACTTTTGATTTCCTGCCATGACCTCAGTATCAGCCTGCACAAACCGGTTTTGTCTCCTCTCCAAAGCTTTTCCTGTTTCAGGATTTCCTTGATTCAGTTGTCCACACAGCTATTTCGCGGACTCTTGGGCTTCAAAAGCTCTGAGGTGTCTTCCTTTGCCTTTCGTATTTAAACAATGATTATTATTGGCAGAGGGCCTTCACATGATTCCTGACTTACCCGCAACAGTATTTTGAAGTAGTCTATTCTACAAATGATGCCTGGAGAGGCAAAATCATCTGCCTACACGGGGGTGGCAAAGCAGGACTCAGACTCAAATCTCCCATGTCTCAAGAGATTCCCTCCACTGAACGACTGGTAGCCTGGCTGCTCTCAAATCCCACTGATCCAAAATGCCGAAGTCTCTCCATCCTAAAAACAAGCTGCAAGCCTTTCCCAACATCTTCCTCCAGCTCCCAGTTTTCTCTCACTTCGCCTAAGAGACAAACTCCGTTAAAAACTTATACTCATCTACTGGCTGGATTTATCCTCTTCTCTTTGAGTCCTCAATGACTGCGCCCCTGGATTGACCCTTGCCAGGGTCATTAGGTCACTTTGCCCTTTCACCCCCCCAACATCCTTTCCCTTTAGTTTCTCTCCTGAATTCCCTTGCGTCTCTCTGGCCATTCGTCCCTAGTGTTTTTGGCTCAGCCCATTTCTTGAACACTGAGAAACCTTAGGTTTTTGTTCTAGGCTATCTTGTCTTTTTAAACCACGTGACCTCCCTTGTTATTTCATTTACTCCTATAGCTTCAGTTATCATCAACATGCTGGTCACTCCCCAGTCTCTATCTCTTTCTATCCCATATATTTCCCCTGAGGTCAAAAACTTCATATCCATCTGACTAACGAGTTTGCATCCTGATCCACTATTTACCAGCTGGGTCACTATGATGGTTAATTTTATGTGTCAACTTGGCTGGGCCACAGGGTGCCCAGATATTTGATTAAGTATTATTCTGAGTGTGTCTGTGAGGCTATTTCTGGGTGAGGTTAACATTTGAATACACTGAGTAAAGCAGATTGCCCTCCTTAATGTGGGTGAGCCTCCTCATCTGATCACTTGAAGACCTGAAGAGAACAAACAGGCTGACTGCCTACATGTAAGAGAGAACTCCTCCTGCCTGCTTGATGAGCTCTGACATCATTTTTTCCTTGCTTTTGGACTCCATTTGAAACATCAGCTTTTCTCAGATCTTGAGTCTGCCAGCTTTCGGGTTGGAACTCATACCATTGGCTTCCTTGGTCACAGACCTTCAGACACAGACCAGAACTATACATTAGGTCTCTTGGGTCTCATCTTGCTGACTGCAGATCTTGGGAGTTCTCAGCCCTCGTAACTGTATGGGCTAATTTCTTATAATAAATTATATATATAAAATCTCCTATCTGTTTTTGTGGAGGACACTGACCAATACGGTGGTCTTTGATAAGTTACTTCTTTAACTTCTCTGTGCCTTTCTTTCCTCATATTTAAAATGGGTAAAATAATAATAATTATAGTGTTGTTGGGAAAAATTAGCAAGTCAAGCTTAGACTCAGTGCTTTAGAACTTGCTAAGATTTCCATAAATCCTCACTATGATTAAAATGATTATTAATGTTATCTGAATGTCTCATAGGCACCTCTACTCAGCATGTTGTAAACTGAGCCCATCCCCTTCTATTTCTGTCTTTGATTGGGTTCCCTAGAAGCGAAATCTGAGACCAGGATATAGGTGCATGAGATTTATTGAGGGAGCATTCCCAGGAGAGAGAAAGTGAGGGAAGAAAGCAGGATAGGGCAGGGGAAAGAGCAAAGCATGAATGTGATCTCAGCTGGAGTCTAGTTTCATCCTACAGGGAACTCTGGGGGATGAATTATACCATAGAGGTGCTTCCACTTTGAGACAGCCTTTCATGAGCCAAGATTAGGCTTTTTCTTCCTCTATTAGGCCATAGGTGTGAATCAAAGGAGAGACACTGTTACAGCAGTAGTGAGTGACATGAGGTTTATGCCACTTATTCATACAACTTATGTACAGCCGTGAAAGTCCAATTCTGGATGTATCACATACATTTCAGTGGATTTCTATTGGGCCCCTTCAACCTGATGACTTGGTTGGTTTAAGAGTACCTAATTCCAAATGAGAAAGAATGAAATCTGGCCATGTGTAGCAACATGGATGGACCTTGAGGGTGTTATGCTGANACCCTACTCACACTCTGTTTCTCTCTCTCAAAAATAAATAAACATTAAAAAAAAAAGAGTACCTAATTCTGGCTATATAGCCACTTGATGGCTCATTAGCAGATGCTCAATCTCTGTAAATTTTTTAAATTTAATGTTTATTTATTTTCAGAGAGAGAGACAGAGCATGAACAGGGATGGGCAGAGAGAGAGGGAGACACAGAATCTGAAGCAGGCTCCAGGCTCTGAGCTGTCAGCACAGAGCCCGACGTGGGGCTAGAACTCAGGAGCCGTGAGTTCATGACCTGAGCCAAAGTTGGATGCTCAACCGACTGAGCTACCCAGGTGCCCCAGCAGCACTCAATCTCTGAAGTATAGTAGCATGTCAGAAGCTAGTTTTCAAATGATGTAGAGTTCACTGCTACAGAATGCATGGCCTTTCCCCAGATCTCTAGGAATTATCAGTATGGTGGATAAATACAAGGTTCTGTGAAAGGTTCAGATGGCCCAGATTCCTGTAGACTAACTAAGACTGAAAATGTATATTGTTGTTCAACCTATGTGAATGCAAACTGTTTCTGATTCTCTTCCTTTATGGGTACTGGAAATAATACATTTACGAGACCAGTAACTATATACCATGTACCAAAGGCTGTGTTAATTTGTTCTGGAAAAAATACCACACAGCTGCTGCAGTTGGCACTACTACTGGGCTAAGTGTGAGGTGGCCCATTGTCATCCATCATCATACATCCAGTTTTTGCAGAGACCAGAGAGTGAATTAAATGGGGATATAATGGGGACCATCCCCTTCAAAGAACCAGTTCATTAAGTCTTTGAGCATAGCATCAATCTCTGCCATTCCTCTTAGGATGAGAGTCCTAATATATACTATTTTGGCTGAGTAGTGGGGTTACATTTAGTGGCTTATACTTCGGTTTTCTTACTATAATAAAGTTTACTCTACAGATCAAGGAACCAATTCTGTTGGTTCCAGAACTGTTAGCAGTTCTTTATTACTAGGCCCTCATGTAGCACTGTTCTAGCAAGGGACCGTAATGGCATGTGGGAACCCAGGGCCTCTGCATGAACTCAGATCCTATACCCAACTGTTCTCAAAATGTCTGGGTATTCCACTCACCCTACTGTATAGTTACCTGGGCAAATGGCCATAGGTCCCTTCGGAGGAAAGACTGATGTATCACTGCTGACTCAGTCTTTCCTTTAGCTGGTGGATATAGGTCTGAAAAATGGCTCAGTTCTGAAAACTGGGAAAAAGGTTGTGATTTTTCACTGGGGCTGCCGACGATCTTCTACTTAGCTACTTTTGATCTCTTTTGCTTATATATACATTAGGTAATACCTATGTTGGTTGTAATACCATCTGCCTTGCCTCTGGGAACATCATGTTTTGTTGGTCATTCCCATAGCTCACTACAGACTGGGATCTCTGGTTGCCCTTCCATACTTGCTGCTGTTACAATAAGTCTATATTACTTCTGATGGTTAAGTGCTGCCATTGGCCTCTGTTATTCCAGAATCTAGTATCATACTCATTACTACCAAAACACTCAGTCTGTAGGGAAGTAGGCGAGGGAGATGGAGGAAATAGGAGATAGGCATTAGGGAGTACACTTGTCATGATGAGCACTGGGTGATGGATGGAATTATGGAATCACTGTATTGTACACTTGAAACTGATATAATGCTGTATGTTAACTCTACCAGACTTGAAATAAAAACTTAAGTGAAAATCCCAGTGTGTAACCACATGTCTACACCAGCACCAGATTGCAGAGGAAGTCAATACTTACGAAGGTTTCTTCATGGTGATGGTGTCCCTCTCAACAGTGCTCTTCTTAGCTCTTTGGCAGATGCTTGTCCTCCAAGACCTTCTGAGTGACTAAGTCAGCTGGTGCATTTTCTAGTCTGCAAACTTGTTCTAGTACATCTACTTCTATGGCCTTTTGATCCCTTTCTCTGCGGCTGGTCATGGGGATTCTGGCATTGCTTTTCTTAAGCTCCCAAGAGCCATTCCAGTAACGTATCAGGACTTCTTTCATTTATCTGTCTTTAAACCCTTGCTGTGATGTTAAATCCATGTTAAGGGAGAATATTTCCATAGCAATAAGTTTGCCTTTATTTAGAGTTTTTCCCTCTTGATCCAGCAGTCTTGAGATGTATCTTAGTCACATACCTCTAGTTCCTGCCAGTACACATTAGCCCAATCCCACAGCAACCTTGGTATATAATTCTTTTCTTCCCTTATCAGGTCAGCACTTTCCACATGAGTCATCCCGAACCTAGCCCTAGCCATTGGTCTGTTGGCCAGGGAGAAAGGAAGAGGGAAAGATCCTAAGAGAACAAACATGACATGATGGGCATTTGCCTCATTTGAGGCTTCTGCAAAATGCTCAGTAAGGGAAAGCTGCTCTCCTCTAACAAGGTGGAGTGAGACACTCTTGCCAACTGAAGAGGTTCAGGGGAATCTGGCAACTGGAAGGTTCTTTAGCACATCTACCTGGAAACACCCATTCCACATCCCAGTCCCACTCAGTCCCTTCCAATCTGTATCAGGCCCTGACTTTGATGTAAGAGTTCTGTTCTACTTAAAATCTTGAGAGTTTGGATTACAGCTGAGTTACCTTGTGAGTAAAGGAGATTTTTTTTTATTAGTTTATTAGTTTGTTTAGCATTGCCAAGGAAGCCTCTTTCACATTTTGCTTTTAATCAGTAATCGATTGCCTGAGGCTGTCATTTTCTCCCTTTAATGCATTGATGTTGATCAGCAATAATTCCCATTTCCACAGTCCTTTAATTACTATCTGACCCATACCTCTCAAGCACCAGAGATATTGCACAAACCATTGCATCTCCTTCAATTTGTAACCCTTTCAGCTTGCCACAGGTGAAACCCTGAGCAATGGCACTGCTACATGAGGCCAAGGTCTTTCAAATCTGCCACTCTTACCACCAAAATGGGGTCCTCATTGCCAGCTAGTTGGAAAGTGATCAACTCCAGAATCTCATCTTTAGAATTTACTCTGAAGAGTATTTTTTGTACCAACTCTCTAGGGTGGGTTTCCTAAGAGCAGAGTTTGAGACAGGGATTTGAGCTCCTGTGATTTACTGAAGGAGTGCTCTTAGGAGAAAGGAATTTAGATGTAGGATAGACCAGAGCTTCCTCTGACCTAAGCATAGAGCTGGAGTCTAGATATAGCTCCATTTCTCAGGTATCCCTGGAGCATGAAGGGTACCACAGAACTAATCCCACCATGAAGCAAAAAAGCCAGCCTTTTGCACCTCTATACTGGTTGGTCATTAGCTGCAGGTCTAGAGGTGTGGCCTTCTGCCTGAGGCAGCTCCTGGACTCTATGTGGCTGAGGTTAATTTTCTGGTATTTGGCAGATGGGTGTAGTGGCCTGTAAAGTGATCTGGGCAGGACACCAACAACTTCTAAGACTATTTCAGTAATAGTTCCTCAGTCCACCAGTTGCTTAAGTTAGAAAACTGGGAATCATGCTTGTCCTCTTTCTTTTTTTAAATTCTCATTCCAAAAATAAATAAATAAATAAATAAGTAAATAAATTCTCATTCCAATCAAATCAGTCTTCAAAATGTGTATTCAATCTTCTAATCACTCCATTTACTTTTTCCATTTTCCCTCTCACTACTCAAGTTGACATTACCACCATCTATTGTCCTTATTACTACAATTGCTCCCAACAAACCTCTTTAGTGTATTACCTTCAAGACAGCCAAGGTAACCTTTCTAAATCCCCATCTCTTCACATCACTTCCTTTATTAACCCTTCAGCAGTTTTCCATTGCTCTTATGATAATTTCAAGCTGCTTTATATGACTTAAAATATCCTGCATGACCTTGGTCCTACTCATATTTCCTGGCTCGTTTGTCACCACCTACGACCTTACTCAAATAGCTGGCCCAAATGGGCTTCTTTTAGTTACTTGAATATACCACAGTATCTCTTGATTCTTTGTCTTTGCACATATTTTTTCATCTTCCAGGACAACTTTACCACTTCTCATGTTCCTCTTTAAGGATCTGTCTAGTGATACTTGCCCCTGCTAAGCCCTCTTTTCTCCTGGCCTCTAAACTCCCATAACACCTTTACTTCCCCATCATGTCACTTATTACATGCCACTGCCATTGCCTCTTTATTTAGTTGCCTGCATCTCACTACAGTGCCATTACTCTACTAATTTCCTCATTCTGTTCTCACCCTTCTTCTTTTCCTGTATTTTTTTAAAAACAAATTTCCCTCCATTTTGTCTCCTCTAGTAATTTGGCAGTAATATATCTAATTTTTACATTTTAATGGTTTAGCATAAACGAATCTCTACTTTAAATTCTAAGCTCTGTGGGAGCATGGATGGTGCTTGCATTATTTATCACTGTCTTATCGTGCTTGGGGTATGGCTGGAACTCAATAAATGTTTCTTATATGAACTAATAAATGTATAAAAATATTTCATTTTTTTTCCATTGCTGCTCTAGGTGCCAGCACCTGCAACTGTGCCTTGCATACAGTAAGTGCTTAATAAATATTTGTTAAATCCAATAGTGAACTTAGCCCTTTCTTTCAATTTGCATGACAGCTATCTTGCCTAATTTAGGTCCTCAGCATCTGTGTCCATAGTCATGCAGCAGAGACTGACACCAGCAAAGTGAAGACTAGAAAATCCCTAATTCTCATTTTCTTAAAAAAACATAAAAACAAAACAAAACCCCAAGGTACCTTAAACAACTTTGTAGGATCTCTGGAAAATGATCAAAGGCTGATAGCAACCACATAATGCCCAGTCATGAAAAACTCATTTTCAAAACGGTAGGAAATTTTGCAGTGTTTTTACTCACACTTGTTTCAGCCCACCTCACCCTTCCCAGCACAGCGGTGATTTTGGTTTTTAGCAAGTGGCTGCCTAGATCCCTGTTCTCCCCCACCAGAGGAAGCAGAGCAGATCTTATTTTCTAATTACTGGGTATCTCTGTTCTAAATAGTCTGCGGATGCCTGAAGGACTAATGCTAGGCAATAGCCCTGGTCCACGGAAGTTGTAAACAAGTAGGAAAAGCAATGGGCCCTGCTTGTAAAAAGCTGCAAGGTGGCTGCAAACCTACAGACATCTGGAGCAAGAGATTCTGAGTGGATGCAGTAGACCATATAAGGCTGGGAAGATAAACTGAGGTGAGATGTTTGGGGGAATTCGGACATTTAAAAGTATCCATGTATACAGGGGAATTTAGAAATACATGTTTATGCCCAGAGAAGATGCATGCTAAAAAAAAATCCTGTGAACTTAATCTTCCACATTGGACTAATCCCTAGGCTCATAGCAAGCCGACCTAAATGGTGAAGGGATGGCTCTAGAGCCAACTCTAGGACCAGACCATCCCACAAAGACTGGAAGTGGTGGGTGTTCTCTCATTTTGATGTGTGTGTGTGTGTGTGTGTGTGTGTGTGTTTTAGTTCATAGCATTTCAGGAAACCTCTATCCAAACACTAGCTGAACACAAGCTGAAGGAATAGAAAATTCAGTGATTGCACATGACAAGACATATCATCTTTACAAGAACAGTTTGGAAAAGTTTTGAAAAAAATGTATTGCTGCAGCCTTCAACAACCACCACCACCAGAAAGAAAAAAAAAAAGACAGACAGAACGAATGAATGAATGAAAGAAAGAAAGAAAGAAAGAAAGAAAGAAAGAAAGAAAGGAAGAAAGAAAACTAGAAAACTCTGGGGTAGGGGGAGAAGAATCTGATTTTCAGAGTTACCACTTTATAATAGTCAAGTGCCTAATTTTCAACCAAAAAAATCTTAAGGCATGTAAAGAAACAGGAACATATGGTTCATTCAAAGGAACAAAGTTATCTGACAGGAGCTGTCCCTGAGGAAACCCACACATCAGAATTACTAGAAAAACACTTTAAGCCAACTATATTAGATAAACATAAAATGCTAAGGGAAAACATGGACAAAAGATTCAATGAAACCAAGAAAAACAATATATGAACAAAAGAAGAATATCAGCAAAGAGATAGAAATTATAAAAAGGAACTAAACAGAAATTATGGAGCTGAAAAACACAACGACTAAAATAAAAATTCATTAGAGGGGTTCAACATCAAATTGGAGCAAGCAGAAGAAAGAATCCATGAACTTTAAGGTAAGATAATTGAAAGTATTGAGTCTAAGGAGCAGGGGGGAAAAAAGAATGAAGAAAAGTGAACAGATCATAAAGGACTTATAGAACACCATTAAGTGGACACATTTATGCATTATGGGAGTTCCATAAGGAGAAGAGAACAAAAGAGGTAGGATAATTGTATGGAGAAATAATGACCACAAATTTCTCAAATTTGAGAGAAGACATAAATCTACAAATCCAAGAAACTCAATAAACTCCAAATAGGATAAACCTAAGGAGGCATATAATCAAACTGTAATAGCCAAAGACAAGAAAAATCTTGAAAATAGCAAGATAAATGTAACATGTCACATATAAGGGATTCTCAGGTGATTTCTCATCAGAAGTCATGGAGACCAGAAAGCAACAGTATGATTTGTTTAAAGTACTAAAAGAAAAACACCTGTCATAAAAAATTCTATGTATGGTAAAACTGTCCTTTAAAAAATGGGAAGACAAAAGTTGAGAGTTTATTACCATTACACTTTCTTTCTAAGATATTCTAAAAGGGGTTCTTCAGTTGGAGTGAAAGATTTTAGACCGTAGCTTGATACGATAAGATCTCTGGTAAAGGGAAATATAGGGACAAATGTAAAATCCAGTATTATTGCAGTTTTGGATTGTAACTCTACTTTGAATTTTCTATTATATCTAAAAGACAAATACATAAAAATAATTGTAAATCTGTTATTAGTGACTGTTCTGTATAGAAGTTATGTGACTTGTCCTGAATTTCTGCCCAGAGCCTCACATATACGATCATGGGGGTGCTTAGTTGACTTGTACTCCATATCTGACTTCAAGATCAAAACTGGCCCTTCTGTTGCTGATGCCACGAGGGATTAACTTGCCTCCCCTCCTTGAGCCAGAACAGACTGGCTCCCTGGAATGGATCAGAGAGGGAAAAGAAATATGCAAACTCCCAGGCTCCTAAGATTGTGAAATATGATAAGAGAAACAGAAAAAAAAACAAAAAACAAAAAACAGTTCACTGGGGACTGTACTTAGGCAAACTTAATGACTAACCATAAATCACACACTAACCATAAACCACAAAAAATGAGTAGTATATGCATTTCCCTGGCGGGAATAGCTAGTTGGAAGTCTTACCTGAGGGGTGGACGCTCCTTCCAAAACCCTCAGTAGGGACTCCAACCAGGCTGTGGGGCCTCCTGGGCCAGAAAACTGGATGTTGTCATTACTTGGTTTTTGTATTAAGCCCTCTTTGTTCTTCTCTTTCTACTTCTTTACGCTTACTATAATTGTTTAATTCCTTATATTCTCTTTCCCTTTATACTTAATAAAACCTTCCTCCATGAAACTGAAAGTGTGGCTGTCGTGAATTACTATTATTAAGAACAGGGACACAATGTATAAAGGTGACATCAATAACATAAAGAGGAATGATGAGGCTGTATTGGAGTAGTTTTGTATGTGACTGAAATTGACATCAATTCTAATTAGATTGTTATAACTATAGTATGCCATAAATAATTCCCAAGGTAACTACAAATGAAATATAAACATACATAAAGGAAATGAGAAGAGAGTCAAAACATGTCACTACAAAAAACAATCAAGTAAACACAAAAGGCCTTAACAGAAGAAATGAGGAAGAGAAACCCAATAAGGCATACGGGGGGAAAAAAAGGAAAACGGCAGAAGTATTTCCTTGTCAGTAATTACTTTAAAAGTAATTACTTTAAAAGTAATTACTGGATTGGATAAAACCCTCCAATCAAATGCATATGTTACACAATAAAGAAGGACTGGGTGAAAATCTGCCATACATCTATTACAATATGTCTCCACACTCACATTGCAAAGATCCTAAGGAAAGAAAATAAAATATAATTATTGTAAATGTGATAAAACATTAAAATTAAAGATACATTTTTAATAAAAACATAGGTTGTCAGATTGGACAAAATAGACACATTCGAACTATATACGATCCACAAGGTAGTCATTTTAGATTTAAAGGTGCAAATAGGTTGAACGTGAAAAGTGGAAAATATATCTAATGCAAATAGGAAACAAAAGAAAACTGGGGTGGCTATAATCTTATTATACAAAGTAAACATTAAGCCAAAAACTGTTATAAGAGACAAAAAAGTCACGTCACAAAGATTATATGCAATTATAAATATATATGAACCAAGCATCAAAGCCCCAAAATATATAAACATTGACAGATTGAAGATAGAAAGTTCTGCAGTAACAGTAGATTTTAATATCCTATATTCAATAGTGGAAGGAGCAACCAGACAGAAGATCAACAAGGAAATATAGGACTTAACAAAATTAACCAATCAGATCTAACAGGTATATATAAAACACTCCACTGACTAACAGCAAAATACACACTTTTCTTAAGTGTACATGAAACATTCTCCAGGATAGACCATATGTGAAAGGACAAAACAAGTATCAATAGATTAAAAAAAAAAAAAAAGAAATCATACAAAGTATCTTTTCTGCTCATAACAGAATAGAACTAAAACTCAATTACAGAAGAAGAGAAAAACCTGCAAATATATGGAAATTAAATAACACATTCTTATATATTCTTAAATGACACGGACTCTTTTTTCCCTAGTGTAATCTTTCCCCAAAATGCTATAGGAGTATTTCTGCAGACATTGCTCAAAAATAAATCCTAAAGACTGTCTGGTGGAGACTTAACGGTGGCCTTTGTGACCTCTGCCTCCTTGTGTCCTTGACCTTGCATAATCTCCCTTTAAGGGCAGGTGGTACCTGGGCTTCTGATAGAATATGACAAAGGTAATGGACTATCACTCCCGTGATTAGGTTATATTATATAAGACTGTCTCTTAGCAAACCGGGGCTAGAGATTCTCTTTATGAGCTTAATAAATGTTGCAGCCATTTTGGAGAAGCTCACATGTCAAGGAACTGTGGGCAGCCTTTAGGACCCAAACGTGACCTCCAATAGCACATAGCTGTTGGCGATACAGTCATAGGAAATTCATTCTGCCAACAACCTGAATGATCCTGGAAGCAGAGTCTTCCCTAGTTGAGCCTTCAGATGAGAATGTGGCTCAGCCACCACCTTGACTGCAGCCTTGTGAAACAGAGGACTCATCCCAGATTTGAAACCAACAGAACCAAGATAACAAATGCCTGTTGTTTTAAGCCGTTAATTTACAGTCATTTAGTATACAATGTAGGGAACCAATACAGAAAGGGTTCAGCTAATACACAGTAGCTGAGAAGTGGAATGTCTTCAAAGAAATCTGATTGTACTTTCCAGCTTTACCTTGGAACTCAAGAACCCTGTGAGGGTGGTTTGCAATGGACCGTGTTCTCATGGTGTTTGGTTTCTAGTCATGAACTGATCTATCTAAAGTTCAAGTGAGTAACCACACAGAAAGACAAACTGCATTGATGGGTAGAGACCCAGCGTAGCAGTTCCTGAAGAATGGGTTGTTATGAAAGTCCAAATTTGGTCCTTCCTTCCCACCCACAAACATACTCAGGCACCAGTTTTCCAGTGGGGTCTCTAGGAGTGATATTAGTGAGGAACAGTCTTAATTTCGCCTTAAATCAGTGATAAAAACCAAATAAAAAATTTCAAAATAAGTTCTGTCTTAATACTTACAATCAATTAAAACAAGATGCAACATTTAATGAATTCTTATTAGACTTGCTTTTATGATTAGGTAAGCACACTTTGTAATTAGCATAGTACTTGCTGATATTCAAATGGGAGCTTGAATATTTTAGTTTTTTAAAAGTAGACTAAACATTATCATAATCTTCTTTAAATTATTATTTTGTGTTTCAAGAGATAGATATGGCCCAATGGTAAATAGCATAGCCCCTAAGTAGTCGCAAATGTCAAATAAGATGGATACAAATGACCAAACTTTTACTCTATGCTGGAAAGAGGGACCTGAATTGCATTGTGCCTCTCCAGGACCCTCTGCAAGGCTGCCAGTGGTCACAGAAGAGGGAAGGAAATGTGTGTGTTCCTCATTCAGAGCCATAGAGCCAGGAGAGAGCAGAGAGCCCTGGACTGCCTGCTTTCATAGAATCTAACATTTCATCTTCTCTTGGAAAGCCCTCAACAGGCAGACCCACAGGCCACGTGGGGTGGATGTAGGACTTGAGGGTCCCAAATGGCATTAGGTTAATCAGATTCTTTCCAGAGAATCTTGAAGTTTGATGCAAAACCCAAGTCAATGAGAAAGCACTGGCAATTGGAGTTACGAGGTCACATTCCTTGACTAAGGCAGGTGAGGGATGGTGATTCTGGGTTCTGGGTCCTGGTTTGTTTGTCTGATGGGTGAGAATGCTTCCCCTCCCTTCTTTCACTGTCATCCAGAAACCACATAGACAGTGCAGAGGGCCCCACGCTGTCACTGTTGAGCAGGGAGCAAGCAATACTTTATCTGCGACATCCAAGTGAGCACCTTTCCTTGGGAAAGAGTCCATGTCCTCCCCCTGACTTCTCCATAGCAGGGGCGAAATACAGCCGAGAGGGAACTGAAGCTGTTTTTGCCAAAACTCACTGCAGGACTGCCTTTCGGTCCAGAAGATCTGACCTCCAAGGTCAAGGCACTGAACTATTGGTAAAATACTACACTTTGCCCAGAGAAGCAAAGAAGGGAGGCGTAAGCCAGTTGTCAGCCCACGTAGACTCGCACTGGGAGGACCGAGTAGCCCATCTATGCCCAGGACTGCTTCTTCTGCAGAGCCCCTTTTTGGCCCCCAGACGTTCCTGAGGTCACCCACCTTGTCCTGCTGGGAGTTGCCATGGTGGTGGGAACTGAAGTCAGTGGAGCTCTGGGCCTGCTAGTATTCCAGCAGAGAGATCCTGCACCCTGGGCCCGTGTGCCCCATGGCTAGCTGTGACCCTTTAGTGGATCTCTGAGCAGCTCTGGGCTTCAGGCTTTTCTCTCACTTGTAGAACACGTCCTGTGCACCCTTGATAGCACTCTCCCTTGCTTTCTGAAGGGAGAGGAAAAAGGGGGAGAAGGAGACAGAGCAGACAGCATGGTTTCCAGGAACCGGTTCCCTGGCCTAGTAGCAAAGAATGTGCTTCATTCCACCTGCTATTGGAGAGAAAGGGACGAGGGCACCTCTCCTTCGGCTGAGAAGCAGGTGGAATCATGGCGCCTGTCTCACAGCAAGCCACCCTGCCCTGAGGAGGACTGTAAAGAAGATTAATAGGTGAGGAGAATGGTTCTGGGCACCCTACAAGGGACGTGAACTCTCCCAGCCCGGTGGCCAGGCAGACAGAGCGCTAAGCTCGCAGCCCTGACTCACAGAGACATTTTCATGGGCCAAGTCCACAAAGCCAATTCCCCATGGTCCAGACAAGGAAACTGAGGCTCAGGGAGAGCATGCCTTGTCCAAGTTCACTGAGGAAGGCTGAGGGAGGGTCTGGGGACTAGAACCCACTGCCAGGAGGCCCGAGCTCTTCCCATCGCCCACATTCCTACACTTGGCCTTATCTCTGGGCTTTTTGGCTTGGGTTGTCCTTGCTGGGTCAGTTTGCCACCCGGAGAAGCTCATGGGGTCACCACACTGCCTTGTGATTTGCGGGCCCACAGGCGTGGTGGCAGGTGGAGGGGAGCTTTGCAAGGTTTGGGGCGGCTGGGGGTGGAGAAGCAGGGGCTGCTTGTTCCTGCTCCCCTTTTCCTCCTCCATCTTCCCAGCATGCTAGACACTGGGGAGGCGCCCAGCTGGACAGCATGACAGGCATCATCCACCTCCTAACTGGCCAAGGCAGGGAGAAGGCTGGCATGTCTGGAGATTTCAGCCCCATTCACAGACCGGGGACTGAGGACTAAAGCCCTATAGCTAAGGAGTGACAAAGTGGAATGCTGAGTCCCAAACCGACTCACCCCCAAAACCCTTGCCTTCCCCGCAAGTGCCGAGGGGGCCCCTGTTTCCCTTTCACACAAGCCTGGCACTCACTTCCTACCTGTATTCCTTCTGTCTCAGCAGAGTAAGGGGAAGGATGTTGGGGAAGACAGGCTAACACTTGTCTGTGCTCAGCACTTTGCAGGGCATCCTGTTTTGCTGTTGGGGGTGTTCAGCCCACGGGTGAGGAGGGTTGGTGCATAAGAATCTCAGGTCGGCCCCTGGCAGGCAGCCACACCCCCTTCAGAAATCACTTAGCTTCCTGGATTCCTGGAATCTCCACTCCCAAGGTCTCTACCTCCTGGAAGGATGCAGCGCACCCCCCACGCCGCCTCCCCCACACTTACAACTGTGTCCCAGACATATGGGGTGACCTGACCATTATCCAAGCAGTTTTATTCACGGCCAAAGAGAGAGAATGATCCATATAGAGAGGAGGGCAGTTTCTTTCATCTCTAGGGATCCTGTACATCTTGGGTCGTCTAGTGAAGAAACTGCTGTCGTTGTGCACAGACAAATCAAAGTTATTAACTCTAACTGCCTTCCTTCCTTACGCTTGTCCGCTCTAACTGGTCATCAGCTTTGTTCGCCTGGGTGCGCTGGTCCACGCAGCCCAGCCTGGAGAGCCAGGACTGCGAGCCAAGCCCCAAAGCTCTTGGGTCTCACCCTTTTATCTGCCAGTGACTTTCGCTGTATGGGGACACCTCATTCCCCTCAACTTACCCTTTGTTACTCGGGAGCTTATATTTAGCTGTTGTTTTTCTCACATTTTGGGAAGTGCTGACTTTGTGCCCGTCAGAGTGAAGCCAGAGGCCAGAAGCTGCCTTGTGTGTTTTGCGCAGCAATGCAGAAAGCTGTTTTATCTAGAGCTGTTCTGAATTTGGAAGAGGAGGGAAACCAAACCCTCCAGGGTAGTTCTGGATTGTTGTGGGGCAAGAGCAGCAAGAGACCATTGTGGGGGATTGGAGTTCGAGCTCCCTAAGGGCAGTGACAGTGCCTTCTTATTTCCGAAAATCTAGCTCCTATCTGGGGCTGGCCCAGAAAGTGCTAGATAAATATTGCTGGGCAAATGTAAAGAGACCCTGAGCCCACAGACAGGTCACAGGTCAGGAATGACTGTGCCCAGGAGCCCAATGTCTTTTGTGACAGGGGATCAAGAGGGGCTGCAGCTCAGGCAGAAGGGGTCCCTGTGACACTCTGCCAGCCCCTGGGTCAGGCTTTTGGAGGACATGGGAGCATTAGCTGCGTGTTTGCCCCACGGCTTGGCCACGAGGGATGAGAAGACTGTGGATTGTAACCAGGTGGGCAGCTGTGCCCCGTGGAAGCCCCATGTGCTCTGGGGCAGTGGGCCGGGAACTCTCTGGGGCTCTTCATTTCTGTAGCCTCAGTTCGCTCCAAGGGATCGCAATCCACTGGCTGGTCCTAGCAACCGTTACCAAGGTAAACAAACAGCAGAGGATGCCTGGATCACAGCTCGCTCCCTTATGGGGACAACCCTGAGGAAGACGTGTCGGCCCCCCAGATGGTCTTATGGGGGCGGGTGGAGGCAGGAAGCTCCCAAAGGACTCTGGGGATTGCTACACACCACGGAGATGAACACAGCCATTTGTTATGTGTAATTAAATTGAGCTAATTTCATTCTGTGGCACGGAGCCGGGGAATCAGGGTTCTCAAAAAATGTTATTATCTTATCTCATTTTGTGCAAATGTCATCATGGCGCAGCTGGAACGGGAAGAAAGGACATTTTTGAGATGTTCCTGGTCCCCTAAATGGATTGCGTTCTGTTCCTTCAGCATTAAAGTCAATCTGATGCCAAAGCCTCCAGGAGCTGATGTAGATGAAATGTTACATTTATATAATCATTCCACAGACAGACAGGAAAGCTCTTTTTCTGGATAAATCTCAGAACCAAGTGGGGGAGGCTGAGAGATCAGAGGTTCACAAACCCCCTGGGGCCCCTGGCATCTCTGCTCCCGAACCAGCTACAGCCACTCATTTTTCTAGGTTTACCCAGAGGGGAAATGACCAAAAGAAATGGAGAAATAAACCCGGGCAGCCAAGTTCCCCTTTTAGTCTTTGTCCTCCAGCAGCTCTGTAGGGACGTGGCTGGAAAAAAGTCAGTGAACGAAAAAGAATAACCACATGGTTCTTTTCAACATAAAGATACGAGATACAAACCAAACTTAAGACATGTGCCGCAAAAGGTCAAAATCTGGACAAATTCAGTCCACTCTTTCAAAGAGCTTGAGAAAAAAGGCCCATGTAAACAAAAATAAGATGGAGAGTTTCCAGGGGGCTAAGCACCTTCTGGGCCTTCCTGCCCATGCAGCCCTGGCGTGTGGGATATGGGCAGGTGTCCACGGCCTCACCGACCTCCCTCGTTGACCACACCCTCAGCCTCAACACTTTTTAGAAGTCTCTCTTTTCCACTGGAAACCACTCACTGACTGCTGTCTTCACAGAGGGAATAGCTGTTGAAGATGTCGAAGTGTCCCTGGAAGGCAGCATTTGCCTGGATCAGGCTCCTGGCCGGAGGGACCGATGGCCAAGCCACCTCAGCAGGAGCGCAGACACACCGCTGCCATGGCCTCCTCAGTGCTTCCCATTCTTGGCTTGTCTGTCCTCAGGCTCTCCATGGTGATGCTGCTTCCGTCTGCTGGGAAGTTTTGGAGGAGGTCGGTGCCCTTTGTGATGGTCTTACTGTGAGAGACGGACAAGTGGAGTGTCTGATGTGTTCCTGTGCTCTAAACACGGTGGCCACCCGGTGGCTCTTCGTGGCGGCCAGCAGTCTCAATGTACTGGTTTCTGATGTTGCTGTGCTAGGAAGACCAGTGATGGATCCAGATCGTAGGGGTGAATAGGTCAATAAGAAAATATCTCCAGGTCCTTCAGGAAGTGTCTCAGACGCTGAGGACCACATATGCCATTTTCATGAAGTGCTTACATTTCTCCACGGGGCCACATCACCCCTTGTGTTGGCCATGTGCTTGCGTCATTGGGAAGATGGCCTGTCGACACCCAGCTCCTTCCCCTTACCATGCTGCCAACACGTCCTCTGCCAAGGCACCAAGTCACAGGCCTTTCTTAGTCCGGATTTCATAGAAAGTTACAGCTTAGGACTGGAAGGGACCTTGGAAAGTAGTTTATATTTCTGTCATGCTACTGATTTCACTTGCTTTCATATACGTCTTCTCGTTTCCTCATAACGACTCTCATCTTCTCCATGCAGAGCACAAATGAGGACACCGAGCTCTAGAGAGGTTAAGTGGCCTGTTGAAGGTAATATTGATCCCACTGGGTGCCCACTTTGAAGTTTCAAATCTCCAAGCCTCCTCATCCATTTCCTCCTTGGACTTACCCTAGCGACTGGCATTGAGTGGACCACACGGCACCATGGTCCCACCTTGGCCATCTTAGGGACCTGGGCTTCTAGGGGCAGCAATATGTCCCAAAGCCTCGGAGATTTGAACTGAGGAGTACTGTCCTGGATGGGAAGTCTTGAGGCTCTTGCCTAAATGCCCCGCCATGGGGGGGAGGGCAAGCAAAATCAGCCCAAACACAGATGTACCAGAGTCATCCCTTCACACGGGCCGCTCATGGAAAGCTGGAGACCTGCTGCAGTATGAGTGAAGCCCTTATTATAACCCTGAGTGTGGTCCTATCTTGCTGGGTGATGTCCTGGGACCCCTCGAACCCTCTCCCACTGGCAAACACCCTCCTGAGGGTTGTAGACCATCTTTTCAGCAAGGTGTGCACTCTGGACCTCCTCCCCAATGAGTTTGCAGTCATGAGGATGAAATGCCCAGGACTGCGCTGCTAAATGAGAATCTAAGGGGGAAGGACGTTTCTTGGGATTCTCCACTGTGGTGTCCACAAGCTCAAGATTAAAGGAAGGTCACTTGTTCCTCCAAGCTGGATCATGATGGGCCATCTTCTTCTCATGGCTTGAACTGCACCGAGTTCAGCCTTCATGAACCTCTCTGCTGTCCTCCTGCCCTCAGGTGGGCTACTCACAAGCCATCACAGGCAGGCAACCTGACCTATTTTTTCCAAAAGGTCTATTTATTTTTGAGACAGAGAGAGACAGAGACAGAGGATCCAAAGCAGGCTCCACACCCACAGCAACAAGCAGGATGCGGGGCTCAAACTCACAAACTGTGAGATCATGACCTGAGCCCAAGTGCTATGCTCGACTGAGCCACGCAGGTGCCCCATGACCTGTTTTTTAAGACTGGTTCAGTGAGGAGATCCTTTCATCTGAGGACATAGACCAGTGACACTGGTTTGTGGCACTGTTTCCACATGCCACTCAGAGTTGGCAGTTCAGTGGAGGGACCCCCAGCCTGAGGGTGTTGTGCCCACTTCCTGGGGTGGAGTAGGAGGGAGCCGCCAGCTTGGTGAGCCCCTTGGGGGGGGGCAGAGGAGCAGTTGAGGAATGGGGAGCTTCCACTGGGGTGGGAAGAAGTAGGGGATGGAGTGGGGCATCACAAATTTGCACTTCGTCCTGAAGAGCCCAGGGAACCTCTGAGTAGTTGAAGCCGGGCAGTGACACAGGGCCATTTGTCCTTCACACTGAGCTTTGGCTCAGCAGGGTGGTGGTGAGGGTTCTGTGACAGAGCTCTGATAGCACCTGATAGACAATCCTGAACTCCAGATTCAGAACATGCGAGAGAAGCCGCTGTTGCTCCTCCGAGGAAAGACACCTTTGCCCGTAAGAAGCCTCCCCCGCCTCCTGTCCCTGAAATCCCACCCCTGCAGTTGTGACCTGAGGGACTTCAACCTGAGAGAAGGCTTCTTTAGCTAGTAAAGAGTAAGTCCCAGGAAAAGACCTCACTCCACTCTCATGAAGCTCTGCCACTTGGTAGGAGAGAGTTTGCATGAGACTTTCCTGAGAGAGGTGTGCACGGTGAGTGTGGGAAGGCCCCAGGGTGCTGAACTCCCCAGGGAGGAGGTGGGTGGGTGCTGCCCCGGGGGTGGGTGGAGGGGCCAAAGGAAAGGGCCTTAAGCTCTATCAGCTTCTCCGGCTGTCTGGGCAGATGCTCAGGGTGGGGTATCTCTCACCGGGCCCAGCGGAGGCAGGAGGGAATGACTGCTAGACCTGCCTACACCCCAGGCTTGGTTTGAAACCCCAAAGGGACTAAGTTGTCCCAGGGAAACTGTACAGACAGTCCTCAGCTTAGAACCAGGGTGTGCTCTGAACACTCTTTATTCATTTGGTGATTTCCCTGTGGAAACAATGTTCTGCTCTCTGGTAATTTAGGGTCTTGGGTGGGCCCATAAAAGCTACCACGAGGTAGGTGGCTGGGCACAGTACTAATAGTGGTCTTGGTCCCCAAGCTTTCCGCAGGAGCTGGGCGCTGATTCCCTCTGAGGTGGAGCAGGAGCTGGAGAAAGCAGGGGCAACCGAGAAGGGGGAGGGGGGAGAAAGAAAGGGCAGTCTCTTGTAAGTGTGTGTGTGTGAGCGCCTATTAGGGACTGGGTTGAAGGGGTTTGGGGACAAGGGGACAGATTCTCACAGCCATCTTTGGCACGTGCTCCAGGGAGGAACAGGACGCAGCAGGGGCAGGAGTGGTTGCTAACCAGAAGGCACAGGCCAGCAGTCAGATCTGTTGGACGCATGGGTGTGCCCTTTGGTGCTTCGGGATTTAACGTCCCTTCAAGCCCGATGATTTTTTTCCTACTTTTTAAAAAATTGAGGTACAATTCACATACAGTAAAATTAACCCGTTTAGTGGGCAGTTCTGTGAGCTTTGGCATCACATAGCTACATAAGCACCATCTCAGTCAAGATCTAGAACATTCCATCACCCTCTCCCAGACCTCAAAATTTCCCTGGCCCCCTTATCCCCACCACCAGCTCCGGGAAACTACTGATTCATTTTCTGTTGCTATAGTTTTGTCTCCTCCAGGGTATCATACAAATGGAATCATCAGCTTTTGAGTCTGGCCTCTTTCAGTTAGCAGAATGCATTTGAAATTCATTTGCGTTGTTCCCTTTTCTTGTTGATTAGTATTTCACTGAATGGTTGAACCACCGTTCATCTTTTCCACCACTGA
Organism: Crocuta crocuta; assembly: GCF_008692635.1. Classification (NCBI taxonomy): domain Eukaryota; kingdom Metazoa; phylum Chordata; class Mammalia; order Carnivora; family Hyaenidae; genus Crocuta; species Crocuta crocuta. The sequence goes on from NW_027531318.1 coordinate 4,629,203, forward strand.
GAGACACTTGGATTGTTTCCAGTTTTTTGGCGGTCACCAACAAGGCTTCTAGAAACATTTGCGTACAGGATTTTGTGTGAACACAGGTTTTCATTTCGTTTGAGTAAATGCTTGGGAGTGAGAACACCGGTGTTACTAGCAAGAGTATGTGTCACTAAATGAGAAACAGCCAAATTGTTTCCCAAAGTATAATCTTGCATTCCCACAGCTGTGCGAGATTTCCTGTTGCTCCCTCTCCTTGTCCAACATTTGATATTGTCAAGCTCTGGCTTTCCCCCTGTCATTCCAAATAAGTGTGCGGGGGTATTTCAGCATTTTGTCGTGGCTTTAATTTACATCTCCCTAATGACTAGTGATGTTTTTCATGTTTGTATGTGCTCATTTGCCATCTTCTTCCCCTGGTAAAGGATCTACTCAGAGACATTGTCTATGCTTTTAAATGGGTTGTTTTGCGAGTTTCGAGTTCTTCCAATATTTTCTGTACCAGTGCTTTATCAGATACATGATTTGCAAGTCTTTTCTTCCAGTTTGTGTCTTGTCTTCTCATTTTCCTAGTGATGTCTTTTAAAGAACAAAAGTTTTCACTTTGATGAAATCGAATTTACTCATTCTTTCTTTTTTGAATTGATCTTTTAAAAAAATTTCTTTAATGTTTATTTATTTTTGAGAGAGCGTGAAAGAGAGGGAGATGGAGGATTGACTTTCTTTTAACAAAAATTGTCTACAGCAACAATAATTTTAAAACAAACCAAACAGGGGCACCTGGGTGGCTCAGTCGGTTGAGCATCCGACTTCGGCTCAGGTCATGATCTCACGGTTCATGGGTTCGAGCCCCGTGTCAGGCTCTGTGCTGATGGCTAGCTCAGATCCTGGAGCCTGCTTTGGATTCTGTATCTCCTTCTCTCTCTGAGCCTCCCCTGCTCATACTGTCTCTCTCTCGCTCTCAGAAATAAATAAAACATTAAAAATATTATAAAACCAAACCAAAGACAAAAACATAAACAAAACAAACACGCAAAGAACAAAACATGTAGACCATAGGGCTTCAATTTGTGTTCCTTAATGACAGGGCAAGTCCACTCTCAGCACGTCTGTCAGACTTGGCTGCAGCCGGGGTGTAGACTCTCACACAAAGGGTTGAGTCGATCACACTTAGTTTAGGGCCCATNTCGGACGCTTAACTGACTAAGCCACCCAGGTGCCCCAGTTTAGGGCCCACTTTTACCATCAATCCGTAAAGCCTGTTGCTTGACTTTTTTCCTCCTTCATCCACAATCCTAACTCCCAATCTTGCATTCGTCATAGTCATGCACTCTTCTGTATTTGATATGCCATAAACACAAAGTGTGTCTATAAAGTCTAGACACATCATTAAACTCACATAATATATGATTTATTGAAATAAAAAAGACATGGTACGCTCAGTGTGTTACCCCTCCTTAGCAGATGTGTAGTTCAACACAAAATCTAAAGAAATGCATCAGTGCAGAACTTTATCAGTTTCTGCATCTGTGTCCATCATGTGCTGATTCTGATGACTTATTTATACTTATACTTATGACTTACTTACACTAAATGTACTTGTGCCTTTATTATACTCCAGGAGAAATAATCAAGGGGGTTCAATTTGCAAAAAAATAAATTATTATTCATGTTTTCAGATTTTATGGCCACTCTATATATACATCTTTTAATTTTTTTTTAGGGGGGAGAGAGAGAGAGCACATGAGTGCATGCCCAAGTTGGGAAGGGGTGAAGGAGAGGGAGGGAAAGAATCCCAAGCAGGCTCCATGCCCAGCACAGAGCCTGACAAGGGGCTTGATCTCATGATGGTGAGATCATGACCTGAGCTGAAATCAAGGGTCGGGCGCTTAACCTGCTGAGCCACCCAGGCACCCTTATATATGCATCTTTATAAAACTTATGATATTGTGTATATTTCTGGTTCTATTTCTCTTCTACTCAACACTGTTTTTAAGTCCTCCTCTTGTTGCTGTAGGCAGATCAATTTTGCAGCTTCTGATACTGCCCAACATTAAACAGTAAGTATTACACTTATTCTCATAGTAACCAACACAGTTTTCTGAGATTCCTAGTATCACAAACAATGCTGAGAACTGCCTCCTACCCCCCAGCAGGAAAGACCTCTGTAAGAATTTCTCTGGGTTGTACACTCAGAGGTGGGTCTCCTGAGTCAGTGATACAGGCATACTTATCGTCACTATGCATTGGCAGGACGGCTGGACTCATTTCCTTTCCCATCAGCTGCATAGGAGGGTCCCTGTTTTTGTTTATTGTGCTTTTTCACATTCTATCATTCGATTTGATCCACTTTAATTAACTTTACCTCCCTCATCTGATGAATGCTATCTTTTTGTTTACATTTGCATTTTTTTGTGTGTTTGTGCATCTCTTCATCTTTTCTCTAGTCATTTGGATTTCCTATTTGTAAAGTGCCCATTCATAGCCGTTTCCAAACTTTTTAAATAGGATTTTCCCTTGTTTTTTTCCTGTTTACTTCCAGAGATTTCTTACATATTCTGGATATTAATCCCCTATCAATCTTTAGATATATCTAAATATCTTTTCCTAGTCTGTTTTACATTAATTAACTCTGATTAGGATATCTATTATGATAAAGAAATCTTTAATTGTATGTAGTCAAGTATTTCAATTTATTAATTTATGTTTTATTCTTTTGGGGTCTTGTTTAAGAAGTTCTTTTCTGCCCCTCTATCAGAGACATTCTCCTGCATTTTCTTCCATTATTCTTATAGTTTTCCCACAAAATTCAATGGTCTGTAATTCCCCTGGATCAATTTTTACACGTGATATAAATAGGAGTTTAGTTTTATTTTTCCATTTGGATATCCAATTTTCTTAGCACCATGTACTAAATAATCTGCCCTTTTCCCATTAACTTGTGGTGCTAACTTTACTCTATATTGAATGTACACACATACACACTGTTAAAAGATAAAGGCATATAAAAAAGCTATGCTTATTTCAGCAAAAATTGATTTGAATAGGGCAGTGCCAAGCCAGAGGGGTTGGGGGTACTCCGCTGAGATGAGCTAGGGGAAGGGCATAGGTGCAGAAGCAAAGAATGGAAAACATTTGATTGGCTGTAGCTTAAAGCCTAGCTCGCTCTTTGTGATTGGTTGTCTCTAGCATTTCAATTTCATGACCTTGAGGTATTTATAGGCTTAGGTTTTGGTTTGCCTAAGTAGGTGCTAAGGCATTAGATCCACCTCAGCCTAATGGCCTCCCCGTTTAATTAATTGAACAACACACACAGTCGATTCTCATTATTTGCTGTAGTTTCTTCTACTGCCGAATTAGTGAATAGTGCTAAATTAATACAAAATTGGTGAACAGGGAACCATTGTTCCTAGGGGAAATTCAAGGTCAAGTTTCTTTGAGCCTCTGATCACAAGGTTTTCATCAACCAGTCAACACAGAATCTTATATATGTGTTTCTGTTTAAAGACACTTTGTTTGGGGCACCTTGGTGGCTCAGTCGGTTGAGCGCCTGACTTCGGCTCAGGTCATGATCTCACGGTTCGTGGGTTCGAGCCCCATGTCGGGCTCTGTGCTGACAGCTAGCTCAGAGTCTGGAGGCTGCTTCGGATTCTGTGTCTCCCTCTCTCTCTCTGACCCTTCCCTGCTCATGCTCTCTCTCTTTCTCTCTCAGAAATGAATAAAACGTTAAAAAAAATAAAGACACTTTGTTTAACATATATTCTCACAAATAATTAAATTCACTGTCTTTGAATATTTAAAACCAGGCGCTTTGGAGGCCACTCACATTCTACCAACATCCTTGTAAAACAAGAAAGTTTCATCAGCATTGAGAACCTGCTCTTTCACATACAACTTATTTCCAGCATAACACTTTGCAGGTATGTTTAAAACACTTCTGCAGATTTTTGATTTACAGAATCTCCCCTTCTGCAAGTTTAACATTTTTCATTTGGTATTGCTTTTTGAAACTTGTGAGCCAGGCAGCACCAGCCAAGAAGGATTTAGCATTCCCTGCCTCTGCGTAATGTGATAGTAAATTTCTTTGGCTTTTAGCATCACAACAGTGTGGTCTACTATGCTTTCCTTATGGGTCATCATCTCCCGAGTCCAGAAATGTGGCTGCCTTCCCCTCTTCCATAGCCTAATCATACGCTCTGGATGGTACTTTGGCACTTTCCTGAGCAGCTTTGTGTACAGATTAGCAAACTTCCCTGTACTTTTTGTGGTTGTATTGTACTGTTGGGTCCTTAACATTGAACTTATTATGGCCAATAGCACCCTTACACATGCCTAAAAAAATTTTGTTAAAAAGATTTTTTTTTTTTTTGTAAGGCATATCACAACTTTCTTAGGAACGCTAGGCAGCACAATGACCGGGGACCATTTTAAACCCTGAAATAACCAAAAACACAAGATATGTGAAAAATGTGGCACTGAATAAGCCACAAAAATGTTTGTTTACAATATGAAAGTCTGAAACAAGAAGACAGAGTGTTGCCTTGTTTGCCTCAGCCAGGAACATGTACATCCAGTGACTCAAATTTTTCACCACTCTGCATATGTTCCCAAATGACCACATTGTGAATATTGATTTTGGGGTTACAAATAAATTTTAGTGAGTAGCCAAATTTATAAATATGGAATCCACAATTAATAAAGATCAATTATATTTGTTTCTGAGCCATCTTTCACGGTCCCTTTGTCTATTGGCATGTACCTGTGCCACCATCAAAATCTTATAGCTGTTGTTTTAGATTGTGTCAATCTAGGATGGATTTCTCAACTCTTTGTTCTTTATTTTCAAGATTGTCCTTTCTAACTGTGCACTTTAATGTTTTTGTAAACGTTTTATAGTAGGATCATTGAACCCCTCAAATAATCCAGCTGGAATTTTCTTAGGCATTCAATTTATAGATTAATTAGAGAATAACTGATTTTAATGTTAACTTATCCATTCATGAACATAGTATATCTCACCATTTATTTGGATTTTCTTTTATATCAATTAATTTTTTTACATTATTTACTATTTTAATTCCTAGATACATTATAGTCTTTCTAACTATTGTGAATTCTACCTTATTTTCTACCTTATTTCTAAGTTGGCTGTCATAGGTAAAAAACAATATTAATTTTTGTGAGTTGGTATTTTCCCTTGCAATATTGAAAGATGCTCTTATTATGATTCATCTAATGGTCTTGTTGGGTTTTCTATGTAGATTATCATATCTGCACATAAAGACAGTGTTATCTCTTCTCTTTGAATTCTTTTAGTTTTTATTTACTTTTTTTGTCTCAGAATGATTGCCAGTGCCTCAGAATTTATATTAAGTAGTAAGGATGAAGTGAGATGCTTTTCTTGACGAAATAGGTTTTTTTTCTGTTTAGATTTTGTAAAAATAAGTACGTATTTTTATATTCATAGGTTTTTTGAATTTTAAAAAAATAATCATTAACAGGTGTTGAATGTTACCTAGTACCTAGTACTTTTCTACATATATTGTTACAATATATTTTTATCTTTAGTCCTTAGTACCTCAGTCCTTAATGTAGCTGCTTTTCTGATGTTAAATCATGCTTACATTTCCCAGATAAACTTTTCTTGATGCTGCCACATTGCCAATACCCACTGGACTTTGTTAGCTACTATTTTGTTCAGAGTTCATGAATGAAAGAACTGTTACTTTTCTTATACTTTCCTTATCAATTTCAAAATCAAGCATACAAGAGGAATTATCTATTCCTTTGATAGAATGCACTCAAAATACCTGCCTTAGTTCAGGCTGCTATAGCAAAAATACCATAGACCAGGTGGCATAAACAACAAATGTTTATTTCTTACAGTGCTGGAGGCTGGGAAGTCCGGGACCAAGGTGCCTATAGATTCACTGTCTGATGAAAGTCTGCTTCCTGGTTCATGGACAATGATTTTCATGCTGTATTCTCATATGGCATGAAGAGAGTAAGGGAGCTCTCTGGGTGTCTCTTTTTTAAGGATACTAATTCCAACATGAAGGCTCCTCCCTCATGCCTTAATCACCCTCCAAAGGCCCCACCTCCAAATACTATCACACAGGGGGTTAGGCTTCAACATAGGAATTTTGGGAGGATACAAAAATTCAATCCACAGCAATACCTTTTGGGTCCGGGTACTTTTTGGAAACTTTGATTTAATTTCCCTAATAATTATTTGTCTACTCAATATTTCTTCTTGTGCCGTTGTTTGGTAATTTATATTTTTCCAGAATTTATTCATTTTGTCTTGATTTTCTACATTTGTTTAAGGCTGGGTTCTTAATATTTTTACTTCTGTTATATCTCTGTTGTGTCATAGTTAATCCTCCTTTAATTTAGGATTTGATTTACATCATCTTTTTTTTTTTTTTTTAATCTTGGATGGCTGTGCCAGAGGTATGTGTACTTGATTAGACAGATTCATCCTCTAATTTGTTTGTACCAGTCAAAGCAGATCTGATTTTCTTTAAGAATCAGCAAAACCTTTCCCTCTTATGGATAGCTCTTGTTCTTTTTTCAATTTTCTTTGGGACTTTTCCAAACCGGATAACTTCTTGGGAGTCATATTAAAGGGTTTAAAGTATATAATTTAAATGCAATTTCATGTAATACATGACAGAAGAGATAGACCAGATCTCTTATCTCAGGGAGTCTAGGGTGTAAGGGAAATCAGGCTATTATTAAATAATCACACGAAAACAAAAATTACAAATGTAGTGAGTTCTAGGGAGTGAGGAAAGGCTATGAGAGGTGATGCAAGGGATCACTGACTCAGTTATGACAGTAAAGGAAGATTTTCTTTGTAAATAATAAGACTTAAGCTGGTGAGGAGGAGAAAGAACAGCATTTTATAAAGGGGAAACAGCATGAACAAAGGTCCTTGGGCAGGGAGCCAGTGTGACTGAGTTAACAGAAAGAAAAATAAATATATCCAGGGTTCCTATACTCAAGTCTGAGACAGTGGGGTTGGTTGTATATTTAGACAGAGTAGTGTTGAGAATGAGTAAAACAAGTACGAAGTACAGTTGGAAAAATACAGAAGACAAAATGAAAGATATAAATCTTATTTGCATCCGGAGAAGAACTACAGAGACAGATTTTAATAAGTGAATGTACCCTCAGGAAACACTTCTCTCTCACTGCAAGTGCCATAACAAATATTGTCTTCAGAAGAGTTCAAAATCGCCCCTACATTGATTTGAAATAAAACAAAAAATGTTGCAGTTTAAAATAAAAATATACTTTAAACTTAAAATGATTCTTTGGGTGAGGGGGGTCAAAATGTACAAGCTTCCAGTTATAAAATAAATGTCCTGGAGATGTAATGTACAACTTTATGATGATAGTTAATAGTACTGTATTGCGTATCTGAATTTTTTTGAGAGTAAGTCTTTGCGTGTGTGTGTATGAATAAACACTTTATTTTTTTTACAAAATTATTTTAAATTTAACTTTAAATTCCATTTTGGCTAGCATTCAGTGTTTATTAGTTTAACGTATACAATATAGTGATTCAATAATTTCATCCATCACCTAGTGCTCATCATGACAAGTGTATTCCTTAATCCCCATCACATATTTCACCCACCCTCCCACTGCCCTCCCCTCTGGTAATCATCAGTTTGTTAAGAGAGTAAATCTTAAAAGCTCTTATCGCAAGAAACAGAAAAGTTCTTTGGGATGATTTAATCCAAAGGAACATGTTATATCTGGAGTAAAATTTGTTTAACATTCTTATCATTTAATATTGAAGATTAATATATTTTCAACCTATAAAATAGCTTTTCATTTAATTTAAGTGAAAAGGTGCTGATTAGGAAGATTTCTAATCTGCAACCAGCAGCCTTTCCTAAGAGCACAAACTCAGCAGCAGTGCAGAATGATGCTGTACCTTGATTTACTGAGGAAGTGGTGTGTGCGCATTGGCATTTCTGTGTACATTGTACCACATAGCAGCTTTGTGGCTGAAAGATGATATCAACAATTGGTAAGTATCTCTTGAAGTGAATAAGCTTCAGGTTTGCTTAAAGGATACAAACTTCAGCTGCCTCAAATATGTGAGTGTAGGCTGCAAATCTGAGCCAAAAATGAGCCAAGAATTGAGAGGATGTGATTTACAGTTTCTATTCCAAAGTTGATACAAAATAATTGGGTTTTAATAGATTCTTTCCCATGACGCTTATTGCAAACTAGAACATTAAGCATGACAGAAGCCTTATTATGACTATGGATTTAGTAATGTGACAAACAAATCGCCTTGGTTATAAAACCCAAGATTGCTTCATTTGGTTTTGCAGCATATGGAATTCTTCCTAGCAAAGCATTACACATGTAGCGCGCCTTTCTAATTAAAACCAGTGATTCCTTTTGTCACCATTTATTCCATCAGTTCTAGGTGTAGACACTTTCATAGCATCGTATGATAAAGGTCAAATACCATAGTCTGAAGTGCGACTCCTCCACGACCTTCTTTCCAGGCCCCGCCACCCTTCAGGCTCTTATAGGAACCTTGGAGATAAACAGTCTTCATGCTCTTCCCTGAATGTGACTTATACCTTCCTGCCTCTGTAGTTTATGAAATGCTGCCTGGAAAGGCCTTTTTCTTTCTTCCATCTCGGTCTATGGAAATCCTCGCAATTCTTTTAGAACCAGCTCATATGCTCCATACCTCCTGGAAACTTTATGTGGTCTTCGTAATTATGTGTCCCAATCTCAAAATACCAATCTTATGTCGTACAGACTCTGCTTTTTGGAGAATCACGAAACAAAAGTAGCATCTTAAATGCTCTGAGAGGACATATAGTAAATGCATCTGTTAGTTTTTGTTCAGCTCAGCAGGTCCTAAACTTATTTGGTCACGGAATTCCCTCCCACCCCAAACCACATTCATTAATATCCCAGAGAGCACACTTTGAAAAATGTCTCCCTGCTATACTGTGTTCCCTGTTCTCACATCCTTATTTATTCATTTATTCAGGTGCTATGGTTAAACACAAATGGGTCATATAGGTAATCCGTGTTGTCTTTTTAAGAAAGATTAATAGGTAGCACGTGAAGATGAATAGTCAAAAGAGGAAATCTGCTTATTCAGTGTCTCTTATATGCAGCACATGCTCAAAACACTTGTACACATTTTCTCATTTAATCCCCGTGACAGAGTATATTAAATACATTTTACAAATGAAGAATCTGACAAGTGATTCCTAACATTCTGAGAGCCAAACCTAGGTCTGTCTGACTGGGAGAAACCAAAGGTCTCTTTGTGATAGGGTAAGAGGTTATAATATTACTTAGCCATCAAAAAGAATGAAATCTTGCTATTTGTAACAACATGAATGGAGCTAGAGTATATTATGCTAAAGGTGAAATAAGTCAGAGAAAGACAGATACTATATGACAAACACCATAATTCATTGTGGAATTTAAGAAACAAAACAGATGGACATATGGGAGACAGGAAAAAGAGAGACGGAAACAAGCCATAGGAGATTCTTAGAGATAGAGAACAAACTGAGGGCTGATGGAGGGAGGTGGGTGGGGGATGCACACCACATTGCACACCAATGTTCACAGAAGCTTATTCACAGTAATCAAAAGGTGGAAACAGCCCAATGGACCATCCACAGATGAGTTGATAAACATGTGGCATATACATACAGTGGAATACTTAGCCTTAAAAAGAAATGAAATTCTGATACAAATTACAGCAAGGATGGACCTTGAGGACTTTATACTAAGTGAAATAAGCCAGGCATAAAAGGACAAATATTGCATGATTCCACTTGTATGTGGTACCTAGAATAGACAAATTCATAGAGACACAGAATATAATAAAGGGTTAACAGGGGCTAGGGAGAAGGGGGTGTGGGGGTTATTGTTTAATGGGTACAATTGCTGTTTGGGATGATGAAAAATGGATAATGGTGATGACTGCACAACATTGTGAATGTACTTAATGCCACTTAATTGTACGCTTAAAATAGTTCAATGGTAAATTTTATATTCATATGCTATATTTTACCACAAAAAAGAACACAAAAGACTAAGAAATAATAGAGGAGAACATTTTCTGAAGATCCAGATCACATGGAAAAAATCTAACTTGTAATTTACCTTGACTGTCTGCCATTTGAGAGATGCTTCTTCCCACCTTCCAGTGTTCGAAGACTAAATGAAAAAAGGAACTTAATCCAATATCAGCTACTCTGAAAAACAGTATGGAGGTTCCCCAAAAAATTAAAAATAGAACTACGTTACGACCCAGCAATTGCTCTACTAGGCATTTATCCAAAGGATACAAAAATGCTGATTCAAAGGGGCATATGCACCCAAATGTTTATAGCAGTGCCATCAATAATAGCCAAAGTATGGAAAGAACACAAGTGTCCATCAAATGATGAATGGATAAAGAAGTGGTGTGTGTGTGTGTGTGTGTGTGTGTGTATATATATATATATATATACACACACACACAATGGAATATATATATGTGTGTATACACACACACACACACACACACACACTGGAATACTACTCAGAGATGAAAAAGAATGAAATCTTGCCATTTGCAACCACATGGAAGGAACTAGACGGTATTATGCTAAGTAAAATGTCAGGGAGAGAAAGACAAATATGGTTTCATTCACATGCAGAATTTAAGAACTACAACAGACGAACATCGGGGAAGGGAAGAAAAAATAGGATAAAATCAGGGGCACCTGGGTGGCTGAGTCAGTTCAGGTGGCTCTGACTTCGGCTCAGGTCCTGATCTCATGGTCTGTGAGTATGAGCCCTGCATCCGGCTCTATGCTGACATCTTGGAGCCTGAAACCTGCTTCGGATTCTGTCTCCCTCTCTCTCTGCCCCTCCCCCCCCTTGCACTCTCCTTCTCTCTCTCTCTCTCTCAAAAATGAACGTTAAAAAAGAAGATAAAATCAGGGAGGGAGGCAAACCATAAGAGACTCTTGAATAGAAAGAACAAACTGGGGGTTGCTAGAGGGGAGGTGGGTGGGGGGATGGGCATTAAGGAGGGCACTTGCTGGAACGAGCACTGGGTGTTGTATGTAAGTGATGAATCACTTGATTCTATTCCTGAACTTAGTACTGCACTGCATGTTAACTAACTTAAATTTAAATTGAAAGAAGAAAATACTGACTTGCTGCACAAAGACAATGGCAACACAACTGAAATATACACTTAGAACATAAAGCCAATGCTCATTACCTGTTGTTTTGATCTTTTAATTAATAAAGGAAATGGAGGTTATGTGAGGTTGACATCAGAAAGGATAATTTTCACAATTTTTACAAGTATACCTGTGTAGCCAACACACAATCATGTTATGCTTAGCATATCTGCTTTTGGGCTCATTCATGTTGTTATGTATTGTAATTTATTGTGGAGTGGTATTCCATTGTGTGAAAATACTACATTTTGTTATTAATTCAATGTTTTATATTTGGGTTATCATCAGTGTGGCTATTATGACTAAAACTGGTATGAATATCTTAATACAAGTTTTTGGACCTATGTTTTCATTTACCTTGGGTAAATACCAAGGAGGGGATTTCTGGGTATGTTAAGTATGTGTTTAACTTTATAAAACACTGGCAGACTATTTTTAAAAGTGGTTGTACTTTTAATTTTTTTATTTTTTTAAACATATATTTTATTTTTGAGAGAGACACAGAGTGTGAGCAGGGACAGAGAGAGGGAGACACAGAATCTGAAGGAGGCTACAGGCTCCAAGCTGTCAGCACAGAGCCCGATGTGGGGCTTGAACTCATGACTGGTGAGGTGAGACCATGACCTGAGCTGAAGTCAGACTGAAATTAACTGACTGAGCCATCAGGGTGCCCCAAAAGTGGTTGTACTTTTTAAAATTCCCACCTGCAACGCATGAAAATTCTGATTTCTCTATATCTTGGTCAACATATAGTATTACTGATAGTCTTCTAAATTTTAGCCTTCTCTTAGGTGTGTAGTGATAGCACATTGTGGTTTTAATTTGCCTTTGTCTAATCACTAAAGATGTTGATCATTGTTGTGTGTGCTTATTTCCCATCTGTATACCTTCTCTGGTAGAATTATCTTTTCAAATATTTTGCTCACTTAAAAATTGGATTGTGTTGTGGCACCTGGGTGGCTCAGTTGGTTAAACGTCCAACTTTGGCTCACGTCATGATCTCACGGTTTGTGGGTTCGAGCCTCATGTCGGGCTCTGTGCTGACAGCTCAGAGCCTGGAGTCTGCTTCAGATTCTGTGTCTCCCTCTCTCTCTGGCCCTCCCCTGCTCATGCTGTCTCTCTCTCTCAGAAATAAATAAAACATTTTTTTAAAAATTGGGTTCTGTTAGTATTGAGTTGTATAGTTCTTTATATGTTCAAAACTTATATACATATATTTTTGTTTGGTTGAGATATAATTCACATACCATGAAGTTACCCATTTAAAGTATAGAATTCCATAATTTTTTGTATATTCACAGACTTGTGTAAATATTACCACAATCTAATTTAGAACACTTTCATTATCCCAAAAAGAAACCCACACCCACTAGCAGTCACCACCCAATCTCTCTGCACCCCCAGGCCTAGACAACCACTAATCTATTTGCCAATTTTGGACATTTCATATAGTGGAATAATAGAACATGCAGTCTTTTGTAACTAGCTTCTTTCATTAGCATGAAATTTTCAAGGTGCATTCGTGTTGTAGCATGCATCAAAACTTCACTCCTTTTACTGTCAAATACTATTTTATTGTATGGATATACCACATTTGTCTATTAATCAATTGATTGAAAGTAAGGTTGTTTCCAGTTTTTAGCCATTATAAGTATTGTTGCTATAAAATGTATACAGGTTTTTGTGTTGGATGTATGTTTTCATTTCTCTTGGGTATAAAGATACATGTTTGCAAATGTTTTTTTTACCAATCCAGGTCTTCCGTTTTGATTTTCTTAAGAGTATCTTTTGGAAAGCAAAAGTTTAAAATTTTTATGAACTTCACTTTATCAGTTCTTTTCTTTATGCTTTGTTCATCCTTTTTGTGTCTTATCTAGGAAATTTTTTCTTAACCCAAGGTCACAAAGAATTTTCCTTCAAGATTTACAACTTTAGCTTCTATATTTAGGTCAATATTCCATATTGAAACAATTTCTGTGTATGGTAGAAGATGAAGATCAAGTTCATTTACCAGCACTACAGTTTGAAAAGATAGGTTATCTTGGCATCTTTGGGTGTTTTCTCAACTCTTAACCCTGTTTCTTGATTGTCTATTCTCATGCCAGTACAACTCTGTATTAACTACTGTAACTTTAGAGTAACTCGAGAAATCAGACAGTGTTAAGTCCTCCAACTTAATTTCTTTTCAAAATAGTTTTGCCTACTTGAAGTCTTTTGCATGTCAATTTCTCCACTTATGTGGATAGGATTTTTACTGAAATTGTACTGACAAGAGATAAATTTGGAGAGGATTGATAGCATAATGATATTGTTTTTCTGATTCATAAATAAGGAATATCTTCATTCTCTTTTCGTCTTTTATTTCTTTCAGCAATGTTTTATAGTTTTCAGGGCACAGGTTTTGCTTTTTTGTGTGAATTCTGTTAAATTATCCCTAAATATTTCATTTTTCAACAATACTGTTTTTTAAATTTAAATTTCCATTTTTATCACACGTTGTAGAATATTATTGAGTTTTGTATAATGAGCTTGTATCCTGTAACCTTGCTTTCACCTTTTCTAGTTATTTTGTAAATTCTTTGTTTTCCACATAGACAACCAAACTGCAAACAGTTTTACATTTGTTCCCACATGTGTATGCCTTTCATTTCTTTTTCTTGTCGTGTTGCACTGGGTGTGACCTCTGGTGCAATGTTTAATAAAAGCATGAGAGGGGCGCCTGGGTGGCTTAGTCGGTTGGGCGTCCGACTTTCGCTTAGGTCATGATCTCGCGGTTCGTGGGTTCGAGCCCCGCGTCGGGCTCTGTGCTGACTGCCAGCTCAGAGCCTGGAGCCTGTTTCAGAGTCTGTGACTCCCTCTCTCTCTGACCCTCCCCTGCTCATGCTGTCTCTCTCTATCTCTCCTAGAAATAAATAAAACATTAAAAAAAATTAAAAAAAAAAGCATGAGAGAAGACATTCTTGCCTAGTTCATAATTTCAGGAGAAAGCATTTTTTATAACTGAGTATGACATTAACTATAGGTGTTTTGTAAGATGACTTTTATCAGGTTTAAGGAATTTCCTTCTATTCCTAGATTGCTGAGAATATGTATGACTTGGTGTTGAACTTTGTCAGAACTTAGTGTGAACTTCTACACCTATTAAGATAAATATATGGGCTTTCCTTTTGCTCTGTGAATATGATGAATTACATTAATTGAATTTTGAATTCAATTAAAATCAACCTTGCAATGCTGGGATAAATCCCACTTGGTCATGATTTATTTTCCTATTGATACACTGTTCAAATTAATTTCCTAATATTTTGCTAGAGATTTTTTGCATCTATATTCATGAGAGATGTTGGTGTGCAGTTTTTGTGTCTTGTAATGTCATTTCCTGGTTTTGGCATCAGGTTAATGCTGGCCTGATTAAGGTGGGGGGTGTTTTCTCCCTTTTTAAGTTTTCTAGATGAGTTTATGTAGAACTGGTAAAATATCCTCTTTCCATGTTTGGAAGAATTCACCAGTGAAGCCATCTGGGCCTGGAGTCTTCTTTGTGGGGAGATTTTTAACTAGAAATTTAACTTCTTTGACCTTGGACTATTCAGGCTATTTCTTCCTTAGTGAGTTTGGTATTTTGGATCTTTTCAGGCATGTGTCATTTTCATCATAACTGTCGAAATTCATTGGGATAAAGTTCATATTTGCTTTTTATCCCTTTTCCCTGTAGGATCTGCAAGATTTTTTTCTCTCTCACTCTTGATATAATTTTGTCTTTTTTCTTTGATCTGGATATTAGTTTATCAATTTTATTAATCCTTTCAAAGACTCTACTATTTCACTGATTTTTTTTTCATTGATTATTTTTCTGTTTCCTATGCCATTTATTTATGTCTTCATGCCTTTCTGCTTGGCTTGGGTTTAATTTTATTCTTTTTGTAGTTCTTAAGGTAGTTAGATACTTAAGTCCTCTATTCTTTTTAAATATAAGCATTTAAAGCTAATGTTTTCTAATAGGTACTGGTTTTGCTACACACTACAAGTTTGGATATAGTGCATTTTCATTTTTATTTAGTTCATCCTTTTGTGTAATTGTTAATTTCTTTCTTTACCCATGGATTACTTGGAAATGTGTGGTCTGATTTCCAATAATTTGGGGGGATTTTCTAGACATATTTATATTATAGATTTTTTTTAATTAAGAAAATTTTTTTAATGTTTATTTCTGAGAGAGACAGACAGCGTGAGCAGGGGAGGGTCAGAGAGAGAGGGAGACACAGAATCCGAAGCAGGCTCCAGGCTCTGAGCTGTCAGCACAGAGCTCGATGCGGGGCTTGAACGCACGAACCGTGAGATCACGACCTGAGCCGAAGTCGGACGCTTAACCGACTGAGCCACCCAGGCGCCCCTATATTATAGATTTCTAGTTTAAATTTTTTGTAGTCTCAGAAAACATTTTATTTGCTATTCTTTTGAATTGAGGGTTGGTTTACGGCCCATATTACGGCTGATTTTTATGAATATCCCATGTGCTATTGGGGATAAAATGTGTGCTCTGCTGGTGAATGCAATGTATTTATCCACGAGAGTGGGGGAGCTTCTGCTGTCTCTTAAGGTTCAGAGACAAAGTCCATATTGTGACTGTCCTAATGTGCCCTCCCTTTGATCTTCAGAGGAGAAATCTGTTTTAAGTTTACACTCTCATGTTTTCAAGGCTAATTTTAAGTCTGCACACAGATTTGAAGAATCTCATGCCCCTGCTTTTCTTTTTCATCATGTTTTCAAATACATATTGGTCTTGCTGACATTTTCTTCTCATAAATTTTAAGGCCAGGTTTGAATTCAAATGTAGTGTGAACTATTCTTACACAAGATATCATATAGGCTTGTTAAGAATGTGGATTTAGAGTCAGATAGGCCTGTGTTTAAATCCTTACTCTTAACCCTTAAAATGTGTGTGTGTTCATGGGCACATTATTTTCATGTATATTTTGTGAAAATTAATTTTGATAGTAGTGAAGCACCTGTGCATTTCACAAGTAAACAACGTATGGCCCTATTGTTAGGTGGTTTGAGTAGATAGTGGGAAGTGTCACATGTTGCTAATGCCTAGATTCCTTGGTTAGCCACTTATCAGTATGTATCAAGCACTGCCTTCTTTGAGCTTATTACAGTGATTGCAGTACAAATGCCTCCTATGAAGGGTTATTTCTTAATCCTACATGGTGAATTTGTTTATCGGTTAGCTGTGTTTAGTGCCAAGAAATGAAGCAACATGATGTTAATGAGTACTTAGGAGTGTGGGGCCATGAAAGGGGAAGTGGGTCCTAAAACAGAGTGTCCTCGGACTGGTCATATCACTCATACTGGAAGCAGTCATATCCACATGCCTTGAATGCTTACCTCAGATACCATGAAGGTAAGCATCAGAAAGACACCTAGAAATAAACTCAAATCGCAACAGAAAGGGAAGGTATAATTTACTGTTTATGATGTCAAATGTTTAACACGACCTAAGTAAGAAAAATTTCTGGAATTACTGAATATATATGTTCTTAGGTTAGAAGCAAAAGAATAGTAAAGACGTAGCTCTGTTAACATGCCAATTATATCTTCATTCGATAGAAACTGTTGTACCTATTAGTGCCAGGCACTCTGCTAGACATTGGGGATGTGAGAGGGAGTCTGGCAGATGTGGTTCCTCTTCCTAGTGGGGAAGGAATATAAATAACCTCATGAGACTATGGCAAGAAAGGTACAAGGAATGAGGAGTGTACAGAGGAAAGGCATCTAATCCCAGGCTTCCCTGAAGTGACCTGAGGGTGAGATGTCATGGGATCAAGAGTAACAAGGGGTGTGTGGTTAAGGGTTTCAGGAAGAGGGAGTAAGCTCTGAGGAAGCCTTTAGTTGTCAACTCTGACCTTCGCAGAAACACTTAGCCACAGGGAAACCCATGATTTAGTGGTGAATGTCTAAAACACTTAGTTTGTTACCCAAATTCAGCCTGAGATAAATCAAGTGCAGGATGACAGTGTAATACCCCACTTCACAGAGACGTTTCCAAAGAAAATCTTGATAATAATGGAAAGAATGACAGCAGGTCAGGCTTGTTGATGCATTTTATTGTGAGATGGGGAGTCTGGTAAAAAACTAGAAAATGACCATGGTGTAACAAGGAACTTAAAAATGAAGAATCAGATTTGTAACTTACATACATGAATACAGGAACAAATTGGCACAAAATGTTAAACATTGTTCCCAACACTGTTTATATAAGGTTATCCTAATTTGGCTTACTAAGGAAATGAGAGTTTTATGGTTAGGCTAATCTCTTAATAAAACTGCAGAGCATCATGCTATTAGTCACACAGTGAATTTCAAAATTTAAGAGTTGTATATTAAAAACTGGGTAAAGGTAAAATGACTTGATTGTAGTTGTAAAACTAATACATTCCCATTTAAATTCTGTTCTACAGTCCAAGGCAAGTATAAATGTTAACATAACACTGTTAAATCAAATCTCAATGCAAGAGAACCAATTGCATCTCTACTTTAAATCTTATCAACTTTCCAAATTTTCATACTAAAATATATTATTGTATTAATACAAACTACAGTATTATACACTACACTGTGTAATAAATAAAGAAATATAAAAATAAGACACATAAATATAAAAGTTTTCTAAAACTAAAAGTACATGTCAGTAAGAAGGGTATTAATACTGCCAGGTTTGAAGACATACAGTACAAAAATGTTGCACAGATCTATAAACTAAAAGAAATAAAATAATACTGATAGGTAAAAATCAGCTAATGTTGTTAATAAACTGGGTCCATAATAACTAACATTTGGAACAGTTATGAGCCAAATAATGATGGCGTGTCCATGTCTGAAATGGAAGTACATGGATAGAGCAGATTAGAAAATTTCCCTTTCATTTCTGTAGAGAAATTTTGAAAGTCAATTAACACAAAATGAATGCTGAAGAATTAAAGGGTGAAATGTCCCAGTGTTTAGGTTTCTCTGACAGAGTCAGTGGTTTTAAGTTTTAAGTTTTATTTGGAATTTTGATACAACAAACAAATCAACAAATGCTAGTTATTGTAGGCCACACACTGAACGAAGGCGGGTTAGAGCCTTGAAAATACTGATAAATGGCACTTACAGCACACAGGTCTTGCTTAAGGCCAAAGGAGACACAAAGCTTCATATCATATCCTTCATATTTGTCACCACATGTTCAAAACACGATTACAGACACTGATTCTGACAACTCTGCTGCCCTTCCCAGCATTAACACTGTTAGTCCCTGCAATCAGAACTCAATGGCAATCTTCTGAACTCCATTTGTAACCACGTGAGTAAGAAACTTCAGTTCTATCGGCTGCTTTCTTAAGGCTAACAATACACTTTAAATGATAATACTCCACTATGACATCTAAGTATTAGAAATCACTACCTTCTAGACTGGATTTATAAAAGGTAGCTAGCATGGTTTGGAACTGCATTATACTTCTCTGTGAAGGGAATTTTGTAGTGCAGAAGTTCTCACATTTTAAAAAACATAATAAAATACTGAAGCGGATTTAGCATACGTTTACCAATAAAAAATTATAAAATTTCTCCCAATTGTACAGCTTAAGAATAAACCAACATAAGAGTGATAATTAATACTGACAAAATGAAACAATGCCAGATGCTTATCTAATTGATCAGTTTCCTTTAACCTCTTAAATCTTTGCTTTCTGAGTCATTAAAGTTTTCTAATCTGCTTCGTGTTACAAACTTGTTCCTAACTTTGAAAAATGCATGAAAAATTACTAGGTCTGAGATCAGGCACACCCGGATTTTTTTTTGTGTGTTTTTTTTTTTTTTTTGTATTTTGTATTTTTTTAAATTTTTACTTTACACAGTAGTGAACAGAAACCACAGTATACAGGTTACTGTGTTTCCATGAAAAGCATGTATAATATAGAACAAACTTCATTACCAATTAGAATGTATTTTCCTTCTAGAAAAACTATTAGGCTTCATTTGTTTTTTCTTCCGACACCTGCTCACTATTCTCGCTTACTTTTTGTTCTAAGCTGCTCGCTTGATTTACAGCTTCATCATCCTTCATCAGACCTTCAGTTTTTGCCTCTTCCCCCTCATTCTCTGCCTCTTCTCCCTCATCTTCCTCCATCTCGTCTTCCTCCTCCTCCTCCTCCTCGTCCCCTTGTGGTTTTTCACATTCTTTTTCTTCCTGCAGTTCTTCCATCTCTTTGTCTTCCTCCTCCTCTTCCTCCTTATCACTGTCTTCATCCTCTTCCCTCGTCAAACTCTCTCTCTCATCTGAGTCGGCCTGCGAGGGGGACGCCTGAGCAGCAACATGCTCACTCGTCAGGACTTCCGGTCCCGCCTCTTCCTGCTCCGTGCTATCTCGCTCTTCCGCTTCTCTCTTGCAGTAAGAGTAGCGGTGATTCATGTGTTGAGAGTAAGACCCAGAGTGTGAGAAACGCTTTCCACATTTGTCACATTGATAGGGCTTTTCTCCAGAATGCAGTCGCATGTGTTCAATCAAATGATGTTTATGTTTAAATGCCTTTTTACAGATTCCACACTCATGAGGTCTTTTACCTGCAAAATAAGAACACAGCCATGAAACAAAATCCTCACGAGGATTTTTGGGGCACTTCAGTTTGCAGAAAGTGGTGCAGATTTTCCAAAGTCGTCAGGTTCATCGACATACCTGTGTGTTCATACTTGTGTCTCAATAATGAGCTACTCTTTTGGAATATCTTATCACACAAATCACAGGCATACATTCCATTTTCTGTCTTCCGCATTTTCTTTTTGGGTGGTGTAGAGTCAGAGTCATTCTGATCCTCTACATTTGATACTCCTTCTGAGCTAGTGTCTTGCCTTTCATCCTAAAGGAAGAAGAGAAAATTTAGTTTCTAGTTAAAGGATAAACAAGAGACCTATATAAAAGCATAGGTTAAATTTCTTTTTTTTTAAATTTTAGAGCAAGAGTGCATGCAGGCGTGAGGGAGAGGTGCAGATGGGGAGGGAGAATCCTAAGCAGGCTCCATGCTCAGCGTGGAGCCAGACATGGGGCTTGATTCCATGACCTTGATACATGACCTGAGCCAAAATCAAGAGTCCGAGGCTTAACTGACCGAGCCACCGAGATGCCCTGATTTATACTTTAAATAACTTGACTAAAGCAAGCATACACTCGTCACTGCAGATGGGCTCTAAGGGTGGGGCCAGGTGACAGGTAGGGGTTGACATAGATAAAAATGAGGTTGGGGGCAATACAGTTACAATGACAAAAACAAGTGATCAACTAAAAAGAAGGAATGTAAAATGCATAGTAACAAAGTTTACTTGGTTCCAAATGAATCATAACTTTATGAGAAATTTGCCGAAAACACTAACTTAAGGGTCTGCTACATAATCACCAATTTCTCACTGCATCATTGTTTTCATTCTGGGTTTTACTACGCCAAAGTTAAGATTCTATTTTTTAAAAGTGGTCTTTCGGGGCGCCTGGGTGGCTTAGTCGGTTAAGCGTCCGACTTTCGCTTAGGTCATGATCTCGCGGTTCGTGGGTTCGAGTCCCGCATCGGGCTCTGTGCTGACTCCCAGCTCAGAGCCTGGAGCCTGTTTCGGAGTCTGTGACTCCCTCTCTCTCTGACCCTCCTCTGCTCACGCTCAATCTCTCTCTCCTAGAAAAAAAAAAAAGTGGTCTTTAAATTGTGTCCTCCAGAACTTCAGAGTTCTATGAACTGACCTCCTTGGCATTTTTTTGAAAAGAGAGGAAGTCTGCTCTTCTACTTTTCTAAGGAACAAGATGACAAAACCATGCAGAAGGGTCTGCATTTTCAAACAAGAATACTTGCTAGTCAAAATAAATCTTTGGACTTTCGGTGGAATAAAAACATTTCAGCAGTATCAGGGGGGTACGTTTGTGTAGGATGCTCATGTAGGGAAACGACTGGCTGAGGAATTGGGTTCCTCAAGATCCTTACATCTTTCCTAATGTCTTCCATTGTATTTTCTCTAAACCTACAAATTTTCTAAAAGTTCAAAGGTTTTTCACAACATTTCTTATAATTCTGCAAGGTGGGAGAGGTGAGCTATTTGCGTCATTTGTGAGATGCCGGTTTGCACTAAAGTAACTTGACTACCTTCATTGCTATTTGATCTGGTTATATGATTAAGTAAAATGTTAGTGGGTCGCCCTTTATTATTCAAAGGTGTGCACAGTGTTTTATACACCAAGAATCTAGGTGAAGTTATTGGTCATGTGAATTTTTTTCAAGAGTAATAACAATCGCCGGAAACCCAATCAGTAGCAACATTTAAGGGGGAAAAAAGCGGCAAACATACATTTGAACAGGATACTGTAATTATGGTTGTTGTACCTATATATAGCATATATTTGGATAAAAGATCAAATTTATCTCTGGTATTTGGTTGATTCAATCAGAAATTGAAAAAAATTTGGGGTGGGGGGACATCAAGGTTAGTGACTTAGAAAAAGTCTGGGCAATGAGCCACACAATGGTCACACAAAACGGTTCTATCTAAAACTATGTAACGGATTTTGGGGGGAAAGTGAGGAGGAAAATGTATATATAGATTTACAACCATGCTTCCTCACATATATTAATTATGACTGAATACTGTTTTACTTCACAGCTCATAAAGTGATCAGCACATTCACTGGATGAACTCTTTGTATACTTAATTCTTGTTTAATTAAAGCCTTTAACAAATATAGGTGTTAACACATAAAAAGAGGTAAGTTCTGCTGGGGTGAAATGTCTGTGAATGGCAACATAGTTTCATGTATTAGTGATCATTAGGCAGAAGCTGTTACTAATTTGGGAGTACAAACCCAGTGGAAGGTTTACTGAACTATAAAACCAGAAATCCAATTAGTGAGTATTCCAATTTTTCTTTTCTTCCTTGAAATAGTCAAGTCTTTAGCTGAAACCTCTCATTATCACAGTAGAATAACACTTAAAACTGTAGTTGATAACTATCCCTTGGATTAGTAAACACCGAAGACTGCATGCTACAAAAGTTAAAGCAAACATTCATCGATTTTTCAAAAACGATAGTCTGTAACAACCTGCATGGCTCTACAGAGATTGACTTTTAGTAGAAAAATTTCACTGAAGGGGCACCTGGGTGGCTCAGTCAGTTAAGCCTCTGACTCTTGGTTTTGGCTCAGGTCATGATCTTGCAGCTTCGTGGGTTCAAGTCCCACATCGGGGTATGTGCTGGCAGTGTGGAGCCTGTTTAGGATACTCCTTCTCTCCCTCTTTCTGCCTCTCCCCAACTTGTGCTGTCTCTCTCTCTCTCTCTCTCTAATGAACTTAAAAAGGAAAATTTTACAGAAAGAGGTGAAACTAGCATTTTACCAAACAACTTCAGGATGGGGAGGCTTTTTTTTTTTTTTTTTTTTTTACCTGATTCCCATTTGGCTGGATCACTTTCAAGGGTGGTTCCTGGACTGCAGAGCTGACTGTAGTTGAGTATGTGTAAGCCACCTGGGGAATCAGAATAGTCTGCTTATTGGCAGCTAGTGCTCGCAAGCATGGAACACTGTTCTGGTCAGCAATGGCCACAATTGTGGGTAACTGGGCAGTGACTGTAGGTATAGCAATATTTATGGGATTGGCACTTGGTGGGATTACATTTACAACTGGTTCTGAGTCTGTAACACAACTGTCCTTTTGTGGCTCCTTTTTTGCACAAGACAAGTTCAAGGGTTCTTCCTGGACAGAATAAACACTGTTCTGGTAAACACTAGTGATAGTTGACCTTTCCAATAATTCTCCCTGTTGCTTTGGTAGTGAAAGATCAAGAGGTTCTACTTGCGGCTCTTCTTGTGCACTTTCTGCTGTGTACAAGTAACCCTGTGTATTTCTGGATGAAGAAAGGTTCAGAGGTGAGGGGGATGATGTACTACTTCTGGAACCATTGACTGTTGATCCCGCTGGTAAAACTGGAGAGTTAGTCATCTTCAGGGGACTTTGCAGACTTGCCGTGCTATCCGGGGGTTCATTTGCACTTGTAGATTGGGGCTGCTCATCGTTCTTTGCAGGGATATTGGCTTTGCCCGGTTCGGGAGAAGACGGTTCAGAAGACTGCACTGAGATCTGTCCAGCTTGCATCTTTTCAAACCACTTTTTTACTACATCCAGTGGTAGGTTTACTGAATCGGCAATTTTTGAGAGCTCTTCTGCACTCGGTTGTGCATTCAAAGCATAATACGCTTTTAGAAGAGACAAGAGGTTCTTTAAAGGTGGCTGACTGGGAGACAAGTTGCCATCTCCACTTGATGAAACGGAGGACTCGGGCTTCTCGGTTTCTGGTGCCGGGAGTGGAGGAGGCTGAGCAGGCTGCTTTAGGTCATAGTGCTTTAATTCGGGAAGTGCGTTAATATCTCCTGGACATTCGTCACACAGAAGGCAAGTGCTATCGCTCACTCCTCCTTCAAAGCTTTTATCCTTCTCAGATTTAACAGTGAGATCTTCGGGTAACTTTTCACTTTTGCAACTGTTTGTGGGGACCGGATTTTCTTTTTTTAAATTCTGAGGAACAACCTGAAGTTGGCTCGGCTGCTCAAGACTGTAGTTAATGATAATTTTGGTTGTTCCATCTTGATCAACCAAAGGAAGACTGATGGCAGAAATAACAGAATGGCCACCTTGCTGTATGGATGAAGCATTGATTGTTTCTTGTTCTTTGGATGCAAGATTGGCTTGATTATTCTCCAAAACTTGCCTTATTACATTACCGTCTACTGCCACTTTAAGTACATTCTGAATATCGCTTAAATTGATACTTATGGGAGACACCAAACCAACTGTTGGCAGAACAACAGCTTGCACCACACCCTGAGGAGAACTGGTTGCCTGTAACGGGCCACCACCACTGAAAACCCCATTTTGTAAAGGGGTTGAACAGTTGATTCCTGAAGCAACCACAATGGGTTTGAATTCATAATCCACAGGTTCAGTTTTAATTTGGTTTATAGAAAGTTGCTCTTGAAGGGGTTTATTCTCTATCTTTTGCCGTATCTGTGGTCGTGTGGGACTGCCTGGTGATGCCGAAAGAGACGGTGAGGGACACTGAGACGTCTTGAGTCCTGTTCTTGGTCGCCCATTCACAGGCATCAAGCTGATACATTTCTTGCTGCTTATGTGTGAGCTATAGGAACCAGAATGGGAAAAACGTTTCTTGCAGTTTGGGCATTCATATGGCTTCTCTCCTAAACAAAATAAATTATATTCACTGAATTATTACACATACATTTTTAAGTGTCCATGTTTCCCTTTAAACAAACAGTTTATCAGTATCACAGGATACAATCTGATTTAGGATCATCACTGAAAGTTCAAAACTGACATAAATGGTATGAGGACTAATAAAACCTTAGTCTGAAGCACATGTGCTAACCAATAAGGGAATCTTTGCAGCATATGTATATAATATTTCTGCTGTTTTTAAACCTTCAAATAATTCTCAAATAATTACAGCTGACCCTTGAACAACATGGATTTGAACTGTATAGGTTGACTTACACGTGTAAGGTTTTCAATAAACATAATACAGTACTGTGAATATATTTTCCTTATGACTTTCTTAATAACATTTTCTTTTCTCTAGCTAACTTTAGTCTAAGAATACAGTATATAATACATGTAACATAGAAAATATGTATTAATTGACTATTTATGTTATTGATAAGGCTTCTGGTCAGGAGTAGGCTATTAGTAGTTAAGTTTTTGGAAAGTCAAAAGTTGTATGTGGATCTCTGACTGCAGAGCGCATCAGCACCCGTAACCCCTGTGGTGTTCAAGGGTCAAACGGACATCAACTCTTTCCAATAATTTTTGTTATCCTATTTCACCTATGTTATTTTCTCTATTTCACTATACTTACCCATCTGTTGGAGAACTTATTAGAAGAAAGAAAAGTAAGTAAAATCTCCCTAAGACTTAAGTACCAATATCTATCCTTGACTGTATAAATCATATGAATAGCTACCTTCCCATATCCACCAGGTTTTAAGGTTTCCTTGAAAAGATCTTCTCAATGGGAAGAAAAATTTAAATATGAGGTACTGCTATGAGCCCTGGCTTATTAAATTGGGAGGTATGTACTCCTGGAGATATAAGGCAATGTTCTAATGGGTATGCAAAGCTTCCTTACAGCTTAAATTTTAGTGACAGTAGTTACAGTAATTTAAAACATTTTAGTATTAAAACACAGATTATACTATGGAGAATAATAAAACATTTGTGTGAATTGTTAGGAAAATAAACACAATGTCCAAGAAGTCCCTTGCTTGTACAGACCTTTGGTCAAGTTGCTTCCCTAGACCTTCGGGGGTACAAGACATTTATTCTTGGCCACTGGGGATAGAAAAGTTTGAAAAGCATGGAGCCAGATGGAATAGTTTCATACAAACTTAATTTTCACTTTAATTTTAATTTATATTTATAGTTTATTCATTTATAATTTGTAGTTTTCGGGCTGTGTCTCAATAAGGTGGGAACCTGAGTCTTCTGTGCCATTCATCCCTTGTATCTGCTGAAGTGCAGGTCACAAAAATGCTCACTAACCTTTTCTAGGTGAAAGAATGGCTAATTGCAGGTTATGAAATATGGGTTATGCCAATTTATCTAATCAGTATCAAAAGAAATCTTTCTCTTCTCTTTAAGAATTAAAATGGAAACAGTGGGAAAGGCAATGTAAACTCTTCTAATAATGTAATTTCAGTGCAGTTTTTAAAAAGTGAGTTATAGGGGAACCTGGGTGGCTCAGGCAGTTAAGCGTCTGACTTCAGCTCAGGTCATGATCTCACAGTTTGTGAGTTCGAGCCCTGCGTTGGGCTCTGTGCTGACAGCCAGCTCAGAGCCTGGAGCCTGTTTCGGATTCTGTGTCCCCCCCTCTCTCTGACCCTCCCCTGTTACACTGTCTCCCTCTCTCTCTTTCTCAGAAATAAATAAAACATTAAAGAAAATCTTAAAAAAAAAGTGAGTTATATTTTCTCAAAGTATAATTACTTGAAGACTCAGTATTAGAACTGGAAGTTATCTAAGAGGCCCTCTTGTTCAGGAAAAGAGTTCATTTTATATCCTTGCAAAAAAAAAATCATTTTATATCATCCTTGACTTTGGCTAGTCTCTGGCTTAAGCTCTTTTATGAAAAGAAAGTTATTACCTGCTGGACAGCTCTATGGAAGATGGTCTAGTCTGGTTCTGGGGAGGATCATGAATTTGGATTCAAAACCTGGCTCTGCCACTTACTATTCTCTTAATCTTTCCAAATTTCAGTGTTTTGGTGTGTAAATAAATGTAGATACATCTTCACTGGACAGTTATAGCAGTTATATGACATAATACAACTTTTTGTGTGGTCTCAATACATGTTAGTGATTCTTTTAAGAAGTAATTCTGCGGTGCCTGGGTGGCTCAGTCGGTTACACGTCTGACTTTGGCTCAGGTCATGATCTCACGGTCCATAAGTTTGAGCCCTGTGTTGGGCTTTGTGCTGACAGCTCAGAACCTGGAGCCTGCTTTGGATTCTGTCTCTCTCTCTCTCTCTGACCCTCCCCCATTCATATGCTGTCTCTCTCTCTCAAAAATAAATAAATATAAAAAAGAATTTTAAAAAAAAGTAATTCTACTGAGAGCTAGGTTGAGTACTAAGCCAGATTTCCCTTGTTATAACAATGCCTACTCTCTTAGTCTGCCCTCTGATGCCACACAGAACAAATCTACCTTTTCTTCGGAAAGCCAGACTTTCACACTGATGATGAGCTGTCATTTGCATCTTTAAACTTCCCTTGTGTGGATTAAATATATCCAGGTCCTTCAAGAATTCATTGTAGGACATGGTTTTTAGAACCCTTACCCCCTTGTTAGCGTATCTCTGGAAATTCTCCAGTTTATCAATATCTTTCCAAAGATAGGCCTAAAATATGATTCAATGCTCAAAATGCATCAGGTAAATTTCCAGTAGGGGTAAAACAAGGGATGTGTTCTATTTTAACATTTTAAATTATTGGATAACATTTTTAGATGAGCTATATGCTTGTCCTCTTGCTAGAGACACTCCAAAAAAATGTAAGAAGCTATAATATAGATTATCTTCATAAACAGGGAGACAGAGGAGCACAGTGGCTAAGGCAATGATGTTGGAGTCAGGATACCTACACTAGGGCCTTGGCTTTGCCATGGAGAGGCGGAGTGACTTTGGATAGGTTAATTAAGCTCTCTGAACCTCCATTTTCTCATCAGTAAAAACGGAGGCAATAATAGCATCTATCTCATAAGGCTGTGGTGAGAACTATGTAAGTGTATGTACACAAATAACTAGAATGTAGCTGTAAATAATTAAGTATTCAAAACTGCGAATTATCATTATTATTGTTGGGAGTTACCTGATATTTTATCATTGCCAGAAAGAAAGTGCAGAACAACTGTTGCAAAGCCAAATCCACTGTTTGTTGGAAAACCTCATGTTTCTAACTTCCTAGCTTTATGGTTTACAGCCAAAGTAGATCACCTAATTAATCTGTCCAGCAACCATTAAACCCTGAAGGTGGCATTAGGAAGTTGTGCTGCAAAAAGTCAGATGTCCTATGAATACGGATTTCTTTTTTGTAATGGCAGAAGTGGGTGTTTGGTTGCATCTGATGTAAAAATTTTCCAGGCTAAAGGTCCTAGGGCTATCGAACAAACCTACATTATTTTCTGGGGAGGACCATGGCCTGGGAGCAGGAGCTCTTCCATCTCACTTCTGAGTGGAGGTGAGGTGACCTGCTCCTCATCAGAGCTCAACTCCCACATGCAGAGCACAGATGATGGGGAAACACAAGAGGCTGCACAGGGTTCATTTTAATGGTCTCAGAAGGTAGCAACAATTCCGGTAATTTTAGGGAGTACAATTTGAAGACTCTGATTAAAAACACAGCTGAGAACAAAATTACAGAGGTTTCTTTAAGGCTATGAAGCTCATCCATTACTAGATACTCAAAACTGCTTTCAAAACTATCTGTGGTGAAGGAACATTTTTCTTTTGTTTTAAATTCAAATCTAAGGTCGATATTATATAAAATATAATAAAATTGTCACAGCATTTTCTTTGTATAATGGTTTCTGAATGCTTGCTCTCAATTTCTGTATGTGTCTTTGCGAGAACCAGTCACAAAAAGTTTACAGACTG
This sequence comes from Crocuta crocuta, assembly GCF_008692635.1. NCBI lineage: Eukaryota > Metazoa > Chordata > Mammalia > Carnivora > Hyaenidae > Crocuta > Crocuta crocuta. The sequence goes on from NW_027531318.1 coordinate 4,657,651, forward strand.
GTACAGTCCTGGGACGACACTGACTAGCCCCACTCGGCGATCTTCCCTTGGAATAAACCAGACCATCAGAGAGCTCTACACTAGAACTTAGAACGTATCCAAATGGCTACCCTGAAGAAATGTTTTTCCTGAACTGCATTTTGGTGAAATATCACTGGCCTCCTACTGGACAATCTTGTTTTAAAAAGAAAACCCTATCAAATTCTCTGCTGTATTATTTTGAGGATATTTGGGGAACTGACACAAAATGTATTTTGCTCTTTCCCCTTTATGATGGTCCAAGGAAGAGTTTTCTCTATGGACTTAGTAGCAGGAAGAGTAATGCTTTTTCTAGTGACTGATTCCTTTTACTTATGGACTGTCTGGGTCTTGGTTACTGACATAGTTTTCTTATTTCCTAAGCCTTAGAGTTTGATGTGTGGTCCATGTTCAACATGTGCATGGCATTTCATGGTATTCATTTGTTTTCATGTTTACTTCATGTCTGTATTACTTTCTTAACTTTACTTTCCCAATAGATTTTTAAATTAAAATTTCCTGCTGTATTAAAGGCATACAAGCCTCATATTAAGTAATTTTAAGAAGAGGACAGATATAAATACAGAAGGAATGGACTGCACAGAGTACAGAGGGTGCACTGTGATCCATGTTGTGGTCTAAATTCTGACTAGCTACTTCAGCTGCAGCAGCAGTGTACTGTTAACAAGCTTAGAGAAAGCTCTGGACCATCCAAACTCCTAAAATTTTTCTGTTGGTACTACAGACAGTAGCTCCCCACTTTCTATTCAATCAAGACTGCTTTCTGAATGTCAGTGCAGAGTTCTGTGATTAAATATCAACATCCTGTTTCTAGCCCTGCATTTTAATCTTTGGTGTGATCCAGGCTTCCCAATTCTGTATCATCTGCAGGTTTGAGGAATCCTCCTATATAAGTGCAATCAGACCATAGGACATTCATTTTGTACATGAATCTTCCTGTAAATTTTATTTTCTCCTTCCTCTACCCCTGATCCCAACATTTAAGAAAACTCTTTTGAATTAGCTATATCTCTATCAACAACTTCAAGTAATCTGTGGTAAGAAAATAGTGGGTCATTAAAAATGTATTATTGATGAAAACTTTTTGAGAGCCCGGGAACTTCTTTATGAAGTAGGATCTTGTGGCAGACTGCAAAAGGCAATGTCTACTTTCCAGAAATCTTAAAGTGTGAAAATAAACAAATGTCTTTGCAAGAATCTTGGTTTCAACAAAAGTGGCAACTTTAACATTATTTAGCCCTGAATGAGCAAGACGGTAAAATTTCTAGAAATGTAGTTCCAAAATAAAACACAGGTGTCACCAATCACTATTCATAAGGCCACCGCTGTACTTTTTTTGTAGGGTGTTTGTAAGACGTGAATGTCAACACAATAATTTTCATGAAATAAGCAATATACAGACATTCACAATTTCTCATTAATTAGGAAACAGTTCTTTTTCACTAAAGCTATTTAACTCTAAAATAACATATCAAAATTAATCAGGAAATGAACAGATTTCATAGTGCCATGTGGGGTGCTACCAAGTTTTCTTTACAGTTTCTGTTGAAGTAGAGCCTCTAAAGAAATGCAAATACAGTTCTTTACATGTTTCTAACACAGACATATTTTTATCACATGATATCATTTTAGAAGTAACAATTTTGAAAGCGATATGTAATAGAAAGATGAAATGACATTCTTCTTTTAAATTCCCAGTGCTGCCTTGTCTGGCTGACTCCACATCACCCCACACACCATTTTCTATCTGGAGTTTCCACTTCTACTTCTCTCATGTAAAGAATGTCTTCAATCTTACTTTCTTGTGCAAATTGTGACTTGTGTATATCCTTTGTTCTTCCCTAGTTAACTGTGCAAAAGAGGCAATGAAATTAACATTCATCAGAAAGCTAAAGGAGGCTGTTCTTCGTGTTAAAATATGCTATATTCTTATTAGAAAATTTGGAATATGTCATATTATATTAGCTTAATGTGCTTCAGTTAAAGATCAAGACTCCAATAATGTCACTTATAAATAGAAAATTTCTCCAGAGAAGTCTTTACCTTAAAAGAAAAAGGAAGAAGTTTCTGATCATGTGTGTAGACCACATGTTATGACAGATTTCTTTATTACCACATATGCTATGATATTCAACATATAGAAAGAAAACAAGTATTTACCACTGTGGATTCTTAAGTGCTCTTTTAGATGATGTTTGTATTTGAAAGCTTTTCCACATTCAGTGCACTTGAATTTACGATTACCCCCAGACTGTGTCACATGTCTCTGTAAGAAAGAATTGATATTTTAATTATAAAGCAAAAAAGCTTTGGTCATAAAAGAATGGCTAAGCTGCTAAAAGTATTATTTTGGTGAATTCTGCTTCTCAAAGGCCTCAAACTGAGGCAGTCACAAAAATTTAACAAATGGAATATTACCAAACGAAGGGTGATAATGGGAATAGAATTCTGACATACAGAAAAATCTTCACTTGCTCACTTAGAGTAAGTATTAGAACCATACTTTATTGAAAGTAATACAGTATTTAGCACAAATAAGATAATACGTTTTACTAGAAACTAGAGATTATCTCTTCTGCAGGCCAGGCTTTTTCAAGATGCTTGATATTTCCAAAATGCACTTTAATCTGATGATTTAAAAATACTTCCATCTTTTCATCCAAATATGGATTATTATAGTAGCTTTCTGTCTGGTTTATCAAATTCCTACTTTTACATATTTCAAATATATTTTGCATTCTTAGATTTTTTTCCAGGTCTCATTACTTTATTTACTTTTATTTGTCCATCATTAAATTTACTTATTACTAAATTTAAAAAGTTTTTCAGTGAAGTGTGGCTGGAACACAATATTACATTAGTTTCAGCACACAACATAGTGATTCAACAACTCCGTGTGTTATGCTGTGCTCACCACGAGAGTCCATCTGTCACCATACAACACTATTACAATACCACTGACTATATTCTCTGTACAGAGAATACATCTCATCCCCATGCCTTGTTCATTCTGTAACTGAGAGTCTGTGTCTCCCTCTCCCCTTCACCCATTTTGCCTATCCCCGCCCTCCCCTTTGGCAAACACCAGTATGTTCCCTGTGTTTGAGTCTTCCTGCTTTTTTTGCTCATCAAACATACAAAAGTGCTGCTTCAACTGAATTGTATCATAAACCTCACAAACTACAAATTGCTCTTAAACCTCCAAAGGCTTCCCATTAACACCTGAGTATGGATTCTGAATATGGATTCTGTACATTCCAAGTTTATAGCTCCTGAGTTTCCAGGCTTATTGTTCACCAGCTCTGGATAGAAGGAGGTCATGCCTCAGTTACTTAGTGAGTCTTGGTGTTGGCACATATACTGCTCTTCTCTATCTCCTTGCTTTGGTTTATACTATTCCTTATTTCTTGGCTGTATTTCCCCACAATTATGACTATTAAGATTCTACCCATACTTCCAAGGCTTAAGTCAGGTATTACTTGCTTCATGCTCACCCTCATCTTCCTTCTTTTGTTTTTCATACAGAAAGGAAAGAGGGTAAGTTCTTACTAGGTATCAGGCCCTATCTCATCCAAACCTATGGATTTAAGCACCAAACATATGGTGACAATTCCGAACAGTATTATCTCTAGACCTCTTACCCTTAACTCCAGACTCTCACCGCCAAATGAGTCCTTGATACTGCCAGTTGGAAAGTGATGGGCATTTGACACTTTACATGATTAACACTGACCCCTTAATTTCTCTTCTGAGAACCAGCTCCTCCGCTAGTCTTTCTTGTCTTTGTAAATGATACCCTCATTTATTTGGTTACTGTTTAGGCTCTGAACTTTAGAGTAATCCTTGATTCCTCTCTTCCTTTTACATTTTACACCCTTACTCAATCCATCAGCAGGCCATCTGAATACACTCTGAATCTAACATTCATCATTATGTCATGTCTGTTACCACCAGCGAGTTCAAAGCCACCACCACCTTTGGCCTGGATTATAGCAATAGCCTCCAAATAGTCTCCTTGCTTGTAAATGATCTCCCTGCTTTCATTCTTGTCTCTCTTGATCTACTCTCTACCCAAGAACCACTGTTCCCTTAAAAATAAAAAAATAAAGATAAAACTCAGTATCCTTCAAAGGCCTCCCTGTCACACTGTAGAATAAGATCAAAAGTCTCTATCATGGCCTATAGAAGGGGATACATCATCTGGCCCTAATGCCTCCCTGGTCTCACGTACCTTTCTCGAGAACCTTTTATTCACACTGTCCTCCTTGCTGTCCTTTGGTGATGCTGGGCAGGCTTCTGCCTCAAGGTCTTTTTATGTTTCCCTTTGTTCCCTCTGACTGGAACACCTTCCCCCCAATCTTTCCATGACTAGCTCCATCCTTTCATTCAGATGTCCTATTCTCAGAAAGTTCTCATCCTTAAAAAAGTAGCAACTTTCTTTACTTTTTATCCTCTTATTCTATTTTATTTTTATTCATACTATCTGTCCTTATATTTTATATCACCTACTTCATATATGCTCCCTATTGTCAGGATCTTTGTTCGTCTTTTTCACTATTGTGCCTGTAACACCTAGAACAGCGCCCGACATGTAACAGAAACACAAATATGCATCTAATGAATAAATTAGTAAGACATGGAAATGCTTATCTTTAAGTCATGGCATAATTTTCAAAGGCAGCAGGATAGGCATTCTACTCAGGTCTGCTGCCCTGTAACCCAAATTGTTTCTAAGACACCTCGGTAATATTTCCTCACATTACTGGTCCCTGTGTTAACAGCTCTTTTCTGACCTTCGTCTGACCACATGCCTCATATATAAAACCTACTACCTTTGCACCCATCAGAAAAATCACCACAAAATTGGCTTTCATGTTCATTAGAGATACTATGGTTTGTTTCTGTAATGGTATCTCTTGCTTTTACCAGTAGTTCTACCTGTGCTTTGCAGATCCTTTTCTTTGACAAGAGCCCCTGGTATAGAGAGGATATGAGGGCAACATTTGCAGTTTGGCTCTGCTCCCCAGATGTCACATGAATAGGCTCTGTTCCCAAGACCTGTCTGTCTGTTAGGACTCTCAGATGGAAAAGGCACTCTTCTGCATTGTCCCTGCTAAGACTTGCACAGGTGCTGATGCAGATGGATGGTCTTTGTCTTCAGTAGTTCATTCTCTGTATCAATTTCTTCCTTATTTGGGTATCCTCCCCAATTTCAAGTGTTCCTTCACAGACCTAACCATTAACCTGTCTAAGGAAAGCTTGGTCCTGTATTGTCATCCTCTCCCCCTTATCTTGTGATTTTGTGAGCATTATTGCCAAAGTCCTGAGAAGACAGGTTGATCCTCAAAGATTCTGTTATAATTTTTTTTTTGTTTGGTTTGGCCATCATCTTAGAAAGGGTCTGATTTGTTCTCTATGAGATATATGAGTTCTATTATGTACATACAGAGGGCAGAGTTCTCGCAAATTCAGGTTCATAATCCTTTGATATAAGAAAGTGGACATGTGCCCCAACCACAACACAAACCCTTCAAATATCCCATGCAGTCAAATAATTGGATGTTTACAGTTAGAATTATGTTGATATTAATTTGATTGTTTAGAGTTGACACTTGTCAGGATTTTATAAAAGAAGGGTAACTGGCAAAGTTTCTTAGCCTTTGATACTTTAGTATAGAGCCAACAGTTCAAATGTAATTTATAGAACAGTCTTGGCTTACACATGAAAAACTGAGGCAAAGCAACACAGAAATAGAAGAAACCATACGAAAATTGAGTCTTCAGAATAAAAATGGTTATAATCTAAACTTTAGATTCTTAGAGGAAGCAACTTGTCTTACTAGAGTAAACAGAACACAGTAACTTATACTGAGAATAAGTAGTCATTGGTTCCCAGGAAACTGTTTTTATTATTTGCTTTCCTTCTTAATTTGGCCAGTTCTTAGTCATATGGTTTATGAAACCAACATTTATTTTTCCCTACACTGAGCATTTTAGTAGAATGCATTTGGAAATCTAGTTCTAAACTTGAGGGAAATATTTGTTATGGTATAGGCAAAATAATTAAATTGTGATGAAAGAGATCTTATACAAAAAAGAAAAAAACTTAGTTACCTCTAAAAAATGTTTATATGTGCTTTGTAACCCAGAAATGACAAGATAATTCAAATAATCTCTTTAATTTTTGTAAGGCTGCACACAAGACATTGTCTAGTACTTTCTTTTAAGTATATTAGAACTGTTGCCTTCTGTGGAGGGTTGAGTGAACTCTCAGTCATTTCACTTACTTGATCTCTTCCTGATTTATGTGACGTCATGTGACGTTCAAGTTGGGTTCTGTATGCAAAGGTGTAACTGCACAGGGAGCAACTAAAGTTATCTTCATTCTTTTCATGGCGATATTTAATGTGTTCTTTCAGAGAGGTAAAGCGTTTATAGCCTCTATCACAATATGGGCAGGTGAGTAACTGGGAAAATGCATCTGGTGTTCCTGTAAAAGAAAGATCATATATTTTGAATTTAAAACACTCAAAAATATTACCAAAACTACCACTGAGACTTTCTGCTACGTGCCAGATATTGTGCTACCCACTTTATATTTGATCCTTAATACAATGATACTCATCTCCATTTAATAAAAGAGGAAACTGGAGACTCAGAAAGGTAAAATAACTTAAAAGTCACATGGCCAGTAAATGATAAAGTCAGGATTCAGACATATGCTGTCCAATCTCAAAGTCCTCTATCTTTTTACTAACCCATAAATCTTCCCTTCTTTTTGTATGGTTAATTAGAAAAAGAAAACAAAGGTAAAATTCGAATATAGGTTACATTTGTAAATGTATACACATTAAAGGGGACTTGTATATCATAATCTTTTTTTTGGTAACAATGTCATCATTATTTATTTAATGTTCATTCTTTCAAATTTGGAAATGACACTATAAAATGATTATCATCAGACAGGAAGTAGTACATAATTAGACTATGTTTCCAAGACACCCCTGCAGTAAGTTGTGGCCATATGACAGAGTTCAGACCAAGACAGCTGTGTACTGGGGGGAAATGAGGACCAGGAGCCAGATCTAGGCCTGGCCCACAAGGACCCCCCACCCCCACCCCATGCACGGTTCCTCATGTCCTTTCCCTTACTGAAATACAACAATACATTTTCTGTAGAATTTTATATGGATAAATATATAGGATGCTTTCAAACAATAAAGGCAATATGGGAAAACTGGAGTTCACAGAATGAACCATAGGTTTACATATGGACATCTAAGCCTGACAATCCTAAAACATGATACCATTTTGCCAATTCATACTGTTTAAGAGTGGTTTTCCATATTTATTTGTTTAATAAGTAAGTTCTTAAATGATAATTTTTTGTAAATAGTATCTGTATCTTCCTTTTGAATTTCTTATTGGAAAAGACTATCAAAGAAAATTTAATTACAGTCTCAAAATCCTTTATAAACATGTATTACCTTTATTGAAATTCATGCCCATATAAATTAAATGTCTTGCTCAAAAACCAGACTGACCATGTGATCCCACATAGCTTGTTAATTATGTTGAAATATGTGAGTAAAATCAAACAACCAACTCCCCCCCCCCNAGGCCTTTCTGTTGGTGATATCTCTAAAATGACCTACTTCTGTGAGGACCAGATTAGCCACATGAAATTGTTTTGGAAATCATGTTATGTTTTGTCTAGTATGAATTTCCTACTTGTATAAATAGGATATCAACATTTGGGGCCTTTTCCTTGCCACATTGCTTAGGCCATAATATTGATGTTAGCTGGTTCCAATGGCCAAAGTCCAATTCAGCCCCTGCAGGTGCTTCATTATTGGCACCAGAATTACAATGTGATTTCCATGACTTAAGCTGCTCATATTCCATAGTGTAATATAGCCGTTTGCTCTCATTATGTTCTATTTTCTTCTTTGCCTTCATCAATAATAAATAAATTACTAATCATTTTGTAAAATGATAGGTTGCTCATATTTTACCAGCAAGTTATTATTTTCATAAATCAGTATCTACTGAATTTCTCACACATATGAAATATGATTTATTCTTTTAGGTACTAGCATAAAACAATGAAAAATAAATCTGAGTATTTGACATGATATGCAAATTATAGAATCAACAGGCTTGAAAATTAAATAAAAAGTTTTGTTTGTATTTTTGAAAAATACTGGCTATCACTTCTTAGCAATGCAGGCAATGTAAGGAAGAACTTTTCTTTTGAAAATTCTTTAAACTTAAGGTAGCGATTCAAGACAACCAAAAAATCCAAACTAGGTCTATTTTTTTAAATAATTTCCTTATGTATCTGTGACTATGAATATGCTTATTTAAAAAATATTTAATCTTTGTATCCTAAACTTCTTTTGCTAGGTATTAAACATTTCAGATTGATAGTAATACTTGATATAAAAACTTTGAAAAATCTTCTTCATTTGTGTCCCAATGATTCAGAATTTGTGATGCTTCAACCTGCTGGAGTAAAGTTTGCCCTTTCACAATTTATGAAGTGCAGGAGAGTGTGTTTAATCTACTAAAACTTTAAAAACATAAGGGCTCCTGAGGATAATCAGATGTGCTGGTATGAAAGAATATCTATGAAGAAATACTCTATTAGCAGTACACCTGAAAGTAATGAATACCTGAATTAAAAACATGTACTGTAATTCAAATGTTTTACTAATTGAGAATGGTTAGAGCACCAATTTTTGTGGGGTTTTACTGTGTTGATTAGTAACAATGGACTTTACAACATTTAACCATATTTGTTCAGTGCAATGAAACATTAGTTTTCATTATTTTCTTTTGCTGAGGCTTTCTGAAAAAATTTTTATTACATAAAAGTTTACATATATACACATACACATTAAAAACTTTTTATGTCCTTTTCATATTTATTGTAACCGATTGCTTCTTCAGGTGAAACGTTAACAAATTTTCTTTGAGGAAAAAGTCCCTTGAGAAATGAAAGTAGCAATGGTAGGGCCCTGCAGGACTATAATGCCTATAACTCCAGACTCTCCAAATACACAAACAGAGCAACAGAACACTATTCATAAAGCTGTGACACTGCGTCCCCAGGAGCAATAATCTATAGTTTTCAAAAATGTGTCCTTTTGGCACACTGGAGGGATGAGTTCTAGAGTGCCCTACTTCTATTTACTTTGTCATTGATTTAGTTACAGAAAATTGTATCTACTCGGAGGTGACATTTATATTTCTGCTTGTTTTCCTAGCTGATTCCTGATTTAAGGAAAGTACATCTGACTCTCTGCAATGGAATCTATTTTGTTTTCTATACCATTCTTCTCAATTTCCTTCAAATATTTTAAAGGTGACTGATACAATAACATTTATTTAGCATCACAAAGTTGAAATACTTAGGCATAAATCTAATAAAATATGTATGAGATTTATAAGAGGAAAACTATAAAACCCTGATGAAAACAATCAAAGGACTAAATGAATGGAGAGACATTCGATGTTTAAGGGTAGAAAGACTTAATATTGTCAAGATGCCAGTTCCTCCCAACTTGATCCAATGCAATTCCAGTCAAAATCTGGAAAGTTATTTTATGGACATTTACAAACATTCTAGTGTTTATATGAAGAGACAAAAGACCCAGAAGAGCCAATGCAATATGGAAAGGTGAAAAATAAAGTTGGAAGATTGACACTACCTGACTTTAAAACTTACTATAAAATCAAGGCACTGTGGTATTGGTGTGAGAATACAAAAATGGAGCAATGGAACACAGAGCCAGAAATATCCTCATAAATACAGTCAACTGGTCTTTGACAAAAGAGCAAAAACAATACAATGGAGTAAACATAGTCTTTTCAACAAATAGTAATGGAACAACTATAACCCAGGACACGCATAAATAAAAGTGAATGTAGACACAGATCTCACACCCTTCACAAAAGTTAACTCAACATGGACCACAATCCTAACTGTAAAATACAAAATTACAAAGCCCCTAGGACATAACAAGAGAAAGCCTAGATGACCATGAGTCTGACAATGCCAATTTTAGATACAACACCAAAGGCATGGTCCATGAAAGAAAGAATTGGCAAGCTGGGCTTCGTTAAAATGAAAAACTTCTGTTCTGTGAAAGATAGTATCAAAAGAATTAGAAGACAAGGTACAGACTGGCAAAAGTATCTGCAAAAGACACATCAGATAAAGGACTATTATCCAAAAATACATAAAGGACTCTTAAAACTCAATGATAAAAAAATCAAATAACTTGATTACAAAATAGTCCAAATACTTTAGCAGACACCTCACCGAATAAGATACACAAGTGGCAAATAAGTATGAAAAGATGCTCCACATCAAATGTCATCAGGAAAATGCAAATGAAAACAATAAAATACCACTACACACCTGTCAGAATGGTCAAAATCCAAAACACTGACACCACAAAATGCTGGTGAGGATGTGGAGCAACAGAAACTCACAATGCTGGTGGGAATGCAAAGTGGTACAAGTGGTATAGCCTCCTTGGAAGACAGTTTGGCAGTTTCTTACAAAACTCAACATACTCTTATCTTACCATATGATCCAACACATGCACTTCCTGGTTTTTACCCAAAGGGGTTTAAAACTTATGTCTACACAAAAATCTGTACATAGATGTATATAGAAACTTTATTCATAATTGCCAAAACTTGGAAGTAACCAAAGTGTCCTTCAGTAGGTGAATGGATAAATAAGTTGTGGTACATCCAGACAATGGAATATTATTCAGTACTAAAAACACAGGAGATATCAAGCCATTAAAATACATGGAGGAAACTTAGATGTCTATTACTAAGTGGGGAAAAAAACCCAACTTAAAAAGGCTGCATGATAGAGAATTCCAACTCTATGACATTCTGGAAAAGGTAAAACTATGGAGACACAAAAAGATTAGTAGTTTCTAGGGGTGAAGGTAGGTGGAGAAAGATGAACAGGCAAAGCATAGAGGATTTTTAGGGCACTGAAAATATTCTATAAAGATATTATATAATGACAGATGCATGTCATTATACATCTGTCCAAACCCAAAGAATGTACACCAAGAATGAACCCTAAGGCAGACTATGGATTTTGGGTGATTATGATGTGTCAATGCCGGTTCATCCTTGGTAAAACCTGTACCACTCTGGGGAGTTATGCTGATAATGGGAGAACTATGCACACGTGGGGGCAAGGGGTGCATGGGAATATCTGTGCCTCTGCCTCAATTTTGCTCTAAGCCTAAAATTTTTCTAAAAAAGTCTTTTTTAAAAGTTGGTTACTTAAATATTAATTTATATCTAGGGACTGGGAACCCTAGAAAATCAAACCAGATTTAGAATTTTAGTATTTTAAATATCCTTATACATTCCAAGTAACTTCTTAGTTCTTGGTGTAGATCTTGCATAAAATTTCTTAAGGAATATTTGCATGCTATTTGCGTCTGTTTCTAGTGCTTGGAAGGGGAGAATGATAGATAATTTCCTTCCAGGAGGGTACGAACTTATTAGTATTATTGCATTTTGCCACTTAAAAAATATTTATTTATTTTTGAGAGAGGAGAGAGGAGAGAGAGGAGAGAGAGAGAGAGAGACAGACAGACAGACAGACAGTGGGGGTAGAGTGAAGGGAGGGGGGACAGAGGATTTGAAGCAGGCCCTACGCTGACAGCAGAGAGTCCAATATGGGGCTTGAGCTCATGAACCACGAGACCATGACCTGAGCCAAAGTCCGATGCTTAACCGACTGAGCCACCCAGGTGACCTGACACTTTACCACTTTTTATACACTGGCTGTCTGTATCAGAATGAATGGACTAGAGCAGATATAAAAAACCCCATTTGTCTCCAAATCAGATACTCATCTTTTGCTTGCTAGAAGAGTGGGGAAGAAAATCAAGAGGCATTTAAGGGCCATCCTAGCTCCCTCTACTTGCTGCCATGTGAGTTAATGGAAATCAATAACCAGGCACTGTTCTAAGCATTTCACTACAGCGGTGTTATCACTATACAGATACCACTTATTTAACACTATACTGCAATCCTAAAAATGTTCCATTCATTACGGAGATTATTTTCTGTAGGCACCTGCAATAAATTCTAGTTTGGAAAAGTGTTCCCTAGAGTGGAGTAGGTTCCCATTGTAGAGCTATGGAAATAATCCTTTAAAGATGAAAGTGAAAACAACTGTGAAGCTCCGTTTACCATTTTCATCATGACCACTGGCTTCTGGTGTGCCCTGCCTCTGGTCCTCTTCAGGTGCCTCAGGGTAAATGACAGCAGTGTCTTGTTGTTGCAGGAATTCTTCAACATTAGGATCATGGTTTTGTTCATTTTCTGCATCTGAGTCACATTCATCATCTTTTACTAAAAGAAATGCATACTTTATAGAAAGCAATTCACCGCCAAGTTGTTACAAAGTTTTTCTAGATAAGAAATTATTTACCTTAAGAGAATATATTATTGTTCTTGAATTTGTAGGAAATATTTACCAAAAAATAAAAACAAAATTCACTCATACTGTTGTCCTCTATTAAGTCTTTTATGTTTTTAAAAATGTTTATTTACTTATTTTGAGAGTGAGACAGAGACACAGAGAGAGAGAGAGAGAGAGAAGGAAGGGCAGAGAGAGAGGGAGAGAGAGAAGCCCAAGCAGGCTCCATGCCGTCAGTGCAGAGCTTGGTGTGGGGCTCAATCCCATGAATGCAATATCATGACCTGAGCTGAAACCAAGAATCAGATGCTTTTAACCAACTGAGCTATCCAGGTGTCCCTACTGAAAAGTCTTTTAGAAAGTGTTACAATAAAAATCTCGAAACTTTCATAATAATCTCTTTTAAACTTTACAGTTGTACTTCTAGTCCACTTTACTGATAAACAAGACACAGAAAAGCTAATATAGTTGACTGAATTCTTAATTCACTGAATGATAAAACAAAGAAAAAAGGAAGAGAACAACTGAGTTCTCAAACCTTAGTCCCTCCTAGCAACCTACTGGATATTAGAGTTGTAGCTTAAATCTGAATCATTCTCAATATAAACCACTTTGAAGTACAGTTCAGTTATGTGATTTCTTAGAAAACAGTGTTAATAGTTATCTAGAGCTAGAAAAACTTTTAGCAAGACTCAAAGCGTATCAAATCCATAAAACTGCTTATCTTCTTTAATAGCCATATGTATATACAAAGCTATTCTTTCTCTATTTCTGCCTTAATAAATGTTTAACAGTGGGATTAGGACAGAGGCATTTTTTTTCCTTCAGTTAGAAAGATTCAAGAGATAACGGAATGCTTTCAACTTTGAGAAGTACTCCAAAGTGCCGCTGAGTTTCTAAAGCAGGATTGCTGCACTATGGTTTTCCTCCATTTTGTCTGCTGGCTCCAGAGGACAGTGTCTACTCCATGGTGGTGGTACTGTAATGGGTTGTATGGCTCCCTGGTGTCTCATGGCTGACTTCTTTATACACTTTAGGCTGAACTGTCAGTTCTAAATTTGTAAAACAGCATTTCCCAGCAGACTAAAATAGGTCCAAATTGAAATGCTGAGGTATGGGCATGTTTTTGTTTAACAGTTATTGAAAGAGTCTTGCTAAATCTCCTGCACAGTAGTAGCAACTGAACTCCTCATGACAGTTGCTGTTTAAAACCTTAAAGCCAATGACATAGTAATCACCATTTCCCCCCTACTTTTTGATACAGCCAATAGCTATCAAATTGATAGCAAATAGCTATCAATTATTTAGCATTGGGTTACTAGATCCAGGGGTACATGAAGGCTTTTTAAGAGGTAAGTGGTCCTGTGGGTTTTAAGGGAGTTTGTTTTTAAATCCTCAACTTCTCTGTATATTCTTTCTTAGAATTCAGAAGGATCTTCTCTCCACTACCCCCTTTTCATAGTATCCTTTGCTTAAACTTGTTAAAAAATGTTTATTTATTTTTTTGGGAGGGGTAAGCAAGAAAGGGGAAGAAAGAGAGGGAGAGAGAGGGAGGGAGGAAGGGAGAGAGGGAGGGAGGAAGCATGGGAGGGAGAGAGAGAGAGAGAGAGAGAATCTCAAGCAGTCTCTGCACGGTCAACGTGGGGCCCTGTGTGGGGGCTCCATCTCACAAACTGTGAGATCATGACCTGAGCCAAAATCAAGAGTCAGATGCTTAACCAATTGAGCCATCCAGGTACCCCCTCCTTTGCTTAAACTTAAAAGGAAAAAGAGAAAAAGGCATATCCAAATACATTAATATAGTGCATTGCCTTGGAGTATAAAAACCTCCAGGTTGCCAAAGGAAAACATTCAGAATACTGATTGGGGAAAAGTTATTGATTAATCAAGGCAACATACAACCACAATAGGCCTTCTAGTTTTTCTTGTTCACATGGATTTCTATTGGGGGTAAAGCCTGGTGACTGAAATGGGGATATTTTGGAGTTAGGAAGCTCTGAAATCGACTATATAATAGTAGGGCCAAAGGAATTGAGAGTAGTTTTCCTTTAATTACCCCATCTGTTCAATTCTCTATTATTAAAAAATTCACTTCTCAGGAACCCGGTCAGAGAAAAGCAAAGAGTATTTTCAAAAATTATTCCTACAATCTGTCAATAGATGGAAAAATAAGCATTTTTGAACAGCTAATGCAATACAAGTCCATGTCACTAAGTCTTTTCAATGTTTTCTTTTTTTTTTTTTTTTTTTACAAATAGTTTATTGTCAAATTAGTTTCCACATAACACTCAGTGCTCATCCCCATAAGTGTCCTCCTCTATGCCCATCCCCCCCTCCCCCCCACATCCATCAGTCCTCAGTTTTTGTCAGCATTCAAGAGTCTCTCCGGGTTTGCCTCTCTCCCTTTCCCCCACCATTTCCGCCCTTCTTCTCCCCCTTGTTCCTCCATCAAGTTCCTCCTAATCAATGTTTTCAAGTTAAACTAGATAATACTCATAAATGAAATTTAAGTTTTATGTGATTTATTGATTCCATATAGGTTACAAGATACTTAAAAATATTTTCATTAAATTATATTTCAATTCTCACTTATAAAAAGTTTATTTTTCTATCCTATTAAGTGTGTGGTGTGTGTGTATGCATCTAGGCTAGATGTTAGAATAATGAGTTTTAAATAGCATACATTTTTCAGAAGTCTGCAGTCTATTTTATGCATGAAACTTGCATCTTCAGTTAAGTTATAAGCTCACCTACCTATATACTGACTGGTTCTAAAGGTACTACTCATTTAGAGACAAAAATTTTTATAGCTTATAAAAATTATACTAGATAAAATTAACCTCAATACTGAATAATCAATTTTAAAAAAGTTATTGTTTTTAATTTTAATTGCAGTCTAGTTAATATACAGTGTTATGTTAGTTTCAGGTGTACAATGTAGTGATTCAACATGTCTGTACATTACTCAGTGCTCATCATGATAAGTACACTCCTTAATCCTCATCACCTATTTAACCATCTCCCATCTACCTCCTCTCTGGTAACCATTAGTTTGTTCTCTATAGTTAGTGAATAATCTATTTTTAAAAGACACGTTTATACTTTGTATGTTTCTCATTACTTATAATTTACATGTTTCCCATATAGGACATTTTTATAAAATTTCTCAGAGTGTATTGGCAAAATTATTTGAATTAGAAAAGTGAAAACATACTTTTTTCCTGAAAGTCTGATCTGACTGCTTGGTATAACAGTAATACCTGGTTTTGCTAGTGGTGATTAGGTACAAAATTTCCAGAAACTGAATGAACTAAATTTGTAGCTCTAAGGCATGGATGAAAATATTGTTTCCTCATGTGGTAAGATAAAAGAAATTTTACTAAAAGGTACTGAAATTAACAATATTTCAATTTCCCCAACCATTTCTGAATATCTTAATCACGTGCCTCTAAGTGAGAGGAAAAAATAACAAAAGCCAAAAACAGATATCATCAGTCCTTTGTTCCTTAAGTGTTGGTAAAGTCTTCTTGGTATACGTCCCAGATAATCAGGGAGTGGCTGATTCTAATGACTGGGAAACAAATTCTTGAGCAAATCAGATAGCTTTGAATTTTTGCTTTCAACAGAATTGAAGGAGCATTTAATAGAACTGTTAATCACACCAAAAATATTTTATTGATATAAAGCCATAACTCTTTGCACATAATTCTAAAGCTGTATGAAGAACCAAGTAAATCAGTTATCACAAAAATGTACTGCACCTTTTTATTTATGAGAATAAGGTTATCTCAGTGCTAAACAAACCACAGAAACAGAATTAATGTTCAACATTTTTTCTTCTAGAAATAAGTAACGTTAAACTATTGATAAATGAATTCATTGAAGAATACTTCAGCTCCTTTAATTTCATGTCCAGTAACATTTTTCTTTAATAATTATTTATTAGAATTTGTAACATATTTATGTTGTGGCCAACTGTGTAGTACTGATAATTATATGATAAATCCATAAATTAAAAAAAATCTTAAAGAGTCTTGTCCCTAGAAATTAAGAAGAAACTTAAATTTTAATTTATATGCATGTTTTTCTTATAAAGAAATGACAACTGATCAAAAATAACTTCAAATAGGAAATACAAACTATATTAGCATCAAATTCTTTATCATGAGTTCAAGGAGTAAACACTGTAACATTTCTGACTCTTGAAGAAGAGCTTACTCATATTTTTAAAAACTGAATGATTAGCAGGCATTAAATTGTTATGGATTTCCCATAGAAGAATGATATTAAAATGTCATTTTTACTATTTCAGAAATTAGATTGTAAATATTTACACTTAAAATAAAAAAATTAAATGTACATTAACAAATATGTGAGATAATATATAATCAGTCTACATAATATAAAATTTGGAGGACAATAATGGAATCTCTTAGGGTACTTGTGAGAATTAAATTAATATAGTATGTGTTTGGTACTATATCTGTACGTTAAGTGCTATGTAATTGTTAGCTATTTTCCTCAAAGCAGTCCTATAAGGTGAGCATTATAATTTATCAATTGAAAGTTTTCTCAATATAAAAAACAGGATCAGAAAACTTAAATAACCTTTAAAATCACGTAGTAAAAAAGTGTTACTATTAGATCAAATATTTGGTATTAGGGATGTGGTATCAAATCTTGGTTTCTCCAACTAAACTAAACTGTCTCTGTGAGCCCGCATCTAACCAAAACACTTTCAAGCCGAGACCAGAAATGTTTCAGTTTTACACATAAATTTAAAGTATTGAGACATACACATCATAAAAAGGTCAGTTTGAAAGCAAAATTTCTAGTCTTAACATTGATAAACTTATAAATTTAAATAGTAGAGAGATGAATACATATATAGAAACATAATGATAATTTGGCTTTCTTTAGATATGACAACACTCAGAGCTGACTGTCAAAGTATAAAATTACTTTGGACCATAGGACCATATGACCATAACCATTTGCCAAAGTGTAGAATTACAGGGTTATAATCACAAATTAGAGCAAGGAGAGAAGGGCAAACATTTAATATAAAGATTTAACATTTTTATTTAGCTATCAATAATTTCCATTGGAATAAAGTATCCTTCAGCTTCTTTCTATCTTCCACTTTTCAAACTTGGCAAAACTATAAACTATATAAACAAAAAAGGGATGCTCAGAAGGAACAAAGGAGGTTTTGGGTGAATTTTTCACTCACTGAATACTAAGCTGAGACTTCAGTTCTCTTAACTTCATGAATTGCAAAAGGAAGTCAGCTGAAGAAAGGATCTGACAAAGTTCTGAACTAATGATGATGACCTATGTACAATGTTTTTGTTTACTTTGTCAGCACATTATTCCCTAGAAGCCAAGGAAGTAACAAAAGCAAAGACAAAACATAACTTTCAAGTTTTAATGCTCAAAAGTCTCAGATGTCTAATTTTTGCCCTTCTTTCCTCAAAACTACACTTCTTAGGGTGTTATTAAATGTTTGCTTGCTCCTAACTCCCCACGTTCCAGGGAAATAAAGCTGCAGGGATCACCTTCCTCTGGGTGGAGGGACCATATTTCAGCAACAATTTAAGTTAGTACAAGGTTACATGTGATCATGTGATTTTTCCAGAGAGGGGGAGGGGTGAAGGGAATTTATATGCTACTCAGTACTTCAAACTGAAAGAAATTTATTTATTTTTGTAGTGAAGAGCAAAGTGTGAGGTGAAATACTGACACTTGGAATTGTGAATGTTTGTTTTGACAGCATTTTGCCTAAAAGGGCACAAGATGCCCTGTAACTCTGGTAATAGAAGTAATCTAACATCAGTAAAGGAGTAATAAACAGCATTCTTTTGTGTTCATTAATACTATTTACTAACAACACATATCTAGTTTGAATATTTTATATAATGTGTAAGTTAGCATGACAAATACTTGATGATATATATATTGGACACATTATTCATGCAAGTTAAATACAACCAAGTTAAAGGCAGAATATAAAATCTTAGGCAGCAGGTACCATAAATCTTCACATACCCCAGTATTATTTAATTAATTTGGAATGCATCTTTAATAACAGCACAAAGATTTACTCTTGGTTTTACAGAACTGACTGCCATGTACGGCAGTGCTTGTTTATATTATAGATGAAAATCCATTTTTGACATATTACTATGAAATATACTCATATAATGGAAGATCATTTATGATGCTCTATGGAATATTACTAGAATGCACTGTAAAACTAGAATTGTTAAACCAAAAAAAAAAAGAAAAAAAAGAAAATTTATTTAACATTATGATAGAAATTTCTAATTTATGGTGGAATATACAAAATACAATTATACTACTTTTAAGTACAGTATTTTTTAAGATAGCATTTTCTTTAAAAAATTTTTTAGTGTTTATTTATTTTTGACAGAGAGAGAGAGAGAAGGCGGGGGAGGGACAGACAGAGAGGGAGACCCAGAACCCACAGCTGTCAGCACAGAGCCCAATGTGGGGCTGGAACTCATGAACTGTGAGATCAAGACCTGAGCTGAAGTCAACCACTTAACCAACTGAACCACTCAGGTGCCCCAAAGTACAGTATTTTGAAAAAATGTTTTAGTAACTTGGAATTCATATTTGCAGTTTACATTCCAAGAGTTCTAGCTGACTTACAAGACGCAGAAGTGTCTGGTGTTATAATAAGATCTGAATTTAAGTTTTCCACGTACTCTTTCGCTCTTTAAAATAATTTTTTAATGCTTATTTATTTTTGAGAGAGAGAGAGACAGAGACAGAGCACAAGTAGGGGAAGGGCAGAGAGAGAGGGAGACAGAGTCAGAAGCAGGCTCCAGGCTCTGAGCTGTTAGCACAGAGCCCAACATGGGGCTTGAACTGGCAAACTGTGAGTCAGGACCTGAGCTAAAGTCGGACCCTTAACTGACTGAG
This sequence comes from Crocuta crocuta, assembly GCF_008692635.1. NCBI lineage: Eukaryota > Metazoa > Chordata > Mammalia > Carnivora > Hyaenidae > Crocuta > Crocuta crocuta. The sequence goes on from NW_027531318.1 coordinate 4,677,110, forward strand.
CCACCCAGGCACCCCTATTCTTTTGCTTTATAAATCTGATTTGAATACATTACAGAGGAATAGCCTTAAGTCTCAGGGAGTATGTACTTTTAGTCATCTAGAAGCAAATTTCCTTGTTTACTATAATTTAACTTCATCTTAGCCTTTTTCAAGGCTCAAATTCCACCTCAGCTCATCAATATTCATGATTCTCATCCGGTTTATAGATAACTCATGACATTTGCTTATTCTTCTCCCTTCTGCTTTCTGTCTTGTGGGCAACTTGATGCAGATCCTGGTAACTAATAATGAAACTCAAAATAGTTAAATCTGTATTTCTATAGCTTCAGTAAAAATTCTGATATATATTCAAATCATCACTTAAACACTTATTTTTTAGATTATCTGTATGTTATACTCATCATTTTTATAGAATGGAAAATATGTCATATTTTATGAATCTGCAAATTTACACTGCATTTAAAGAATATAAACGCCTAACTTTTCATATAGTGCCCTATTTGCCTGGGTACTTAAACACTGAAGGAGGTCAAGATGAAAGAGGAGGAAATAGACTAACTTCACGACTCACAAATGCAAAAACCAGTGACACAAAAGACCTTGTTCAAAGGCTACAGTATGAAAGAAAATGACAAGAGAGTACCTGCACATCCCGCTTCATCTGCCTGAGCTTCAGGCCCCAGGATTTCTTGTCCTTCCTTTCCTGCTAAAATCAAAGAACAGAGGATTAAAATAGGTCCGTGTGTCACAAACATTTTTAACATCTAGAAATCTGAAAAGGAACTTTTAGATTATATTTAATTTGGATTTTTTTCCCTTTTAGAAGTAATGTGTCCTTGAAAAGTAAACTTTTTAAAAAAATTAAGCAGATAGTTTTACCCAACTCACAAACGTACATTAAAAAAGCAAAATTAGTGAATATTTATCTATAACCCAGGAGTTATATATACATTAGAATTACAAGCATACTGGGACTTTAGTGTTTATTTGGGAGAGGAGTTCTACCTCTAGATAGTGGGATTCCTTTTTTTATTTTTTCCGCAAGGCACAAATTTCTATGTTTTAGGCACTGTGCTAGCTGCTTTATAAACTTAGTTCTTTTAACCTTCACAACACCTATTTTATAAGTTAAAAAAAAGACAACCAAAACTTGAGGCTTGAAGAGGTTAGTAGACGTGGAATTTGAATTCAGGTCTGAAGTAGTAGGACCTGCTTTCTGCTACACTGTATAACCAGAGTCCCAGACAACGAGAGGGAAGACTGTACTAAATGTCACTGTGACCAGAGTAAACACCTACAGCATGTACTTCCTCTTTCACTCTATTCATTATTCTAACTACTGATAAATCATAATCAAACTACTGGTAAACATTTTTAGATGTTACTTTATCTCCCTTTGCCACCTAGGCTTAGAGTGAGCTGGCTGTAGTATTCTATAGAGAATAAGATCAGAGTAAAAATGAGTATTATTTTGGCAAGCAGAAAGTACATTTTTGTACATTCATGTACATTTTATTGATTCTAATAGTTTATTAAGAAACGTGCATATATAGAAGACATGATAGAGTTAAAAATTGCTTTTAAAAAATCTGGTAGCTGAGTCCATATATAATTATGATCAGAATACTTATAAAGTCATGCTAAAACATCACATTGTAGTTATCGCACCCTAATCAAACCCCATTGAATATGCCAGTCAAAACTCTTGATTTAGACTTCCCCTAAATTTGATAACTGAATTGAGAAATGGAACACTCATCAAGAAATATTTTTGCTCACATAAAGCATGCATTTCTGTAAGTGCCTTGGATTATCAGATAGATTTATTCAGCAGATTTTCTTTACTCATTAACTTTTATATTAGTACTTAAAGATGATTGCTATGTGAAAAATAGTTAAAATATACATAAGTCTCTTTAGATCGGCATAAAAAACACTATCTAATGTAGGTAATAATGAGGTTAACTTCCAATTAACTTGTATCCTCATTTTATACCTGCCATCAGCCAAATGACAATTAAAAAACCCCTGCTAAAGTGTTTATAATGCAGTAGGATAAACACCAGTGTTTGCTAATCTCTAACATATTTTTCTTCTCTCTCTGAAGCACCTACTTAAATTAAAATAATAAACAATATGACAATTGGATAATTATATGATGATAATATAATTATTTATTGTAGATCTATTTGTGTCCTTTATTTCTCCTCAAATGAAAATCAAGCCACAGTTATTACTTACTAAGATGGGAGAGGACAATGATATTAAAAGTTAAAATGATATTTTTGACATTACTAATTTTTCTACTTACAGTTATTATAGCTAATTAAAAATCTTCAATTCAATTAGATGATTTATTCATTTCTTTATTCCTTCATTTCTGCTTGGGATAAAATCAAGGCTCCTTAGAGGAACATTTAACATACTTCAGAATCTGGTCCCACACTTATGTACTGTGATTAAAAAGCTGGAAGTCTCTGGGGCACCTGGATGGCTCAGTTGGTTGAATGTCCGACTTTGGCTCAGGTCATGATCTCATCGTTTGTGGGTTTGAGCCCAGCGTTGGGCTCTGTCCTGACAGCTCAGACCCTGAAACCTGCTTTGGATTCTGTGTCTCCCTCTTTCTGACCCTCCCCTGCTCATGCTCTGTCTCTCCCTGTCTCTCAAAAATAAATAAAACTGTAAAAAAAAAAAAACAAAAACTGGGAGTCCCCATTCTTTCCCTAATTATTGGGGCTGGAATTTTGAACAACTGAAATCATATTGCCATACTGCCTAAACAGAAAATATCCTAAAGCTTGTCTGCAGTGTGAACATACTTCTTTCACTATGGAGTGCTGCCAGCAATGAGCTCCTTCCTGCTCCTTCCATGGACCAACATGAGGGTGTACTGGGAACAGCTCAATACTGTTCAAGCAGACTTATCCTTCATGTGTTCTGATCTTACTTATAGTTTAGAAAAGGTAATGGTAAAGTAGTAGAATCTCCTTGTGCACAAGATTTTCTCTCCTGTGAAGACTTACTAATGTCAGCACATTGTGACTGACCAACCAACTTACAATTTAGAAAGGTAAACTGGAATGCTCCTAAGGCTTTTGCTTTAGTTTAAACTCCAAAGCAAATACACAAATGAGGAAAAACTCCTGAGTAACAAGATTTTGTTTTTTCAAATAATGGCAAAATACATCTGAAAAATAGGTCATGAAATACTTCTCAGCAACAAAAGGGACAATTTACTGATGCATGCAGAAACTTAGATGAATCTCTCAAGAAATTATGGAGTGAAAAAAGCCAATCCAAAAGATTACATGCTATATGATTCTATTTATGTAACACTCTTGAAATAACAAAATTATAAAAATGGAGAAGAAATCTGTGGTTGTGAGGGGTTAGGGTTGGGGCAGAGCTATGGTAGGGGAGGATGGGTGTATAAAAGGCAATGAGGGAGCTCTATGGAATTGTTCTGTATCTTGTCCATATCAACGTCAATATTCTGGTTGTGATACTGTACTATAGTTTTACAAGATGTTACCATTGGGGGAAAAAGGAGTAAAGCGCATATGGGATCTCTTTATTTGTGAATCTACAACTATTTGTGAATTATTTGCAAGTCTAACATTATCTCAAAATTAAAAGTTTAGGGTAGCCTAGTGGCTCAATTGGTTGGGCGTCTCTTTGTTTCAGCTCAAGTCATGATCTCATGGTCTGTTAGATCGAGCCCTGCTTTGGGTTCTGTGTTGACAGCGTGGAGCTTGTTCTCTCTTTCTCAAAGTAAACAAATATTAAAAAAAACATTTAAAAAAGTTTAACTGAAAAATAAGTCAATGGTTGATATCACAAATTTAGAGAGAGAGAGAAAGAGAGAGAGAGCACTTATTTATTTTGCCATAAGATGTAATTCCTAGTGAGGAAAAACAAGGATGGCAAATGCAATTCATGTTAACCAAAAATCCGGAAGACTTAATGTCAATGGCAGGATAGAACAGTTCAAAGTACAGGACTGAGTATTAAGCACATGTTCACAATTCTGTAACTCTCATTTTGAATTCATACCGATGTGTTTCTAGCCATTTCAAATATGTTTGTGGGAATATTTTATCGCAATTTCTAATAAGGCACAAGAAGCAGATAACTGACCCATTTTTTCCTTTCCTGCTTTCATCTCTTCCTCTATAACATACATCCACACATGCCATGCACATTTACACCTGCCTTTTCTCAAACTGACCCCTCTGCCTAGAATGCTGTTATCCATTCCATATGAAAAACTTTTACTAATCTGATTCTTTAAAGATCAGTTCACATTTCCCTCATTCTGTAAGTCTTCTCTGCCACTGCTCTGAAGTAAACAGCAATAGATTCCTGAAGTTAAACATAAAGTATTTAAGCTTTAATTAGAAATGATTTTTTTATTATGTCCTTTTTCAGAGTACTTCCAGACAGCTTCACTTTTCTTCCTTGTATCCTCTACTTTCTAAATATATGCATATATTTTTGGTATAATTGTCCACCAAAGTTACAGTAAATGTAATTCACAGCCTCCACGAATATCTGTTAACTTAAACAAAGGTAAAGAAATATATATAACTGAGGTCAAATTTAGTTAAGATGAAATAAACACAAACCACCCTGTGTGTCCCATTGAACGTAGCTAAAAAGTCCTGGGGAGAATGCACGTAGAGGTTATTTGAAGACTCTAAGAGGTAAGTCATACTAAGAAGACTGGGTAAGAAGACTTTACAAGAATTCAAAGTACCACTTAATCACTTTCCAACCCCTGGCTTGGATTCAAGGCAGCCTAAGCCTATAAGTAGACACTAAGGCATTGCAGAAAAATCTCTAAGAAAAGCCTTCTAGGTTAGGCTCAAGGAGTAGGAAAGGACTCAAAAAAGGGGAAAATCATTTTCCCCCTGGATTCTCTTGTGTCCCAGCCCCTAGATCATCCCAAGGTAGCAGTTGAGATCACGATGACAGTAAGAATGTAAAGGTAAATAAAACTCCAAGGAAGGGGAAGCTTTTTGTCCAGAGGAGCTGTGGCCCCAAGAGGATGGCACAAACTTCATCAAGTTCTCTCTCTCCATCTTCTCGCAGCCCTTCTTCCTGCAGGCATAGTTGTGGGAAGTATGTGGCAAAATATGGCCAAGAAAGTCCCAGAAATTTGCATAGAGAACTGGAAAGGGAAGTCTCAGGGAACTGAAAGTACCCAGGAGATTACAGAGGTGGAGGAATACAGAAGACCAACCATATAAAGCTGCTTGTGAATTTCCCATGTGTGGATCTGACCATAGGCTTTGAGAACTGAAGTAAGGATAAGACCATTAATCATGTCCCAGAATGGTCACAGTATGTCACACAGATCCAAAAAGCATTGCAAAGGTTTTGAAAACTGAACTGATACTGGAACCATAACCCATAGAAAATTGTTTGGAACTTACAGCCTGCTACAACTGGGTAAGTTGCCTGCTAAGCCTAAAATATAAAAGTTCTCCACAGGATTTAAAGAAGACCAAGAGTCTCATAAGACAATATTCAAAGTCTCCAGGATACAATCCAAAATTACGTGGCATATTAAGAACCAGGAAAATCTCAACTTCTATAGGAAAACACAACCAAAAGATGGCAATACTGAAAAGATACAGGTGTTGAAAATATCAAAGACTGTAAGCAGCTATATGAAAGTACTCCAAAAGCTAAGGATGAACACTTGAAAAGAATGGAAACATAAAAAGTCTAGGCAAATTCTTATCAGCAAACAGAAGATATAAATAAGAACCCAGAGGAAATTTTAGAACTAAAAATACAGTAACAAATTTCTTTACAAAAATCACTCGATGGCCTCAATAGCAATATGGGGATGAAAGAGGAAAGATCAGTGAACTTGATGGTAGGTAAATGGAAATTATCCAATTTAGACAACAAAGTGAAAACATTAAAAAAAAACCCAAAAAAACAGAGTCCCAGAGATGTGTGGGACAATAATAAAATAGCTAACATTCAGTCACTGGAGTTCCAGAAGGAGAAAAAAAAAGTATGGTATGTAAAAATATTTGACAAAGTAGCATCTAAAAATTTCCCAAATTTAATAAAACACACCCCCCAATAAATTAAAGAAGTTAACTGAATTTCAAATAGGATAAAGCCCCCCAAATCCAGGCCTAGACCATTAATCAAACTCTGAAAACTAAAGATAAAAAAATTCTGAAAAAGAAAGAAAATGATACACAACTATATGGTAATAATACTTTAAAAGAAGGAAGATTTATCATTAGAAATAAAGGGCTTCATAAGGATATAGAACATTTGATAAATGTTGGGTTGATAAAAACTTGTCAACCCAAAATTCTATCTCCAGGGAACATATACTTTTTTAAAAAAATGTTTTATTTATTTCTGAGAGAGAGAGAGAGAGAGAGAGAGACAGCGTGAGCAGGGAGTCAGAGAGAGAGGGAGACGCAGAATCTGAAGCAGGCTCCAGGCTCTGAGCTAGCTGTCAGCACAGCGCCCGACGAGGGGCTCGAACCCATGAACCGTGAGATCATGACCTGAGCTGAAGTCAGACGCTTAACCAACTGACCCACCCAGGCGTCCAGGGAACATATACTTTTGAAACAAAGGGAAGATAAAGGTATTCTCAGATGAAGGAAAGTGAATAGAGTCCACAGCTGGCAAAACTGATATAAAAGAACTGCTAAGGAAGATCTTCAGAAAGAAGGGGAAATGATATTAGAGAAAAATTTGAAATGGTCAGGAATGAAAGAGAACAAAAGAAATGATGTAGTGTATATGACAAATACAATATAAAGGAGGGAGGGAAATGGGACCCATATGGACATAAAGTTTCTACATTTTACTTGCAGTGGTGAAATACTTATTCTAAGTAGACTGTGAAGAGTTAAGTATGCACATTCTCATCTATAGAGCAACTACTAAAAGTTCTATACAAAAAGATATAGTAAAAATGAAATAAACAAATGAAAATAGAATACTAAAACATATTCAAATGACCCAAAAGAGGGCAGGAAAGGAGAAACAGAAGAAATTAAGAACAGAGGGAACAAATACAAAGCAAATAATACAATGTAAACCTAAATCTAACCATCAAAACTTACATTACATGTAAATGGTCTAAATGAACCATTTAGGGGAGAGAGATTGTTAGAACAGATTTTAAAAAACCAAGCCCCATTTATAGTATTCTACCAAAAAAATATTTTAAACATAATGTATTAGATAGGTTAAAAGTAAGAAGTTGGAAAAGATAAACTATGTAAAGACTAATCAAAAGAAAGCTAGAGTAACTATTTTTTATCAAAGTAAACTCTAGAACTAAGAAAATTACCAGAAATATAGAGAAAGTCAATTCACCAAGAAGACATAACAATCTATAATAGAGTGTGCATATAACAGAGCTTCAAAATACGTAACCAGCAGAACAGAAAGTAGAGAAGAAAAATCCAATACAGTGGGAGACTTCAATACCTCTCTCACATTAACAGGAGAAGTAGACAGAAAGTCACAAGGATATAGACAAACTGAAATCTGTATAACACTCCACCCAACAACAGCAATCTATGCATTCTTTTTACTCATTTTTTAATTTTAATTTTTAAAAGTTTATTTATTTGTTTGTTTGTTTATTTATAGAGAGTGAAGGGGGGTGAGAGAAGAGAGAGGAGAGAGAGAATCTCAAGCAGGCTCTGCACTATCAGCGCAGAGCCCGATGTGGGGCTTGAACTCACAAACATGAGATCATGACCTGAACTGAAGTCAAGAGTTGAATGCTTAACCATCCCGGGCGTCACTATACATTCTTTTAAAATGCACCTAGAACACTCATGAGGACTGACTATATCCAAGATCATATAACAAAACTTAAAAGAAATGAAATCATACAAAGTATGTTCTCTGACCAAAATAAATTCAAACTAGATGTTAATGGCTAAAGGATAAGAAAATATTCAAACACTGTGAGCACTGTTAATATATTTCTAAAGAATCCACAGCTCAAACAGAAAATTAAAAAGAACACAGCAAAATTTGTGGGATGTATGTAAAGCAGTGCTTAAGGGGCAATTTATAGTATCAAATGCTTATGTTATAAAAAGTTCTCAAATCAAAATTCTAAACTTCTGTGTTAAAAAACTAAAAAAGAAGCAAAGTAAGTTCAGAGCAAGCAGAGGGAAGGAATAAAGAGCATAAACCAATAAAATTAAAGATGAAAAAATAAGAGAAAAACAATAAAAACTAGTTCTTAGAAAAGCTCAGTAAAATTGATAAAACATTAGTATGACTGACGAATAAATAGAGGGAAGCCACAACCTACTAATATCAGGAATGAAAAGGGAGTATCATTACAGAGCTAGAATATATTCAAAGGATAGTAAGGGAATACTCAGAGTTCAAGGAGTAAACATTACAACATTTTTGACTCTTAAAGAAGAGCTTATTCTTTTTATTTTTTAAAAGTGATATATTAAAACAGTGTGGAGGTTCCTCAAAAAATTAGCAATAGAACTCCCCTGTGACCCAGCAATAGCACTGCTAGGAATTTACCCAAGGGATATAAGAGTGCTGATGCATAGGGGCACATGTACCCCAATGTTCATAGCAGCGCTCTTAACAATAGCCAAATCATGGAAAGAGCCTAAGTGTCCATCAACTGACAAATGGATCAAGAATATGTGTTTTATCTATGCAATGGAATACTACATGGCAATAAGAATGAATGAAAACTGGCCATTTGTAGCAACATGGATGGAACTTGAGGGTTTTATGCTGAGTGAAATAAATCAGGCAGAGAAGGACAGATACCATGTTTTCACATACAGGTGGATTAGGAGGAACTTAACGGAGGACCATGGGGGAGGAGAAGGGGAAAAATAGTTGGGGAGAGGGAGGGAGGCAAACCATGAGAGACTCTTGAATGCTGAGAACAAATGGAGGGCTNTGAGATTAAATGGCTATGGATCTCACATACAAGAATGTAAAAATGTCAGTATTTTTAATATGCCAGAAATTAGATTGTGTGCAACTACTTACATTTAGAATGAAAAATTTTATATGTCCATTAAGATATTTGTTAGGTAGTACATAATCACTTCATTCATTCATTCATTCATTCATTCATTCATTCATTCATTCATATTTGAGAATGTGAGAAGAGGAGGGGGCAAAGGGAGAGAGAGAGTCTTAACCAGCTCCACGCTCAGTGCAGAGCTCAATGTGGGGCTTGATCCCACAACCCTAGGATCATGACCTTAAGCCTAAATTAAAAGTTAGATATGCAACTAACTTAGCCACCCAGGTGTCCCCATAATCATTTTACATAATATAATATAAATTTGGAGGATAATAGTACCTCTTAGGGCAGCTGTAAGGATTAAGTTAAATATAGTATGTGCTTAGTATTGTACCTGGCACATCGTAAGTGCTATGTAATTGTTAGCTATTTTCCTTATTAATACATTAATATGTAAAGTGCACATCTCTACTCAAATAAGCCTGAAAACTTTGAAATACTAATTCCTCAAAAACTATAAACTATTACAACTCATCCAAGACAAAATGTTAACCTGCATATTCCTATAACTGCTTCAAAAATTGAATTTGTAGTTTAAAACCTTCCCCCAAAACAAAACAAAGCTCTAGGACCTGGTGGTTTCCGCTGCGAATTCTACTAGACATTTATAGAAAAACTACCACTAATTTTAACTAATCTTTTCAAGAAAATAAAAAGAAAGGAACACTTTTAAATTCAGTTTATGAGGCTAGCATTTTCCTGATACCAAAACCATACAAAAATCATATAAAAATTGAGAAAATTATAGACCAATATCCCTTTTGCACACTGACTTAAAAGTTTTCAATTAAATATTACCAAGTCAAATTGAGCAATATGGAAAAAAGAAAATGATTAAGTACGGCTTTCTAGGGAATCCAAGGCTGGTCAAATATTTGAAAATTCATTAATGCATTCACTGTTATTAACAGACTAAAGAAGCAAAACCACATGATCACATCAACTGACAGAAAAACCATTTGAAAAAAATTCAAAATCTATTCATGATGAAAACTCTCAGCCAATTAGGAATAGAAACCTACCCAATTTGATAAAAGGCATCTACAACAAACCAAATTCTAACATTATACCTAACGGTAAAAGACTATTTTCCCTCTAACACTGGGAAAAAGGAAGATGTCTACTTTTACCACCCCTGACACCTTGTAATATGTCAATAAACAGGAATAAAAGGTACACAGATTAGAAATGAAGAAATAAAACTGTCTCTATATTTGAAAGATTGTCTACATAGAAATCCGAAGGAATCTACAAATAATCCTAGAATTAGCAAATTCATAGGATACAAGATTAACACACAAAAATCAGTCATATTACTTGCTATATAAGTGAATATATAGAAACTTAATTAAAACAAAAATATTCACAATAGTTTCTCCCTTTAAAGAAGAAATACATAGGTACAAGTCTCACAAAACATGAATATAATCTATGTGTTTGAAACTGTAAGACACTGATGTGAGAAATCAAACACCCATGCAGCATAAAATAATTAACATACAAAAATCAGTTGCAATTCTATATACTAACAATGAACTATCCGAAAGAGAAATAAAACAATCTCATTTACAAGAGCATCAAAAAGAATAATATGTGTAGGAGTAAATTTAACCAAAGAGGTGAAAGATCTATACACTGAAAACTATAAGACACTGATGAAAGAAACTGAATGAGATGCAAATAAATGGAAAGATATTCTGTGTTTATGAACTGGAACAATTAATATTGTTAAAATGTCCATACCACCCAGGGGCATCTACAGAGTCAATGAAATCCCTATGATCATTCCAGTGACATTTTTTTTTTTTACAGGAATAGGAAAAAACAATCTTAAAAGGCCCTATATAGCCAAAGCAATCTTGAGAAAAAAGAACGAAGCTGGAGGCATCACATTTCCTGATTTCATACTACACTGCAAAGCTACAGTAATCAAAACAGTATGGCACTTGCATAAAAACATATGTATAGATTAATGGAAAAACTGAACTCATAGAAACGAAGAGTAGATTGGTGGTTTCTAGGGGTTGGGGAGGTAGGAGAAATCAGAGATGGTGGCCAAAGGATACAAATTCCAATGATGAGATGAGTAAGTTCCAGGAACCTAATGTATGACATGGTGAATGTATTTAACAATACTGCATTGTATGTTCAAATTTCTAAGAAAGTTCATCTTAAATGTTCTCACCACATACCAAAAACTGGTGACTGTATGAAATAATGTGTTAATTAACTTTACTGTGGTAATAATTTCATAATATAAATGTATATCAAATCAACATATTGTACATCTTAAACTTATACAATATTAAATGTCCAATATCTCTCAGTGGAGCTGGGAAAAAAACAGATTTTCTCACAAGCCCCTACCCCCAACCCACAGAAAAGATCTAAAAAACAATGGAGAGATATACCACATTCATTCATTGGAACACTCCTTAACACAATAAAGATGTTAGTTCACCCCAAATTCATCTACAGATTTAACACATTTTAAACCAAAATCCCAGCAGGAGGTATAAAATACAGATAATATTATTCTAAAATTCACATGAAAAGGCAAAGGAACTTTAATAGTCAAAACAATTAAAAAAATAAAGTTGGAGGAACTACATGATCTAATTTCTAAGACTTATTACAAAATTACAGTAATCAAGATGCTGGGATATTGGCAAAGGAATAGACACACAGATTAACACAACAGAATAGAGTCCAGAAACAGACTCCCACAAATGCTGCCAATTAATTTCTGACAAAGGTGCAAAGGCAGTACCACAGAGAAAAGATAGTCTTTTTAGTAGTGTTGGAACAAGAGATCCATATCCAAAAAAATGAACCTTACCTCAACCTCATATCTTACAAAGATTTTAAGTCAAAATGGATGATAGGTCTAATAAAAAAGTAAAAGACTCAAAGGAGAAAATTCTGGTGGTCTGGGGTTAAACAAAGAGTTCTTGGACATGACACCAAGAGCATGATTCATTTAAAAGGTAAATTTGATAAAACTGACCTCATCAAAGTCTAAAACTTTTGCTCTGTGAAAGCTTAGGAGAAGAGAATAAAAAGACAAACTACAGACTAGGAGAAAATATTTACTACAATTACAATGAACCCTCAAAACTTAATAAAACAACCTGATTAGAAAATATACAAGACATGAACAGACACTTCACTGAAGAGGATATACAGATGGCAAATACGCCCATGAAAAGATGTTCAACTTCACTAGCCATTAGAGAAATGAAATGAAAACACCATCTCGTATAAAAATACACGTATTAGAATAGCTGAAGTGAGAAGTAACTGATAAAATCAAATAGTGGTGAGGCTATGAAGAAACTCAATATCTCAAACAGTACTGATGGGACAGAACAGCCACTCTGGAAAAACAGTTTGGCATTTTGGAAAAAAAAGTTAAGCATACATTTAATGTATGACTCAACAATACGCTTCTAGGTTACTTACCCAAGAGAACGAAAAATCATGTTCATAACTAACCACATATACACTAATGTATATAGTAGCTCTATTCGTAATCTCTGTAAACTATAAATAATCCAAATGTCCTTCAGTGGGCGAATGCATAAATAAATTGGCACATCTATACACTGGAATACTACTCATCAATAAAGAGACAAACTACTGATCCAAGCAACAACCTCAATGCATCTCAAAGGTATGCTGTGTGAAAGAAGCCACATACAAAGTATTTCATACTATACAAAATATTTCATACTATATGATTTCATCTGCATGACATTCTCAAAAAGACAAAAGTATAGTGACAGAGAACAGAGATCATGGTTACCTGGGTTTCTGGTGAGAGGGAGGTATGACTAAAAGGAGTAGCATGGAGAAGTTCTCTGGTGATGAAACTGCTTTGTGGAGTCCTTGATCCCATAACCAAAAGAAATTGGATTTTTCTAATGCCCAAATAAACAAGGAAATGAATCCTCTCTTAGAACCTCTAGAAAGAAATGTAGCCTTGTCAACACTTAGATTTTAGCCTAGTGAGATGTGTGATGGGCTTATGACCTACAGGGTTGTGAGAAAAATTTGTGTCATTGAAGCCTTTAAGTGTTGTGCTAATTTGTTATGATAGCAATAATCAAGTGGTTAAATAATTTTAGGCCAAGGAGAAGAATGAAGATAACAAATATTTGTTGGCTATCTAAGAAGATTGCTATGCAGAGTTCAATACTATTTCCTTTTTTGCTGTTTTAGTTTTATTAGATGCTATGAATCTGAAAAACACTAATCATGGTAGTAATTACTGGATCCTAACCTTGCTGGTGATTGTGGGAAATTCAAAAGGAATATACGACCTGGTAATTGCTCTCATGGTAAGATGTTTACAATCTAGAGAGATATGTAACTTGCCCATGAAAATATGGAATTTGAGGTTTTCAACTTTAAAGTATAAAAATTCAGTATGAATGGAAATATAAAAACAGAAATTTAATTTAAAAAAATATAAAACTACAAAAAATAAAATATATTTTATTTTAAAATAAAAATTAAATTTTGAGGTCATAAGTCAATTAGAAAAGGGAGCAAGAGATAGAGGAGTTCAGTGCTAACAGAAGCGCCACAAAAGGAGAGATCTATATGGATGGGCAAAACGAAAAAATTCCCTCCCTGTTGCTCTTTATATGTATTTCATTTTATGGATGTTAGATTCAATGTGTGTGTGTGTATGGGGGGGGGGCAAGTGTGTGTGTATTTCTGTTGAATCTGTAAATAAAACAAGAGCATGCTTTGGAGTCAAAGAGGCCTAGCTTTGAACCTTGGCTTTCCATATTTAATGTGTCATCTTGGCAGATATTTAATCTTATTGAGCCTCAGTTTCCTTATTTACAAAATGGAGCTAATCTCACAGAGTTGTAAGAATGAAAAGAAATGATGTATGGGTAAGCAGTTGGCATTAGGTACATGCACTCAGTGTTATTTTACTTAGCTAATATGTACAAGTTGGAATTGCAACTGAATGCTCATTTTCTGTGTCAGCCTTGCCAGTCCCACAGTTTTTCCAAAGAGAGGCATGTCTCTGAAAACCTAAACTAGATCTGAAAAGAAAACTCCTAAGGAAAGGCAAATTTAGCCTGATTTATCTTTGTCCCCAAAGTTCAGGGTATGGAGATCAGCTTTGAAGTGGTGGGAAAGTAAGCTGGCACCCTGCATGTGGAGAAGACCAAGAAGGGTATGAAGACCTTCCCTGGGTCTTTTAGAGAATAGCTTCTGCCATTCTAACTGACAGCCTGAGGAATGGGACAAAGGCCAGGGAATGAGCCAAAGATCTGACAGCAGATGCACTTCATAAACTGTATTATCATATTTTAATATTCTTCATCTTGTTTTATTACTATTTATAAAGAAAAATATTTTTGAAAACTCCAACTTTCTTTTTTTGAGATATAAAATAGCTTTAGACTTACAGAATAGTTGTAAATCTAGCACAGACTTCCAGTATACCCTTCAACCAGCTTCCCTTAGGAAGAACATCTTACATAATCACAGTACTATTATGGAAGACATTATATATTAATGTTAATACAAAACCATTAACTAACATACAGACCTTATTTGACTTCTGCCAGTTTTCCCACTAATGACCTTTTCTTTTCTGTTTAAGAAACAAACTCTGGGCCCACAGTGCATTTATTGTCAGGTCTCCATAGTCTCTTCCAAAATTTACAATCCAATCAAGTCTCTGGTAAGTTGTTTTAGTCTTTGCTTTTTTATTACCTTAACATTATTGAAGAGTACTGATCACTTATTTTGTAGAGTGCCCTTCAATTTGATTTCCCTGATGCTTTCTAATGATTTGATGAGGAGATACTTTTGAGCAGGAATACCACTTAAGTGATATGCCTTTCTTACAGGGGTATATAATGTCACTATTTCTTATTATTGGGACATTAATCTTGATCACCTGGTTAAGAAGGTATCTGTCAGGTTTCTTTATACTAGTTATTATGTCTTTAAGATTAATAATTGTATTTGATATTATGCAAATATTACTTTTTTGATATTACTTTTGTTCCATATACTTTCATCCACTAATTTTAGTATTCACTGATGGTTCTTGCCTGCAACAATTATTACTATGGTGTTTGCCTAACAGCAGTTTTCCATTTTCCTAATTACTTCTTAATTTATAACTTAAACTCTACTATAAAGAAGAACTTTCCATTCTCCCCATGTATGTATTTAAGTATTTATATCAGTATGGGTGCAAGGATATTTATATTATTCTACAGATTATTTATAATCCAATACTATTATTTACTTATTTTGCTGCTCAAATTGTTCCAGATTTGGCCAATGGAAGTTCCTTCAAGTTGGCTCTTGTGCCCTTTTGACAAAATTCTTTTTGAAAAATACTTTCTTGCTTGTTGTTCCAGGCTTAGCTTATATTTTCCATACCTCAGTTTTAGAATCAGCCATTTATGTAAAGAGCTTTGGTACCTTTTTAAAAATGTTTGTTTATTTTTTGAGAGAGAGAGAGAGAGAGAGAGCACGAGTGGAAGAGGAGCAGAATCCAAAGCAGGCTCCAGGCTCTGAGCTGTCAGCACAGAGCCTGACATACAGCTTGAATCCACGAACCAAGAGATCATGACCTGTGCCCAAGTTGGATGGTTAACTGACTGAGCCACCCAGGTGCCCCAGCCTTGGTACCTTTTATTGGAGAATGTTATTTGAATCCTAGATCTGGGCCCTAGATATGCTCATTGCTACTGGGTATCATTGTTTCCTGCACTTTCGGCAGTCAGAACTAGGAAATACATGTATGAATATACTTTCTTTATATGTATATGATACTCTTATATACCCCATCTATATTTTTGTACCTACCTATTTTTATATACACAGTAAAACCTTGGATCATGAGTAACTTGCTCTTGCAAGTGTTCCGCAAGACGAGCAAACATTTCTAAAAAATTTTAACTTGATAAACAAGTGATGTCTTACAATACAAGTAGTATGTGACAATGAATGTCACATGATTACAACTGGGTCAATGGTTCTCCCTCTCTCTCTCTGTCTCTCTCTCTGTGGGATTGTGGGTGATCATCTCCCATGCTCAGATGCTCAGTCTCAGGCCATGGTGTTTGGCAGAAATCAGTGATTTTTCAGAACATTGGAAGGTGCCCACAACCAGCACTCGTGTATTTTTTGTCACTTCAAAGCATCTACAGACAGTCCTTTGCTTTTCCATAAGCTCAGGAATGTTTTGTTTCATTCTAGGTCAGGCTGTCTAGATATAGACCCTTTCCCTCTGTTGCCTTATTGCCAGTTACATTAAATACACTATAGGACAAGAGTTTATTAATACTGTACTGTAGTCAACATCTGTGCAAGCATATACAATGGCTCCCATGAAGAAAAAGATTCCACTGAGCCAATAGAGTACAGTGATTCCGTTAGTGACAGTGAAAGTCATCCTACACAGTAACACTCCTCTCTCGTCTCCCTCACTCTAGCCATGAAGGTTTTCAAAGGTAAGTGCAGGTTAACTGGTTTATTTTTCTTTATATTTTCTTTATTATTTTGTATTATATTACAGTAATGTAATTATTTTTATATGAATATCTCTGGCTTGTAGAATGAATTATCTGAGTTTCCATTATTTCTTATGGGGAAATTCACTTTGACATACAAGTGCTTTGGATTACAAGTATGTTTCCGGAACAAATTATGCTCACAAACCAAGATTTTTACTGCCTTCAGAACCATAAGTTCATATTGACACCTCTGATCCCAATGGAAAACCACAGGATTTATTCTAGCCTTCTCACTTTTCCTTACTTGTAACTTCTTTCTCTGATAGTTTGAAATTTGGATCTCATTATCCTCAATATATTTACTTATTTGTTCAATTAAAGTATATATGAAAGTAGTTTCAGAATAAATCATGGCTTTGTAAGAAACAAATTTATTAACTAGAGGAAAATGGGGTGGGATTTAGGCATGGGGGAGTATGTATGTATGCTTACATATGTAACCATGAAAACGTTTCCCACACACAAATACAAAAGTAGTTTAAATCACTAAACAGACAAGGACAATGGAAATAAGAAATACAAACAATGACAAACAAAACTAACTGTACTATAAATGAATGGTATAACACACTGAAAGAGGTGGGAAAGATAAGAAATAGCCTAAGTAACTTTGGAAAACAACATTTTGAATATATACCATAAGGCTAAAGACAAAAAGAACTGTACAACACTGTGATCTAGGTAGCAAATTTGACTGGGATTTTAAAGACAAGAGAGTGTACAATTGAGGGTCAGCATGTGGGAAAAACCCAAATTCCTTCATTAGTGTCATCTCTTAATACTTAGACATTTAGAGGTAATTACATATTAGAGGTGTGTATTTAGTGCAAATGAAATTGGATTCTCTTATAAGCACAGTAAAAAAAATACCTCTGTGGTCATCTGGGCTGGTTTTTTCATTTATAGATGCAAAAGTGGAACTCAAGAGACACAGTAGTGAGATGAAGAGTAGGAACCATGTGCTAAGCTTTTTCGGCATTACACACTACCTTTGGTTGAAAAAGGTTCTGAAGGGGCACCTGGGTGGCTCAATAGGTTAAGAATCCGACTTTGGCTCAGGTCATGATCTCATAGTTCGTGGGTTCGAGCCCCACGTTGGGTTCTGTGCTGATGGCTCGGAGCCTGGGGCCTGCTTTGGATTCTGTGTCTCCCTCTCTCTCTGCCCCTCCCCCACTCATGCTCTGTTTCTCTGTCTCAGTAATAAAAAATAAACATTAAAAAATAAAAAAAAGTTTCTGAAGAGGAGGTTAAACTGAATCTTGAGAGGTAAGTATAATATGGTTCAATGTTGAGCTATATAGTAATTGATGTATTCTTTGCATAGATTATAGTGTTGTGTTATAACCTAGGCATGCATAGGAAAGCCTTCTTGCTATGGGTAACATTAGGATCTTAAACATTTTTATTATAAAGAAGTTTTCATTGCCTTGGCAGTTTTGTAAACATGTAAATTTCTAGAGTTCACAATTGCACAAAAAAATCTTAAATACCTAGGAATAAACCTAACCAAAGATAATAGAAGATCTGTACAATGAAAACTATAGAAAACTTATGAAGGAAATTGAAGACACAAAGAAATGGAAAAACATTCCATGCTCATGGATTGGAAGAATAAATATTGTTAAAATGTCATTATTACCCAAAGCAATCTACACATTCAATGAAATCCCAATCAAAATTGCACCTTCTCAAAGCTGGTACAAACTATCCTAAAACTTGTATGGAACCACAAAAGACTCCAAATAGCCAAAGTAATATTGAAGAAAGAAAACCAAAACGGGAGGCATCACAATCCCAGGCTTTAGCCTCTACTAGAGTTTAAAAAAACTTCAAGTCAGAAAAATGTTTAAGTCACTGTTGCTTGGGATCATTTTTTCAGCTCATCAATTAAAAAAAACAAGGAATAACTAACATACCAAACAATATTTTATATTATCAGATTAGTTTTATATACTTTTGAAAAACTAAAACTATGAGAGGACTATAAAACAGGTGTCTCCAAAGTAAGAGTGTATATATTTAAAAACGTTTAACTGACAGAAGCATGAGAGTCTTGGGCTGAACCACAAGAAACTCTTATAAGATGAATGTAGATATGCTGGAGCACTGCCAAGTTATACTATCTTCCCTGCACACACAATTTAAAGTACATTGTATTGTACGACAATAGGACTTAATTAACTTAGCTTTATTTGTTTTTTAAAGTAAACATGTCCTAGTTTACTTAAATATCTACAATAAAAATATTGCTTCTTCTATATGATCCTAACTCGAGATTTCATTCACAGCTAAGAATAGCTTTTTAAAGGTACTCCTTAAATAATTAACATTTCAATGGCATATTGTATTTTCAAATGTACTTTAGATTGTTGATTTACACTATGCTACAGATCTGTGAATATCAGTTTCATGCGCTGGTCTCTAGCATGGCTAAACGTCACTGACCACTTTCTTCTCTATGATTTCTCCTTTTCCATAAAAGTCTTTAACTCACTGGTGTAAATAGTGTGGCTTCCATTAGCTAAGTGACAGTGAATGGCCTTGCTTCACTGTTTCTTGGTCACCCTCAAATAACTAGAAAGGAAACATTTCATTGAGCAATTTGCCTTCTAAAAACCTAAGTTGTAGCTATTCTATTTTTTAAGCAAAACACACTCCTAATCTCTTTTTTCAGTGGCAGGAAATTTTACATATTGATGTCTTCTTAAAGTTCTTTATAGTGATATGACCAAAACACCCTATACTTTTTTCATTTTTCTTTAGTTTTCACTTCGGGTAGTTGTTTATTAATGGAATGCTCAAGAAAGAACACAAGAAGAGAGAGCAGTGCAGACATGTCTCATGAAAGAAAAGAACCTGAAATTAACTGAAACAGTAAAGGCTGACTGCCCTTTAGAGCAAGCTCCTCTCTTAGTAACTCAAGTTTTCTTTCTGCTTCAGGAGTAGGTTGGTTTGGTCAACCATGTACAATTTGATAGACTCATTTCTCAAATTTAGCCACAGGGAGCCTGTTGAAGAGCTCATAAAACAATTCAAGGGTAGAAGTTCTCTGGATCTGAAGCCCCACTACATAAACTTTCAGCTGAATGCATGACTAATGCATAAATGCCTGACTTAATGGTAACCAACTAAACGAACTATTAAGAGTTACTATCTTTGATATTCATTAATTTCTGAGGATTTTGGATCAGTATTCTAGCAAGAAGTCTTGGTTGCATCACTGGGCAGTGTTGCAAAGCTGTTGTGCACATTTTCACAAAAACATTTTAAATTCCCACAATGGGAAAGGATACTTTGTAACTGACAGAATGCCAGAATTATCTTGATTTGTGATTTTCAGTGGGCTGATAATGGTTTTTTACGTTGCCAAAAATTGTTTATCAAAGGAACAGTTTTGTGTTTACTGGTTTGCTCTATTTGGATAGGTAAGATTGCTCTGAACATGGTATGACACATATAAACTTCATTTTTTCAAACTAGGTAAGGTAAAACCTAAAATTAGCACTTATATAGATTTAGAAGTCTAGTTTATTTATGAAAGAAGTATATCTTCAACTGGAGGATATCTTTTCTTTCTAGGAGTTTTAAGTATTTTCAGTGTCTGAGAATATGCTCTTTAAAACAATATATGTTGAACAATAATGACTCAAATGAAAATAGTTATGTTGAGGTAAGAACCAACATATAATTCTAAATATCCCATGACTTGGGTATCAACTTTACCATAAAATTTGGTTATATATAACTTTTTATGTAGGTTGTACATAAATGAATTATAATTATTATATCAATTATAGGTATTAATATTTACTACGTTTCATTAATTTTATCTACCTATACTTTTAATCTATTTTATCATCATACATAATTAAGAAAGCCCTAAAAGGAAATTATACTGTATATACCCACATTTTTACCCTTTCCCTTCTTTCTTCTTGATATTCCAAGATTCCTTCTTTTACCTTTTCCTGTCTGCTTAAAGAGCTTCTCTTAACCATTCATTTAGGGTAGGTTTGCTGGTGACAAATGGCGTTCACTTAAAAATGTCCTGAACTCTTCTCCATATTTGAGGGATATTTTCTCTGGATAGAGAAGTCTAGATTGACAATTCTTTTCTTTCAGCATTTGAAGTGTCCCATTTCTGCCTGGCCTTCACAGTTTCTTATCAGAAACTGCTGTCATTCAAATCACTTTTCCTCTAGATAAAGGTATCCCTTCTCTCTTTGCTTTCACAAATTTTTGTGTTTAGTTTTCAGGAGTTTGACTATGATGTGTCTTGGCATAAGTTTCTTTGGATTTATCCCGTTTTAGGGTGTAGGTTGATGTCATTTGCCTAATTCTGTAAATACCAGCTATTGATCCTTTGAATACTTTTTCAGCCCCATTCTTGTTCTTTTCTGTAATTCTGATGGCATAAACATTAGATCTACACAGGTTGCTCAGACTCTGTCCTGTTTTTTCAGCCTATTTTCTTTATTTTGTTCAAATCGGGTAAATTTGATCTCCAACTTCACTGATTCTTTCCTCTGTCCTTCATACTGCTGAGTCTGCAAACAATTTAAAATTTGTATTTATTATATTTTTCAGTTTGAAATGATCTATTTGGTGCTTCTTTAGGTTTTCTACTTTAACAAAGAGACTGCAGGACTGTATCTTTCTCCATCTTTTTTCTTTAAGTATAGTGACATAACATTAGTTTTAGGTATACAAATGATTTGATATGTGTGTACCCCTATGATCATCACATTGAGAAATGATCACCACATTAAGTCTGATAACCGTGTGTCATCATACAAATTTACAACTTTTTTCTTTTGGTAAGAACTTTTAGATTTACTTTCTTAGCAACTTTTAAATTTGTAATACATTATTGACTACAGTTCCCAGGTTGTATATTATATCCTTATGACTTTAAAACTGCAAGTCTGTACCCTCTTGATCTCTTTTATCAACTGTGACACGACTCCCCCTCTCTCCCCTGCTGTCCTCTCTGGCAACCATTAAACTTTTCTTATATCTGTGAGTTTTGTTTGTTTGTTTTGGTTTCTTAGATTTTAGATAGAAGTGAAATCGTATATTTTATCTTTCTTGGTCTGACTTATTTCACTTAGCATAATACTCTAACAGTTCATCCATGTTGTCACAAATGGCAATATTTCAGTCTTTTTTTTATAGCTGGGTTTCATTTTATTGCATATAGATATACCACATCATCTTTATCCATTCATCCATCAATGGACATTTAGATTGTTTCAATATCTTTACTATCGTAAATAATGCTGCAAAGAACCTATTGGTGCATACATCTTTTCAAATTAGTGTTTTCCTTTTTTTCAGATAAATATCCAGAAGTGGAATTGTTGGATTTTATGGTAGTTCTATTTTTAAGCTTCTAAGGAACCTCCATACTGTTTTCCATAGTGGCGGCACCAATTTACATTCTCACTAACAATGTATGAGAACTCCCTTTTCTTCACATCCTTGCCAATATTTTTTGGGTCTTTTGGAGAATAGTCATTTTGACAGTTATATAAAATGATACCTTATTGTGGTTTTGATTTGCATTTCCATGATGATTAGTACTGCTGAGCATCTTTTCATGTGCCTGTGGGCCCATCTTGAGATCCTCTGCCCATTTTTAATTGGACTGCTTTTTTGTTGTTGCTACTAAGTTGTATGAGTTCTTCATATACTTTGGATATTGACCCCTTATTGAATATATAATTCCAAGTGTCTTCTCCCATTCAGCAGGTTACTTTTTTATTTTGTTCATGGTTTCCTTTACTGTGTAGAGACGGTTTAGTTTGATATAATCTTACTTGTTCATTTTTGCTTTTGTTGTCATTGTTTCTAAAATCATATCCAAATGAGACTAATGTCAAGGAGCTTACCACCTATGTTTTTTTTTTTCTGATCATACATCAAATCTTCAATCCATTTTGAGTTAATTTTTGTAATTTGTGTGTGATGTTTAGATTGGTCCAGTTTCATTATTTTGTGTGTGGCTGTCAAGTTTTACCCACAACATTTATTGAAGAGACTGTCCTTTCCTCACCATATAATCTTGCTTCTTTTCCTGTAAATTAATTGATCATATATCTCTGAGTTTATTTCTGGGCTCTTTCTTCTGTCTAACTGATCTAGGAGTGTGTTTTCCACATCAATACCATACTGCTTTGATCCCTATAGCTTTGTAGTATACTTTCAAATCAGGAAGCATGATACCTCTAGTTTTGTTATTCTTTTATTCATGATTGCTTTGGCTATCTGGGATATTCTGTGGTTTCATGAACACCATAGGATGGTTTTTTTCTATTTCTGTGAAAAATGCCATTAAAATTTTGATAGCGATTGCACCAAATCTGTATATTGCTTTGGGCCTATGGATGTTTTAATGATATTAATTCCTCCAATTAATGAGCACAAAATATTTTCCCATTTATTGTCTTCTTCAATGTCTTTTATTAATGTCTTACAGTTTTCAGAGTGCGAGTCTTTCACCTCCTTGGTTAACTTTTGGTTAAATCTTTAGGGTTTTCTATATATATAAAATCATGTACTCTTCAAATAGTGACAGTTCCACTTCTTCCTTTCCACTTTGGATGCCTTTTATTTCTTTTTCCTGCCTAACTGCTCTGGCTAAACTTCCAATACTATGCTGAATACAGTGGTGAGAGTGGGCATCCTTGGCTTACTCCTGATCTTAAGGGAAAAGCTTATAGGTTTTTGTCATTGAGTATGATGTTGTAGCTGTGGGCTCATCATGTATGGCCTTCATCATGCTGAAGTATACTCTGCCTACATCCACTTTTTGAGTTTTTATTATAAATGGGTGCTAAACTTTTTCAATTCTTTTTCTGCATACTTGAGATGATCGCTGAATTTTTATTCTTCATTTTGCTAACGTGGCATATCACATTGGTTTGTAGATGTTGAACCATCCTCGCAGTCCTGAAATAAATCCCAGTATTTGAATTATTAAATTTGGTTTGCTAATATTTTGTTGAGGATTTCTGTACCTATGTTCATCAGGGATATTGGCCTATAATTTTCCTTTTTGCTTATATTGTCAGGTTTTGGTATCAGGATAATCTTTGCTTTGTAAAATAAATTTGGAAGCATTCCCCTCTCTTTAATTTTTTGGAAGAATTTCAGGAAAATACTAACTTTTTGAATGTCTGGTAGAATTTACCAGTGAAACCATTTGATCCTGGACTTTTGTTTATTGGGGTTTTTTGATTACTAATTGACTCTCCTTGCTAATATTTGGTCTATTTAGATTTTCTATTTTTTTTTTTATGATTCAGTTTTAGAAGACTATATGCTTTCCATTTCTCCTTGGTTGTCCAGTTTGTTGTATTTAATTGTTCATGGTATTCACTTTATGATCCTTTGTCTCTTTTTGTGTTAGTTGTAACCTCCTCTTTCCTTTCTGATTTTATTTATTTAAGCCCTCTTTTTTTCTCGGTGAGTCTAGCTAATGGCTTGTTGATTCTATGAATCTTTTAAAGGAACCAGCTCTTAGTTTCACTGATCTTTTCTAGTATCTTTTAGTCTCTATTTCATTTATTTCTACTCTCAATCTTCATTTTTTCTTCTTCTGAGACTGTAATTTTTTAGTTGTAACATGTTCATAATTGTTTGTTGAAACATTTTGATCAAGCCTGCACTCCATGATGATCCATGTCAGGTACTTCTAACATCCTTTGTCACCTCAGTATTGGTGTATGGTGATTGATTCTTCTACGTAAGTTGAAGTTTTTCTGGTTCTGCATATGACATATGATTTTTGAATGAAATGTGGACATTTAAGTTATTATATAAGGAGACAAAGATATGCAATCTTATTTAAATCTTCTGTTCTAGCAGGTTTCCTGTGAGAAAGAAGGCACTGTCCCATTACTGGCAATTGTTGAGGTTTTTGTTTGTTGATTCTCCAGCACCCAGTCTGATCTATGAGGGATATATAAGAAGGTACATAAACAAAAAGAAATCGCTGTGAACTCACTGCAGTCCTGTTCCTTGGGTCCTTAGGTCCCTAGCATGTCTGTCTTCTTCTATCTACCTTTCAGAATATTATATTTGTTTTATATGTAATGTTGAGATTTTGGCTGTACTTAATAGAAGGAATAGAAAAGTATCTACTCCATCTTTCTAGAAGAAGTCTCAATAGTTTTTCTTTTTTTAACTGATAAAGGGTTATTTGATTATCTTGTTTTATTTCTTCTTGGATCCCTTATATAGGGCCACAAAAACTTAATCTCTATTCATATTTTATATAACAAATGTTTCTTAAGAAAGAAAAGTGTCTCACAGATGGAATTTCCAAGTATCTCATATTTTAAAAGTATATAAAGAATACAAAGTATACAAAGAACAGAAAGAATGCCACATAACCAAGGATGAACATATGAGTTTAGAAAATGTAAGGTCCAAATAGTGTCAGGAAGATTAAAAAAAAAAAAGTAAAAAAAATAACCCAAAAAACTGAAGCTCTCAAAATGCTAAGGAAAGCAAGGAGGGGAAACACTGTTTTCTTGAAATTGATGGTATAATAAATGAAGACTAAAAATAAAAAAAGGAAAGTATCTTAGCTCATTCACTCATTTGTAGGAGATTTGTTTAGTCATATAATATGGATTCAGTATTAGTGGTGAAAGATAGAGACCCATGAGATACAGTTTTTGCTCTCAATCATTATTTTAGTGAAACAGAGTGATCAGTCAATCATAATCAATGTGTAAAAGCTATGAACAATTTGTGGAAAGCTAATTTTACTGTGTCTATGGAGTTCAGGCAATGGTTTACAGAGGAGGTGACAGTAAAGGAAGAGAAGGAAATGCCAGGGAGACAGAAGAGGATATACAAAGGTTTAAAGGAATCAATGAGTCTGGACAAAGAGAGTGGTGCAAAATCAAGTTTAGAAAGACAATACATAGCTGTCATGCTAAAGAATATAGGCTCAAATCCCATGGTTAGCCTCAAACTACAAGAATTAAGTTTGATTTTCTCTTCCAGAAATTCTAAGTTCATGAAGCAAAAGAGAATCAAAACTCAGGATAGAGAAGTCATGATACAGAAGAACCTGGTCTCCTGGCTCATATAAAATATTTTCAGAAAATATAAAATCATTTGAAAATAAATCACTGACCTCGTTACGATCTTTGAGGAACAGTGAAGATTACGAGAGATGAACAAATGTCATTCAATTTGCACCTTCTGCCTCTGATTTCCTTTTGTAAACTATAGATCAGAGATATTTGATTTCTAGCCTATAAAAGTTTCCTAGAATAGATTACAAAGTGTGTGTGTGTGTGTGTGTGTGTGTGTGTGTTTATAAAAATTGATCATGAGCATCCAGGATGGGTTGACTGAACAAAGGTCATATAAATTGGCCTCATACCCATTTTTGACAGTATTACTAGGAGACATATCATATGATATTTATTTTTGAAAACATTTATGGATTAAAAACAAATGAATAGGTTTATTCAAAAAGTGGAGATTTATAGACTGGTGACAATAAAAGAAAGCTAGTGCCATGCCACTAGGTCTGTTCTTGGTCCTACTCAACCACATTTTTGGATGACAGGAGGGACATGGACATGACAAATGACAGAATAACAAACAGGGACTGGTTCCAACAAGATTAAGAGTACTAAATGTCTCAATTAGATCCCCTCCAAACATAACCATCAATTGGAGGAAACCACCAACTGGAGGAATCATCTTAAGCTCCCCTTTCTTTTGCATTCCTGATCTAGTCCCTCAGCAAGTCCTAAGGACTCTATATCCAAAATATAACCAGAATTTGATACATTCTCACTATCTTTACTGCTACCTTCCCAATTTAAACTGCCACTTTGGATTATGGAATAACCTCCTTATTGGTATTCCTTCTCCTACCCTTGTCTTCTATAGTTTATTCTCAATACAGCAGCCAAAGTCATACTTCTAAGATAAAAACAAAATTATACCACTACTCTATTCAAATTCTTCTAATATCTTCACATTTCAATAAAAATAAAAGTATTCCTAATAGCTTATAAGACCTTTAAATGTTCTGGCATTCCATTAACTTACTGGCTTCGTTTCTACTAATCTCTCCCTCCTTCACTTTGCTCGTGAGCCTCCTGGCTCTTTCTCACATTCCAGGTTAAATATCACAGTAATGTCATGAGAAATAGAATGAATTGCTGAATCATTATACTGTACACTTGAAAGTAATATAACACAGTATGTCAATTACATTTGAATAAAAAAAGAAGAAAACAACAAAAAATGAAGTTCATGAGATTAGTAGGGAAAAAAAATC
Organism: Crocuta crocuta; assembly: GCF_008692635.1. Lineage (NCBI taxonomy): Eukaryota > Metazoa > Chordata > Mammalia > Carnivora > Hyaenidae > Crocuta > Crocuta crocuta. The sequence goes on from NW_027531318.1 coordinate 4,704,066, forward strand.
AAAGCGATGGCTTGTGGCTATCGTTTGTTCACTGATATGAAGTGATGAAAAGGATACTTTACCACTGTGTTATTCTTTCCAAAATCCCACACCCTCAGTATAATCATGAGGAAAATATCAGACAAACCTAAATTGAGAAACGTGCTACAAACACCTGACCAATACTCCTTAAAACTGTCAAGGTCATGAGAACCAGCAAAAGGCTGGTCTCCTGAGACTGAGGAGACATAATGAATACTATGTAGTTGGCAGGAATGGATCCTCAACAACAAGAAGATGTTAATGGAAAAACTAGTGAAATCCAAAAAGGAGTCTAGAGACTAGGTTAAAAAAATTGAGTCTTCTAACCCATGAACATACACCTCCATTTGTTGAAATATTTGCTAATGCCTCTAGTAAGAATTTATAATTTTTTCACATGGTTTTAACACAGCTATTCACATTTTAGAGTTCCTGATGTATAAAGTTTAAATTATACAAATAAACAAAATTCAGCATATTGTTTATATCTAAAAATTTATCAAATTCCCTTATTTGTCCTAATAATATATTTGTATTCTTTTTTATATACAGTTAGATCATCTGTAAATAAGAGAGTTTTGTGTTTTTTCCTTTCTAATCCCTACATTTATTAATTTATTTTCTGGCCTTATTGCACTGGGTAGCAATTCAAATAAAAGGTTGATAGAAAGTGTGGTGGTAAGTATGGAAAGAGTGGTGATAGTGGAAATCATTATCTTGTTCTTGAGTGCAAAAAAAAAAAGTTTTCAACATTTTGTTATTAAGTAGAATATCTGTGATAGATTTTATAGAAATATGCTTTATTAGAACAAGGAAGTACCCTCTTTTCCTAGTTTGCTAGCTTTTATGATATCTGTTCATATGCACTAAATTCATACGTACTAAATGCTTTTTCTGTATGTTGAGAAGAATATTTGATTGTTCTCATTAAGTCTGTGTACTGTGGTATTTCTGAACTGGTTTGAGTGTTATTCTGACCTTTCATCCCACACATTTACATACATATATTGTATAACTAATATTTTGCTTGAATTACTGTGCCTATATACAACTGAGTGAGTCTGTAATTCTACTTTCTTATAGTTACTTCATTTTGGTATCAAGATTATGGTAGCCTCATTTAAAGAGCTGGGGAATCTTTCCACTTACACTAGGCTTTGGAAGCATTGTCCTAAACTGGAATTATTCACCCCTTGAGTGTTTAGAAAAACTTACCAGTGATGCCATCTGGGCTAGAATTTTCTTCATAGAAGAATAGAAAACATATATGTTTTATAATATATACATCTATGATATATATAAGTAACATACATATTTATTCAAATACACACACATATACACATATATAAATTATAATACAGAAAATTTTACTGTTTTCTTTCTTTTAGTGTATGGTTCTATGAATTTTAACACATGTATAGATTCATGTAACCACCACCAAGATCAGGATACAGAACTGTTCCACTATCTCCCCAAATTCTCCAGTGCTATCCCTTTAGAGTCACACTCTCCCTGCTCTAGCCCCTGGCACCACTGATTTGTCACCCAACATAGTTTGTCTTTTTGAAAATGTCAAATATATGGAATCAGACGGTCTGTAACCTTTTGAGACTGGCTTCTTTCACTCAGCATAATGACTCTGAGAATCTTCCAACTTGTTGCTTATATTTAGGTTGTTCCTTTTTTACTGCTAAGTAGTAGACCAATTATATGGATGTACTATAGTTTCCTTCTTTCACCTGCTGCAGACAGTGGGTTGTTTCCAGTTTTGGGCAATGATGAACAGAGCCTCCTTAGGCATCAGTGTACATGTTTTTGTGTGAACCTGTTTTGATTTCCCTAGGAAAAATACCCAGGAGTGGGACTGTTGGGTTAATGTTATAATAAACTGCCAAACTCTTTTCCAAAGTGACATGCCACTTACAATGAGCAATGTACAATAGTTTTGGTTGTTCCAGATCCTCATTACCTCTTTGTGGGAATATTTTGAACATTATTTCAATTTATTTAGAGGTTTTAGAACATAGTTTTCCAGTTATTCCCTAGCCAGTTTTGGTTAGAATTTCTAGGATCTTGTCCAGATCTTCAAATTTATTGGCATGCAGTTGTTTGCAATACTCCCTTTTACCTTGTCAATGTCTGTAGAATCTTAGGTATGTCCTCTTTTTCATTCTTAATTTCAGTTACTTATATATTCTCTTTTGTTTTTCTTGGCTAATTTTGTCAAAGGGTTGTTAATACTTTTCAAAGAATAGAGTTTTGCCTATGCTGACCTCTTGCATTGTAGGTTTGTTTTCAATTTTATATTACTTTCTTGTTTTTACATTTAAAAAACTTTTAGCTGTTCTTTTTTCTAAGTTCTTAAAAATAGATGGTTAACCCATTAACTTTAAGCCAGAACCTTTTCTAAAAATATGTACTTAAGGCTCTACATTTTCCTCTAAAAGCTTTTTATAAATATTCTATATAGTTGAAAAGTATTTTGTGATTACTAAGCATATTGTTTATACACCTTATGTATTTTTTCATATCTTCTATATCCTCACTGATTTTGTGTACTTATTCTATCAATGACCAACTGAGGTGTTATATCTTCCACAATGACTAGATTTGTGCTTTTCCCCTTGTACATGGTCTATTTCCCTTTCTATATTTTTGAGGTCTTATTATTAGGTACAAACACATTTAAAATAATCTTTTGTTATTATTATTATTATTAATTTTCAACTTAGTTAACATACAGTGTAGTCTTGGCTTCAGGAGTAGAATCAGTGATTTATTTCTTCCATGACACCCAGTGCTCATCCTGAAGAGTCCCCCCTTAATGCCATTCACCCATTTAACCCACTCCACCCCTCATCCCATCAACCCTGTTTGTTCTCTATATTTAAGGGTCTCTTATGGTTTTCCTCTCTCTCTGTTTTTATCTTAATTTTCCTTCCCTTCCCTTATGTTCATCTGTTATTTCACTTAATCTTTTATTATAAAGTGATCCTATTATCTACAATAACGCTTTCAAGCATTAAAAGTTGGTATCATCTGAAATTAGTCACAGCCACTTTTTGAAGCATTTTCATAGGAAATACTATTCATGTATCTATTTTTTCCATATATTTGTAATCTTCTCTGTTCTTACAACTCAGATCGTCTATCAAGGATATTTTTCCTCATGTCTAAAATACATTCTTTAAAATTTGCCTTAATAAGGGTCTACTGATAACAAATTTTCTGTTTCCTAACTTGTCTGGAATCATTACCTTATTTCACCTCCTTTCATAAAAGAAATATTTGCTAAGTATAGAATTCTATATTGGCAGGGATCTTTTTACTAGCTTCCATTGTGAGTACTGGGAATTCAGCTGTCAGTCGAACTGCCACTTTCACAAACACAATCTGACTTTTTCGAATTTACTTTTAGGAGTTTTCTTTTTGTCTCGGATGTTCTGCAATTTCACCATAATGTGAATAGGGGTAGATTTATTTATACTTCTTGAGACTTATTGGTCTTCTTGAGTCTATGGTCTTGTGTCCCTCACCGATTCTGAAAAAAATCTCTGCCATTATCTCTTCAAATAGTGCTACTTCCCTGTTCATTCTCTCTTCTCCTAGAATTAAGACATATGTTGGACTTTCTCATTCTATTCTTCAAGTTTCTTATCCTGTTTTTTTGTATTTTTCTATATTTCTCTGAGTTGTATTTAGTATAATTTCCCCATCTTCCCATTCTTTCTTTCTTCAATTCTGTTCACTTTTTGCTAAAATCAATGCTTTGAATCTGAATTTCTATTATTCTAATTTTTCATTTTTTGGAATTCAATTTGGTTCTTCTTAAAATCTGTTGGTTATATTTTATTCTATCAGAGTAGGTAATTTCAAATTTGTCTATTTTTTTCTTGAAAATTGACAATCATTTTATAATCTGTATCAGATAAATTTATTACTAATTACAGTCTTTATGGGTGAGTTTCTGCTTATCTTTGTTTCTGGTAATTGTCATTCATGTTGTTCTTTTCTTGGTAACTTATCTGGAAGATTTCTATAGTGCCAGTTTAAATGTTATGTTACTGCAACAGATCTGGATTTGCTTCTTCTTGGCACCCAGAAATATCAGCATAGGTACTTTAAAGTATCTACTTTAAATTCAGTTATAGATTGAGATTTATTAGGCTATACAGTAATGTGATTAAACTGTAAATTAATGTAAGACAGATAGTGTTACTCCTTGCCAGAGACAATCTTCCATTCCTCCAATCCCTGGCCAAGGCAGTTTTGTTTGCTAACTCCTGAAGATGGGAGAGGGTTTACTTTTAATTCACCATAGTGTTTCATACTGTCAAGATGTAATTCATACTAGGCGAGGATCTGCTATTAAACTTGGCTATTAAACTCTTAGGTGGTCCTAGGCTTTGTTTCTTCTCAGAGGCCTGAAAACTACATCTTACATTATCTTGGTTAGGCAAATGTCTGTAAGGCCAAGGAGTCTTCTATGCTGTGCTCCGCTTACCTCTATGGGTTCCTGTCTTCATGTAGATTTTATCTGTTAATGTCTTACTATCTAGCTAGCTCTTTTAAAGCTTTTGAGAAGAAAAAAAATAAATATATTTTTTTACATCTAGCATCATTAGTTATTTTCAGTGAGAGAGTTACTTCAAATAACTTATCCCAACATACTTTCAGACACAAAACCTCTTCGTTGATATTTCATCTTTGTTTTCCCCCCTCTATCTATCTCATTCTCCTATCTTCCCCTTTTCCAGAAAAAATCATTACCTTCTTGTTTCCATGTTAACACTTTGGATCAACTATACCAATGGACCAATTTTGGCCCCAGACAGAAAATATATAAGAAATCCTTGCTCCCAGAAGTTTTGAGCTCAGTATTATAGTTTAACAGGTTAATAGCTCTGCTATTAATGAGCTATGATAATAAATTAGCAATTTAATTTCTCTGGGTTTTATGTTCCAGAAGTCTAGGAGATGTCAGTCCTTACTTCTGTTATTTTACACACTGAATAAACCAAATCTTATACACCCCCTACATTCCTATTAAATCTCTTCCTTTTATTCTCATTCTAAGGCCATTTCCTTAGTTAAAAAGTCTCATCATTTATTTACTCCATTTTAATAGCCTCCTTACTCAAGGCACTACTGGTCTCATAACTAGCTTCTAGGGTAAAGTTCATACCTTGACTTAGCACACAACGCCCTTCATAGTTTTTGTTTACTTCTCTGATCTTATTTTCTGCAAACACCACTTGTTCAAACCTTTATGGCTTCATGTATATTGTTTCTTCTGTTTGAAACACCTTCTTTTCCTTCTCCTTTACCTAATCAACTTCTACTGGTCTTTTATAACTCAAGACCAGCACTGTTTCACTCAGAAATTCTCCTAGGATTTCTCTTCCTCTCTCAGATTTGAACATTCCTGCTTAATGTTCTCATAGAACTTTAAATTTACACTTACATCAAACTGTAATGAATTTGTGACTTATTTATCCTTCTCACTAATTAAACTATAAGCAATACAGAGACAGTCTTATTCACGTTTGCAATCCAATTCTTGCAGGATTTGCTTAATGCTATAAAATGAAGGGGCTGATTACATGATTTCAAAAGTTCCTGGAGCACCTGGGTGGCTCAGTTGGTTAAGTGGCTCTTCATTTTGGCTCAGGTCATGATCTCACGGTTTTGTGAGTTCAAGCCTCTCATTAGGTTCTGTGCTGCCAGTGCAAAGCCTGCTTGGGATTCTCTCTCTCCCTGCCCTTCCCCACTCATGCTATCCCTGTCTCTCTCAAAAATAAATAAACTTCAAAAAAAAGATTTTTGTCAGCTATAAATATGTCCTTCTGTAGAAATATTAACTACTGGTACTCTGTGCTACTATCAGACCCACCTTTACTTCCACAAGAGTATCCAGATTCTTGGACCTGCACATCTGACTGATGTCCCCAGACTGCCTAGCCTAGGTTTTTATTTCTTATTTAGATGACTTCCCCGAATGTGAACTCTTGCTGGGGAGGCTTCTCCTCGACTGACCTTGAACGTAATCACTTGCATCCTCTTTGCCTCTGACAACGCCCCTATTCCTGGTCCGCAACCCCTCTAATTCACAATATGTGCCATTTCCACATTCTTCTGTTTTGATACCACTGTTATTTAAATCCTGGCAAGACAGGCTACATAATTTAATTAGTTTATTAAAAAAAAGTATAGAGGAGGAATTTTAGATATGAAAGAAAAGACTATAGTCTAATTTCTTCATTTGAGAGATGAGGAGGAATGTTAAATCTTCAATGTAAGTAAGCAGAGAGACTCTCTCTCCTAGAGTGACTTCCACTAATCCTTCTACTCAACCATGCTTTAGTTTAGTAAAAGTAAAAATGTTAAACTTAAGTAAAAACTTAAAGCAAATGAAAGAATCACAGTACTTACAGGATTCTGATATATATGGGGAAATGGAAGAAGGGGTAAAGAACAGGGAGAAGGAGGGGGAGTGAGAAACTTTCAAACACTAAAAATACTCCCACGATTTATCCATTTGGGGATGTTTATTGAGTTCTGTTGCAATTTCACTGTACCAAAATATAATCTGTAGATTTCTAAGTAGATCCTTCATTTGAAATAATATTATGAAATTAAAGGTAGGTTCAATTATATCGCAGTATATAAAAAGCTTGATTCTAGTTAAAAGAGCTACTAAAACTCAATATACTATGTACATTGTACAAATAATCAGAATAGCTTTTATTACTGTTTCATAATCTACTTTTTGGTAAGTAAATGGATACCTTCTATTGAATTTAGTAGACGAATTCAGAGATTATTTCAAACCTTTCATCAAAGTTATCTTTTCAGTTAATATATATTTTTTAAAGACTCCAGTGGCCAGAATATTACATAGAATATTAAACTCACCGTCATCGTCCCAGCAGCTCTTAGCATCGCCTTCTCTTTCGCTGCTCCCCAGTAATGCCGTCTGGTCTGCAGGGAGGTCATCTTCCAGCACACCACCTTCACAATCTGCTGCGTCTGTGATACTTTCTTCTTCCACAATATGGAGTTTGTCTTCATCATCGGAATCTGAATTTGTTTCTACCACAGTATTATAATTTGTAACTGTAATACAAACAAGAAACAAATAATCAAAACCAACTAGCATAAAAATCAGTGTTTACACCTCAGTAAAAAGAAATTTTAAAAGTGATTTTGGTTAAGTGTTCTACAAATAGTAACTCATTTATTCTTACAAACTTCTAGCAACCCTATGGAACAGAGTATCTACCTATCATTTACTACTTATAACCCTGAAACCAGAAATGGAAACCAAGAACTAGGAAGGTAAGTAACTTGTCTAAGATCATGTAGCCAGAAGTAGGACCAGGATCTGAACTGTAGCAGTCTAGTTCTATATTCTGGGCTCTCACATACATTAAATACCTTCTCTAGTCATAATGAGTTTATTCTATGTGATACTGCTTATGTACATTTAGGACCTCAAATCTTTAAGGCATTAAAATTCAGAAATGAGTTAATCTCTCCTAATAACTCAACAGTATCTCATCAAATTTACCATAAGAAAGATATGTTCAAGCTGTCAATTGGGCCTATGCATTTCATATTAATCCCACATGGAATTCAAAAAGAATCCATCAAATCAATTTAGCCAAATTTTTACTTAAGGCATGATTCAAATAATGTTTGTATGTAAGTCTAATTTTGGAAAAAATAACTGACATCCAGAAGTTCTCAAATGGGCACCCTTCCCATATTTTTAATGAATTTAATAAAATTTAACACCAACATTATGAAGACAAATATGTATTTGGAATGACCACAGCACGCAGAACCATGAGTTAACAGTTGAGAATAAAATTCTCTAAAACAAATAATATAGTACAGTCAATATTTTTCCTTCAGAGTCCTTGTAATAATCACTCTACTGTGATAAATTATTTAGTACCTCATTGGGTATGGTCACTGGAATATCTCTTTTCAATTATTTGCAAGGTGATTCTTATTTGCTAAGCATGATTTAGAATGGAGTAAAAGGAAATCTTTGCTTTGTTCAGATAACTAAGCAATAATTACTTTCAGTTACTCTTTCCATTTCTTCCTTAAAATTTCCAACCATTCTTAAATGAAGGTAATAACCTGAATGTATAAATGATATGCATATATACCCCCTTCCCATATAAATACACACACACGCCTGACAACAAGAAGAAAGAAATGCAATCAGAAGTATGGATGCATATGTCAAGGTGAGAATGAATAAGCAAAAATCTCCAAAACCGCTTTTATAGATCTCAGGAAGACCCCTCAGCTACAAAGAGTACTGGTGTTACCCTTTCCCCTACATTAGAAATTCTTTAGTATCTTGTCAGAAGAAATATATCAAGTTTTGTTTTGTTACTAATACTTTAGTGTGATACATCTTTTTCCAATTTTTTTCCGAAGAGCAAACCACTTTCTAATTTCATTATAATACATGTTCAGTGCACAAGAATTCAGATAATATAAAACATGTAAAACTAGGAAAGGTTCCCCCCCAAAGTTTTCTTCCTTGACTCACTTTAAAGATAACAGTAACAACAAATTTTATTTATCTATGCTTGAGGTAGGCATGATACTAATCACTTTATGTAACTTATCTTATTTAATTGAAATGCAGACCTCACCTATATGCATATATATTTAGTGTAAATTTTCTAGATAAATGTATTGTTATCTTTAAATACACACTAATGGAATCACATTATACTGTTCCCTACCTAGTTTATTGTCAGTTAATAACATATCTTGGAAATTTTTCTATTTCAGTATACAGGAAGCTTCCTCATTTTCCTCTCATTAGCTACACCTCATTTCACTGTACAGACAGAATTTAACCAATCACCTATATCGATAAAATTTATGTTTCCAAGTGATGCTTAAGAATTAGTGACAATGTCATAATAAACTTTCTTGTGAATATATTTTTACATTGGTCATTCCTTCAATTTATTTGTCAGATATATTAGTAGAGATGGAAGTGCTGAGTCAAAGGGAAAACGTATTAAATAGATATGGAAACATGGGGAATTCCTCGTACTCCAGTCACACAATGAGTAAATTGTGCAACTGTATGTGGGGATAAGGGGAAGGATTCCTAAAGGCTGTTCCACAGCTGTCACTACACTTGGACACAGACAGTTGAAATTCTATTTTGTGAAGAGGTTTAGTGATTCTTCAGTATCTTGGGTTGGCCACTGGTGCTATACTTGCCTTAATACCGTCATTATCATTATCAATTTTGTTAGCTGTCGGTTGTCTAACCCTACATTTACATTTACAGTATTTAGGGTTTGAAAATTACACTATAATTAGCCTTTAAGACATATATGCATTGTGGTTCAAATATCTGCTTGCATGCTTCACAGTTTTCACTAAGTTCCTTTTACCTGAGTTTCTGCCCCTGTTTTATTCTGCCTGGGTCAGCTGGAGCCCTAAGTACTCTTCAAGAATATCTGTCATTGTCTAGGACTCTAGCAAAACTCCTTCCTGTCCCCCCAGTATGAGCTTCCATTTGGTATGGAAGATTATAAGTCAAATACCACAAACTACAAAGACTGCATATAATTTATACTTATTTTGGAAATGTTCCCAAAGCATGTTTTGAATATGTGGCATAAAACTTGAAAACATACTACATTTTAGTGGCTAAGATGGAAAAAAGACCAATAACTTATTCTAAGGCTTCTTACTATCTTCTGCTTCACAGTCACTTAGCTGAGAGAAAAAGAAGTGAAAATGGTTTATTTTGATTAGTGTACTTAGAAAATAGGCAAGCTTCCCTATGTTTCTGGATCCATCCTTTTGATGATCTACAGAACTAATTTTAAAAATAGAGCCTCAGTTGGGGTGTCTGGGTGGCTCAGTTGGTCGAGTGTCTGACTCTTCATTTCGGCTCAGGTCATAATCCCGTGGTTCATGGGTTCGAACCCCACATCTGCTTGAGATTCTCTCTCTCCCTGACCCTCCCCTACTTGTGCCCTCTCTCTTAAAATAAATACATAAACTTAAAAATAAAAAAAAAAGAGTCTCAGCAGAAAAAGCATAGAGAATAATGCAGGCCCTGATAAATTCTAGTAGCCAATGAAAATGTTCATTATCTCAATTTTCTGCCCATCTATCTCCATTCCTCTATACTTTTAAATCTTTGGCTAAAAAATATAATAAAATATAGTTTATCTAAAGCATGGGACATATTTTTTTAATTTTTAAAAATGTTTTTATTTACTTCTGAGACACACAGAGACAGAGCATGAGGGGGGACAGGCAGAGAGAGAGAGGGAGACACAGAATCTGAACCAGGCTCCAGGCTCTGAGCTGTCAGCACAGAGCCTAACATGGGGCTCAAACTCACGAACCGTGAGATCATGACCTGAGCCAAAGTTGGACACTTAACCAAATGAGCTATCCAGTCACCCCAAAGTGTGGCATATTCTTAAGAAACAGGTGATTATCACCTCTTGGTTTTGAGTTTTAATTAAAATAATATATTTCAAGAAAACAAAAATAAAGGGACTGGAAAAGGTAAACAGTTTTCAAAATCTTTCAATATAATTTACAATACAATATGAATTTAAATTCCTATTGAAAAATGGTAATATTTTGGGGGCACCTGGGTGGCTCAATTGGTTAACCATCTGACTTAGGCTCAGGTCATGATCTCACAGTTTGTGAGTTTGAGCCCCACCTCGGGCTCTGTGACAGCTCGGAGCCTAGAGCCTGCTTTGGATTCTGTGTCTCCCTGTCTCCCTCTCTTTGCCCCTCCCCTGCTCGCACTCTCTCTCTCTCAAAAATAATAATTAAAAAAAGAAAAATGGTAATATTTTTAATGCATTCTTATCGTCACTAGAATGTGGTTAAGGACACAGCGATTTCTTGGTGGTAGTTCTTGTTGGTATTATTTGTTAACATTTAATGCAGATATAACAGTATCCACTGCATAATGTAGTTGTGAGGGTCTAATGATTTAATAATGTATTGTGCTGAGATCAGCGTCTGGCACACAATAAAAGACTGCAGGAGTGTCTGCTATCATCATCATCTTCACACTCAATCTTTACAATAATTCCTAAGAAGATGGTATTGTTATATCTCCCTTTTATAGACCAAAACAACAACAACAACGACGACAAACCCAGAGTCTCTGAGTAACCCGTTTGAGTTATGTAGCCATTACTAAACAGAGTAATAGAGATGGCCTCAAATCCTGGTGTACCTGATTCCACAGCTCATATACTTTAACTACTATGTACAAAGCCTCTTGATTGAAAATTGTTATACTAATGATAAATATTCTTTAAACTTGTATTTTTGTGTCTAGCCTATTCTGGGGCCTTGGTATTCTATACTTAACAAAATGCCACTAAAACATTTTCAAGTGAATACAAAATTTTAACCATCAGAATCTCATTACAATATAACAGACGGTACACCATAGGGTAATATCATCATTATAGTCAATACACCTTTGAAAGACTTTCACATAACATACTATTGTTAGCACCTGACTGCATGTAGTACCATGTCAGCTTCACTAATTAAACTCTCATGTAAACATTTGTTTCTTAAGTAATGTACAATTATAAGAAAGAATTAAATAAGTTAGAGAAATATAGTTCCAAAAAAGAGCACCATAATCTCAACTTCAGTCATTAAGAGCTAGATCATCTACATGCTTTAGAAGTAAGAACCTTGCCAAGCACTGTTTATGGTAGCTCTGAACAGCAGGTTGGGCCTCATAGGGGAAGACACAGAGGGAGGGATAAAAGGAAGGAGCAAAGAGAAGGGACATATTTAACCTGCAGGTCCTTGAGTCTGGTCAGGTGATAACTGTGACATGTGTTGATGAAAACCACAGCCTGAGTCCATATTTCAACATATTTTCAGGCATAAAAATGCTTGTTTCCCCTTGGAGGGAAAGTTCTGCTTATATTATGCCATTAAAATACATGCTTAGCTATGTCTCACTCATTCTGATCAAACACATACTCATCTGCATGGTAGAAGAGAAAGATAAAATCTTTTAGGAAAAAGACATAAGACTGATGCTTAAAAAATAACAGAGTACTGGACTAACATTGTTCCATATATGTCAGACTAATACAGTGTCATAATTCAAGAAACATCTAGAAAAAGGAAGATCCAACATGGTGGATAAGTAGGGGGACCCAAAGTTCCCTCATCCCTCAAACATAGCAGTGTTGAAGCTAAAGGACTTTGAATTCCAAGAGTCCCAGCTGCAGAGTGGCAAAGACATCCCCAGGGACCCATGGGGACACCTGGTGGGTCATAGGTGCATGACTGCCAACAGGGAGAGATAAAACAGGTGGTGTAGGCATGGAGGGGAGGGATCACCTTCTGCGGAGAGACAAGGGGAAGAGAAAGAGAGGCTGGGCAATGGTAGGAATGTATCTTGACAAGAAAAAAGAAAAAAAAAACCCCACAGACCAGGAGGGACAAAAATCCAATCTCTAATTGTGGGGTTTTCTCTGGACTGGCACGGCTGCCCTAGTTGTGCACCTGGGGAGGAACGGAGCCAGCTTCAGCCTCAGTGACTACTTCAGAGGCTCAGTCCACAGTGGGAAGAAGCAATATCCTCCATGGAGTGCTGTGGGAAGAAGGTATAGAACCGTTCAAAGGACAAAGACTGCCTGCACCATCAGCCAGAGACCATGTATTGGTGAGGTGGAGCAGCACTTCCCCAGAATGGGGGCACATGGAGCTGGACCCTTTAAGACATCAGGGTTTAAATTCCAGACCAGTGTCAGGAAGGTTCGGGAGTCAGTGGAGCAGGACAAACCACCTTGTTTGTGCCTGTGGCACTGTGAGGATGGCCACATCCTCAGAACAGAGTGGTTTGGGACACCTGGTCTGTGGAGGAGAGACTGGGGGACTGCCATTTTTCTCCTCATCACCGCCAAGGTGGGGCTTCCCACAAAGGAGGTGGGACCCGCCTACATCTAACCACACCTCTCCATGCCTGGTAACTGCTTATCTACTGGAGCAGGATGATACTGACCAGCCAGACAGCCCTTCCTCTGTTTCCAGGGCACCCAGTGGCTTTGCATTTCCTGATTTAATTCTCTGATAATTCTTTTTTTTTTAAATGTCTTATTTATTTCTGAGAGAGACAGCATGAGTAGGGGAGGGTCAGAGAGAGAGGGAGACACAGAATCCGAAACAGGCTCCAGGCTCCAAGCTGGCAGTCAGCACAGAGCCCAACGCAGGGCTTGAACCTACAAACCATGAGATCATGACCTGAGTCGAAGTCAGATGCTTAACCAACTGAGCCACCCAGGTGCCCCTAATTCTCTGATAATTCTTAGGTGTGTACATATATATACATATATATATATATTTTTTCTTCCTTTTCTCCTTCATATTGTTCTCTCCTCTATTCTGGTTGTCGGTTTGTTTAAGCAGACATACTTAATCTATTCTCTTTATACGTGTTCTATATCTCCTTCTTTATTTCCCCCCCTCTCTCTGTTTTAGGCTGTATAGTTTCTTTGCTGGGTCAATTTTCTTTTCTTTTTTCCCACCCTTGTCATTTCTCTCTTTGATGGGGTAAGGTGTCTTCCATCAACATTGCCCACACCCTCTTGTTTTGCTGTTGCTGGTGTGTTTTTGTTGTTGTTGGTGTGTGTGTGTGTGTGTGTGTGTGTGTGTTTGGTCCTTGTTTTTTGTTTGTTTTCTTTTCCAGGGCTACTTCAACAAATAAATCAAAGCACACCTGGTGGAGGGTCCAAAACATCACTACCAGTAGGGAGATAAAAGAAACCAGAGTCACAACAACAGAGACCAAGTAACACACTCCAAAAAATAGCTCCTGAAGGGCCAGGTACTGGACAACGTATGACCCCTCTTTAACATAGAAGTGCTCGCAGATGGAGGACACATAAAAAGCTTTTAAAACACATAAAGGATAGAAAACTAGCCAAAATGACAAAACGGAAGGATTCTCCTGAAAAGAAATTCCAGAAAAAAATGACAGTTAAAGAATTGATCAAAACAGATATACAATATAACTGACTAAGAATTTAGAATAATAGTTATAAGATTAATCACTGGGCTTGAAAAATACATAGAAGACAGCAGAGAATCTATTGCTGCAGAAATAAAGGAACTAAAAAATAGTAATGGTGAATTAAAGCATGCTGTCAATGGGATGCAACATAAACTAGAGGCAGTGACAGCAAGGATTGAAGAGGTAGAGGGTAGAATAAGTGAAATAGAAGATAAAATTATGTAAAAAGATACAGCTGAGAAAAAGAGAGATAAAAAAAATTCTAGACCACGAAAGGAGAATCAGAGAACTAAGTGATTCAATGAAATTAATAATATCCATAACATACGAGTTCCAGAAGAGGAGAGAGAGAATGGGGCAGAAGGTGTACTTGAACAAATCACAGCAGAGAACTCCCCCAATCTGGGAAGTAAACAGACATTGGAATTCAGGAGGCACAGAGAACTCCCTTGAGACATAACAGGAATCGACCTTCTGCACAAAAATATCATAGTGAAACTGGCAAAATACAAAGATCAAGAGAGAATTTTGAAAGCAGCTATGGACAAATGGCCTTAACCTACAAGTGTAGACACATAAGGGTAATAGCAGACCTATCTACTGAAACTTGGCAGGCCAAAAGGGAATGGCAGGAAATATTCAATGTACTGAATAGAAAAAGTATGCAACCAAGAATCCTTTATCCAGCAAGCCTGTCATTTAGAATAGAAGGAGAGATAAAGGTTTTCCCAGACAAACAAAAACTGAAGGTCATCACCACTAAATCAGCCCTACGAGAGATCCGATCCGAAGGGGGGCTCTGTGACTGGAATGTTGCAAAGACCACAAAGGACCAGAGACATCACTACAGGCATGAAACCTACAGATAACACAATGATTCTAAATCCATATCTTTTTTTTCTTAAATAGTTTATTGTCAAGTTGGTTTCCATATAACACCCAGTGCTCATCCCAACAAATGCCCTCCTCCATGCCCATAAATCCGTATCTTTCAATAATACTGAATCTAAATGGTCTAAATGCTCCAATCAAAAGACATAAGGTATCAGAATGGATAAAAAACAAGACCCATCTATTTGCTGTCTACAAGAGACCCATTGTAGACCTGAGGACGCCTTTAGATTGAAAGTGAGGGTATGGAGAACCATCTACCATGCTACTGGAAGTCAAAAGAAAGCTGGAGTAGCCATACTTCTATCAGACAAACTAGATTTTTTTTTTTAATGTTTTATTTATTTCTAGGAGGGAGAGACAGCGTGAGCAGGGGAGGCTCAGAGAGAGAGGGAGTCACAGACTGAAACAGGCTCCAGGCTCTGAGCTGGCAGTCAGCACAGAGCCTGGCGCGGCGCTCGAACCCACAAACCGCAAGATCATGACCTAAGCGAAAGTCGGACGCTTAACCGACTAAGCCACCCAGGCGCCCCGCAGACAAACTAGATTTTAAACTAAAGGCTGTGATAAGAGATGAAGAAGGGCACTGTATCATAATTATGGGGGGTCTATCCATCAAGAAAAGCTAACAATTATAAATGTTTATGCACCCAATTTGGGAGAACCCAAATATACATAACAATTAATCACAAACATAAGCAGTCTTATTGGTAATAATGTGGTAATTTCAGGGGACTTTAATATTCCACTTACAGCAATGGACAGATCATCTAGGCAGAAAATCAATAAAGAAACAATGGCCCTGAATGATACACTGTACCAGCTGGACTTGACAAATATATTCAGAATATTTTTCATCCTAAAGCAGCAGAATACACATTTTTTTTTTCAAGTGTACATGGAACATTCTCCAAGACAGATCACATACTGGGTCACAAAACAGCCCTCAATAAATATAAAAGCATTGAGATCATACCATGCACATTTTCAGATCACAATGCTATGACATTTGACATCAACAATAGGAAAAAGGTTGGAAAACCTCCAAATGCATGGAGGTTAAAGAACATCCTAGTAAAGAATGAATGGTTCAACCAGGCATCAAGGAACAAATTTGAAAATATATGAAAACAAATGAAAATGAAAATATGACAATCATACACCCTTTGGGGGAGTTTGGGAAGGATACAGCAAAGGCAGTCCTAAGACGAAAATATACCGCAATCCAGGCTTATCTCAAGAAACTAGAAAAAAATCCCAAATACAAAACCCAACAGCACACCTAAAGGAACTAGAAGCAGAACAGCAAAGAAACCCCAAGCCAGCAGAAGAAGAGAACTAATAGAGATCAGAGCAGAAATAAACAGTACAGAATCCAAAAAGCAGTAGAACAGATCAGTGAAACTAACAGCTGGGTTTTTGAAAAAATAAACAAAATTGATAAACCCCTAGCCATATTTCTCAAAAAGAAAAGAAAGGACCCAAAGAGATAAAACTACAAATGCAAATGGACTTATCACAACCAATCCCTGAGAAATACAAACAATTATGAGAGAATACTATGAAAAATTATATGCTAACAAACTGGACAACCTGGAAGAAATGGAAAAATTCCTAGACACCTACACACTACCAAAACTCAAATGGGAAGAAATAGAAAATTTTAACAGATACATAACTAATGTAGAAATTGAATCAGTTATCAAAAATCTCCCAACAAATAAGAATCCCAGCCCTGATGGCTTCCCAGGGGAATTCTACAAGACATTTAAAGCAGAGTTAATACCTATCGTTCTCAAGTTGTTCCAAAAAGTAGAAATGGAAGGAAAACTTCTGGACTCATTCTATGAAGTCAGAATTACCTTGATTCCCAAACCACACAGAGACCCCACAAAAAAGGAGAATCACAGGCCAATATCCTTGATGAACATGCATGCAAAATACTCAATAAGATACTAGCAGATCAAATTCAAGAGCATATAATAAGAATTATTCACCATGATCAAGTAGGATTCATTCCTGGGCTGGCTGCAGTGTTGTTTCAATATTCACAACTCAATCAATGTGACACATCACATTAATAAAAGAAAGGGTAAAAACCATATGATCCTGTCAATAGATGCAGAAAAAGCATTTGACAAAATATAGCATCATTTCTTTATAAAAACTCTCAAGAAAGTCGGGATAGAAGGAAAATACCTAAATATCATAAATGCAATATATGAAAAACCCACAGCTAATATTATCCTTAAAGGGGAAAAAATGAGGGCCTTCCCCCTGAGATCAGCAATACAGCAGGGATGTCCACTCTCATCAGTATTGTTTACCATAGTGTTGGAAGTCCTAGCATCAGTAATCAAACAATAAAATGAAATAAAGGCATAAAAATTGGCAAAGAAATCAAACTTTCACTTTTCGCAGACATGATACTTTGCATGGAAAACCTGAAAGAGTCTACCAAAAGGCTGCTAGAACTGATACATGAATTCAGCAAAGTTGCAGGGTACAAAATCAATGTACAGAAATCATTTGCATTTCTATACACCTATAATGAAGCAACAGAAAGAAGAATCAAGAAATTGATCCCAATCACAACTGAATCAAGAACCATAAAACAGCTAGGAATAAACGTAACCAAAGATGAAAACTATAGAAAACTTATGAAGGAAATTGAGAAAAACACAAAGAAATGGAAAAACATTCCACGCTCATGGATTGGAAGAACACATAATGTTGAAATGTCAATACTACCCAAGCAATCTACACACTCAATGCAATCCCAATCAAAATTGCACTGGCATTCTTAAAGCTAGAACAAACAAGCCTAAAATTTGTATGGAACCACAAAAGACCCTGAATAGCCAAGGTAATATTGAAAAAGAAAACCAAAGTGGGAGGCATCACCATCCCAGACTTTAGCCTCTACTACAAAGCTGTAATCATTAAGACAATATGGTATTGGCACAAAAACAGACACATAGACCAGTGGAGTAGAATAGAGAACCCAGAATTGGACCCATAAATGTATGGCCAACTAATCTTTGACAAAGTAGGAAAGAGTATCCAATGGAATAACGACAGTCTCTTTATCAAGTGGTGCTAGCAGAAATGGACAGCAACACGCAGAAGAATGAAACTGGACCACTTTGTTACACCATACATGAAAATAAACTCAAAATGGGGATCAAAGATCTAAATGTGAGATAGGAAACCATCAAAAGCCAGAGGAGAAAGCAGGCAACAACCTCTCTGATCTCAGCCACAGCAATTTCTTGCTTGACATATCTCCAAAGGCCAGGGAATTAAAAGCAAAAATGAACTATTGGGGTCTCAAGATGAAAAGCTTCTCCACTGCAAAAGAAATAACCAACAAAACTAAAAGCAACTGATGCAATGGGAAAAGATATTTGCAAATGGCACATCAGATAAAGGGTTAGTATCCAAAATCTATAAGAACCGACCAAACTCAACACCCAAAAAACAAATAATCCAGTGAAGAAATGGGCAGAAGACATGAATAGACACTTTTCCAAAGAAGACATCCAGATGGTCAATCGACACATGAAAAGATGCTCAACACCACTCATCATCAGGGAAATACAAATCAAAACCACACTGAGATACCACCTCACACCAGTCAGAGAGACTAAAATTAACAACTGAGGAAACACCAGATATTGGTGAGGATGTGGGGAAAAGAAAACCCTCACGCACTGTTGGTGTGAATGCATACTGGTGCAGTTGCTCTGGAAAACAGTGTAGAGGTTCCTCAAAAAATTAAAAATAGAACTACCTTTTGACCCAGCAATAGTACAAGTAGGAATTTAGCCAAAGGATATAGGAGTGCTGATTCATAGGGGCCCATATATGAATGTTTATAGCAGCGGTTTCAACAATAGCCAAAATATGGAAAAAGCATAAATGTCCATCAATTGATTAATGGATAAAGATGTGGTTTATATATCCAATGGAATACTACTTGGAAATGCAGAAGAATGAAACCATGCCATTTGTAGCAATGTGGATGGAACTGGAAGGTATTATGCTAAGTGAAATAAGTCAGAGAAAGACAGACATCATATATTTTCACTCACATGGATCTTGAGAAACTTAACAGAAGACCATGGGGAATGGAAAGAGGGAAAAAGTTACAAACAAAGAGGGAGTGAGGCAAACCATAAGAGCCTCTTAAATACAGTGAACAAATTGAGGGTAATGGGTGGGAGGGGGAGAGGGGAAAATGGGTGATGAGAACTGAGGAGGGCACTTGTTGGGATGAGCACTGGGTGTTGTATGTAAGTGATGAACCAAGGGAATCTACACCCCAAACCAAGAGCACACTTTACACACTGTATGTTAGCCAATTTGACAATAAATTATATTTTTAAAAAAGATGAAAACAAGAGGGAAGCAAACCGTAAGAGACTCTTATACAGAGAACAGGTTGATGATTGCTGGAGGGTGGGGGGGGTGTTGGGTTAAATGGGTATTGGGCATTAAGGAGGGCACTTGTTGGGATGAGCACTTGCATGTTATATGTAAGAGATGAATCACTGGGTTCTATTCCTGAAGCTAAGACTATAAGTTAACTAACTTGAAAATTTAAAAAAAGGCAAAAAAAAAAAAAAAAAGAAACACCTAGAAAAATATATGTTTGGAGTCTTGTTCTCAAGAGTAATTGATTACAGTTTGATTAAGTAATAAGAGTATTTCACATGTTACCATTATGCTGAGAACAACACGATTTAGGCAGGAATGCTGTGAAACATGAAGATAAAGGTAGAGACACTGAACAAGAGACACTAACATCCGTTGGGACAAAATCATAACAAGACCCACTCAACATATTTTTCTTATCCTAAAGAGATTCCTGGCACATGCTCTTCTACATAGTAGGTAGAGAATTATTTGTTGAATTGAATGTGGGGCCATTGTTTTTTTCTCAGTGAAGAAAAAAGTCAGGAAAATGACAAAGTTGTGGTGATAACCAAAGAATTGGAAATAAGCACATGAAATGAAGAGGTCATGTGACAATCCACGGCGTAAAGAAAACTTCTGCAAATAATTTTACTCCAGGAAAGAGGAGCTTATGTTGTCTATAAATACTATACCCAGGCATATTGTAACTATGTGTTAATATGGCTTTTGACCTAACTTACAGATAATATTAATGTATATGTATTTTACACTAGAATAAAGGTTATGATGTAATAATATGCATATGTAACATGTAATATAATATACAATGTGGATATTATCCTAATTGTAACTTAAGTCTTCTATTGATTTATTTTTTAAATGTTTATTTATTTATTTTGAGAGAGAGAGAGAGAGAGAGAGTAGAAAGGAGGGGCAGAGAGAGAGGGAGAGAATTCCAAGCAAGTTCCATGCTGTCAGCACAGAGCCCCAACGTGGGGCTCAATACCACAAACCATGAAATCATGACCTGAGTCAAAATCAGGAGTCAAATGCTTAACTAACTGAGTCACCCAGGGGCCCCTCCAAATATTTTAAACACATAACTCCAGTGAAAGTTGGTGATTCTACATTTACCCCAGCAAAGGGCTGGTGGTTTTCAATGCCTTCATTTACAAGCTATTCATAGGATAAAAACTGATAGGCAAAGGCAGGGGAAAGGGCTGTTGTCATGCACAGAATCCTAGTTCTTATTTTCTCTCCTCTCTTATTACACAATAATTACTAAGTATTCCTGGGATTTGCCTCTGGTGCTCTCTCAGTTCTTATTCTGGCCTCTCTCCCATTGCCCTCTATCTGTATGCCCCAACAAGAGTCATCCCAAATTACCTTCTCCTTTCCCTGACTTCTCAAAGCTCCCACTCACTCAGAGAGCTAATTTCAGCCAATATAAGTACAACTCACAAAGAGATAGATGAAATAGTTACATAGCAAAGTTCTTAGCAGACCAAACCAAAATCAGTCCTAAGGACAGGTGGTTCTTTTGTATGTGTGTGTGAGGAAAGTATCTAGACTAAAATAATTCACACAAAATGACCAATAACTACTATTTCCTTCATAGGTAAAATATGCATTTATAAAAAGAATGTTTTCAATTTACATGACTTATGGAATACAGGCAGGATGACAAAACCCAAGTGAGGTGAGAAGACTGAATTAAAAATACCAACACAGAAATTATTGAGTCAAGCAGTAGAGAAGCGATATAACTGACAAATCAATCCAAATAAAATTAGTAATCACTAGCCCACTTAATCATAGAAAAAAATTGAGAGGCACAAAAATTCAGTATTAATGGAATCAGAGAAGTAATTATAGCTATAAAGGAATTTAAGAGACTTATTTACAAGTATTTTGTACAAGTCTGAGCACATAAATTTAAGAACTTGGGTTAAATAGTTTTCTAGGAAATTGTTGGTGATTATAACTACATTTATTATTCACAGAATTTATGAAACTATATAAGAGATGGCAAAGGTAGACAGACCACAGCTAAATTTAGGAAGACCTCAAAGACTTAACCACCCAAAAAGTGCCAGATGTTTTCCCAGGTGAATTTCTCCAGATCTTCAAAGGACTGATAATTCTGTTCCGTTTTTCAAGGAGAAGAAAAAGAAAAGAGAGCCTAAATTCTTTTTATGAAGATAGCATAATAACAGCCAACTAAAGAGAACAAGCACACTTATATGCATATGCAGGCATGCGTGCACACACACACACACACACACACACACACTCACAATCAGTCTCACTGGTGATTCCTGATGTAAAAATGTTAAATAAATTACTAAATCCAGTGGTACACTAGAAACTAAATGAAGTAAGCATCATTCAACATTAGGAAGTATACAAGATAGTTCACTATCTTTACACAGTAAAGGAGAAACAATATGATCCCTATAAGACCATGAAAGATATTTGCTAAAATTCACTACTCCTTGTTGATACATTTTCATAAAAATCAAAGTGAAGTCATGTTATGATAAATGATTATGTATCAGAGGCATTTATAAGATAGAAGTGTTTAGTGTCATCATTACTGACAACATTTTAAAAGAATACATTCACTTTCAGAAAGAACAAAAGGAAAAGCACCAATAGTGGAAAATAGAAAGCAAAATTTTTCTTTGCAGGTGATGGTTTGATGTTTCTGGAAAAATCAAGAAAAATCACTGCAAAAAACTATTAGCGAATAGAAAATTTGGTAAATGACTACAAAGTTGACAGAAGAAATCAATAGCTTTCCAATAAACCAATAATACCTTGCTACAAACATAAATAGCAGAAGGAAATTAATAATTTCCTTGAGCTATTAATAATAACTCAAAAGATAACCCATGAAGGCAAAAAAAGAAACATGGAGGAAATAAAGAAAATTTTAGCATTCTATTGAGGGTTATAAAAATTCAAAGGGATACATGTACCTTGATGTTTACAGCAATATTATCTACAATATGCAAATTATGGAAGTAGTCCAAGAGTTCACTGACTGCTGAAAAGCTAAAAATGTGGTGTGTGTGTGTGTGTGTGTGTGTCTGTGTGTGTGCGCGCACGCGCGCATGTATACATACACACATATACACATGATGGAATATTTTTCAGCCATGAAAAATGAAATTTTGCCATCTGCAACACCACGGATAGAGCTAGAGTATTATGCTAAGCAAAGTAAGTCAGAGAAGGACAGATACTACATAATTTCATTCATATGTGGAATTTAAAAAAACAAAACAAAACAAAGGGAAAAGGAGAGAGAGGCAAACCAAGAAACAGACTCTTCATTATACATGTGGTTACCAGAGGGGAGATGGTAGGGGAGTGGGTTAAATAGGTGATACAGACTTAAGAGTGCACTTGAGATGAGTACCTGGTGATGTATGGAAGTGCTGAATCACTATATTATACACCTGAAACTAATACAACACTGCATGTTACCTAACTGGATTTAAATAAAAACTTAAAAAAAGAAGACCTGAATAAATGAAAAAGACATACCTTGTATTTGGATAGGATGGTTTTATATCATAAAAATGTTAGTTCTACTTAAAATAATCTTCAAATCCAATGCAATTCTAATCCAACCAGTAACATGATATATTTGATTCTAAATGATTTAGACCAAATACGTCTACCATTCACAGGGAGAAACAGGAACACAATCTCTGGAATGAGACCTCCTGGTACAAATCACAGCTTCATCAGCTACTATCCCTGTTACCTTGGGCATGTTTCTGAATTTTCTCATGCCTCAATTTCCTTCTTTCTAAGGTGGGGATAATAATAGTGTGTCCCTAACAGGGTTGTCACAGTGATAAAGATAACTCTATATGCAAAAAACTTAATATAGTACTTAACATAAGTGCTCAATACATACTGTTATTATTATTTTCTGAAAAAATAAACCCAGAAATATTCAAGGAAATTCAGAGGAATGATAATAATGGTGGTGGCAGGAGAAGAGGACTAGCCATACCAGATAGAAAATGTATCTTGAAACTACAGAAATGGAAACAGATTTGTACTAATACAGGGATAGGCAGAAAATTGATGGATTTAAATAGAATCCAAAAACAGATCCTTCAGACATATGATAGCCTTGCTAATCAGAGCCCACCTCACAACTTTAACCAAAATGAAATCTACATGAATTGAAGATTTTAATTAAAGAATAAGGAACCATAAAAGTAACAGAAGAAAATATAGGCAAATCTTTTTACAATTCTTGGAATAATATGAGCATGACACAAAACCCATGACTATACATAGAAAAAATTTCAAATCAAAAGACAAATGACAAACTGTTAAAACATGTTTGCAATACAAGTTACCAAAGACCGATTTTTTCTATTATACAGAGATTTCTTACATATCCATGGGGAAAAAAAAAACATCCGGTAAGAATATGCAAAGAAAACCCACCCCTGCAAAAAATATGAATGGCCAATAAACATGTAATAAAATGCCTGGGATTCTCTCTCTCCCTCTCTCTCTCTGCCCCTGCCCCACTTGCATGTGCACTCTCAAAATAAATAAACTTACAAAAATAAATTAATAGACCTCCTTCAAACAAGAGCACATGCCACTCTCTCTTGTGATTTCTTTCTTTTTAAAATATTTATCACCAACCGCTATAATATTTTTTTATTTTTTATTGTCTCCTCTCACTAGAATCTAGATTCCATGTAGCCAGGATTATTTGTGGTTTTGTTCACTGCATGTTGAACCCTGTCCATAAGTACTAATTGCTCAATAAATGTTTAACAAATCAGCAAAAAAATTTCTCAATAACACAGGATATATGCAAGGGTTAAGAAAATGAGTACACATTTACATGCTGTTGTGTTAATTTGTTGTTTTATCAAAACTAATTTTTATTTTTAATTATCAAAATGTAAAATGTTTATTTACCTCTTGACCCAGAAATTTCTTGGCATTCACAAAATGACTTACACATGTATGCAAATACAGATACATGTTTATCTGCAAGCTTGCTTTTAACTACAAAATCTCAAATAGCCACCCAAGATATATCATTTGTATGGATATAAAGAGGAGTCCTCCAAAATAGCTTGATTCCATTCTTGAAGAAAATGAAGATATAATAGTATGCATACATACACCTGAATAACGAATAAGGTCTAGAAGAACATACAAATGAAGAAATAAGATAATGAAAGACTGACTTGTTTTTTCTACTTTATTCCTTCTGTATTTTTTAAATGTATGTATTATACTTTAAAAAGTTAAAAGATAGATTTTACATGTGCAAGGAAATACCTGAAATAATATTCAGTATACTACTGCCAGTGGTGAACTTAAGAAAACTGAACTGGGATTGGGGAAAATATTTTCGTAATATTTTTGTTATTTGAGTTTTGGTAACAGTAGATAGGAGGTATAATTAGAAATAGCAATCAACACATTAAAATGAAATTTTAAAAATAAAGGTTAAAATGACATTTAGGAAGAAAATAAATACTGTGTTGCAAACATATATCTTGTGGATTTTGAAATAAAAATATTTTAAGTTCTTATTAGAAAACAATCTCTATTTTTTATATATGAAAGACAGTGGTCTGTTTTAAAATATGAATAACATTGACTTTTTCTATTCATAGCTACATAAAATATGAAGTTATGGAAAATGAAAAGGAAGGTAACACTTGTAAAATAGAGCTAAGTGAATACCAAGATGAGTGAATTCTGCTCCTTCTTGCCAGTGCTGAGGGCCGCTGCACATGCCCTGCACAGATGCCCTGGGAGGATGGCCTGGTGGAGGGCATATACTTTCTCTTGTCAAAGGCAATTAATACCACCCAACTACAGGTTAGAGCAACATACCCCCTCCCATTCCTATGTTTAATAGCTTCTGCTATACTAGTTGGCTTGATTCTAAGTTTTCCTTTAAAATTTTTTTTAGTGTTTATTTATTTTGAGAGAGAGAGAGTGAGAAAATGGGGGAGGGGTAGGAAGAGGGAGACACAGAATCAGGAGCAGGCTCCAGGCTCTATTGTGTCAGCACAGAGCCCCATGCAGGGCTCGAACTCATGAATCGCGAGATCTTGACCTGAGACAAAGTCGGATGCTTAACCAACTGAGCCACCCAAGTGCCCCTTGATTCTAAGTTTTTCTTAATTTACAAATAAGTTTCAAGGAATAGTTTGTTATCTACCAATCTCAGAAGAGACTCACTAATTTGTAGCTGAACTGGTTATGAAAAATAAGATGAAGGAAAGAAGACAAGAATTTTATATGAATTCATTTCATTTGGGTTTCTTAGATTCCTTTAAGCTCGTAATATAGCGTGTATAACTGAAAACTGTTGGCCATGTGCTGGAAACAAGTGTCCACAAAAGGAAAGGAAATCATAAAGGAAGTGAAAAGAAATGGATCATGACACCAAGGATGCAGACTGAGGACCAATCCTCCCTTGTTCCCCTGGGAGTGGCAGTAAACAATAATTTAAGTAAGGCTAAATGGTACCGATCTGGGGCACCACCTCTTGGAAAGCTTTCTTGAGGGCTAAATTTTATTACAGGTGTGCTAATTCCCAGAGTCTAGCCTTGTAAAGAAACTCTCTCTTCTCCTCTATGGACTAGACCTGGAAGAACAAGGATGATGCTAATGAAAACTGAATTGGAAGTTATTTCTTAATGAAACATTAAAAACAATTTAGAGGTAATCAAAGTTTGGTTTTACTGAGACATTGTAAACATCACAACATGTTATAAGCTTGTGAATTATCACATTAGAATGAATAATTTAATTCTTCTGACCTGAGTCAGAAGGGAGAATGAAGACCTATAATACAATTTCTTCTTCTGAAATACGTGCACCACTTATAAAATATGAGTAATGTACATTAAATTTTATAGAGAGAAATGGGACAGTAAATAATTCAATGCTAAATTAAGAATGATGTAGAAAATAAATACTATAGGATTCCCTACCCTATTGTGTCTCGTCTCTTCTTTTATGCCTTGCTAATAATGTTCCAAAGAAATAAAAATTTAAATACTTTGTTTTTTTTTTAATTTGAAATATGTTGTTGGAAAATTAAATTGATTTGAATTGTGGTACCAAAGAATTCCTGGTGTTTTCATTTACCTGATTTATCTGAGAAACAGTTACAATGGTAATTCCCTGTGAATACAACCTATTCAGAAAATAAGTAATATCCAGTAAGCTAGAAGACCTTGTGAACTCACCCACACTCACATTTTCATATGATTTTATCTTAGAAAGTAAATAGACTTAGTGGTGAAAGTGGAAATCTTGGAAAAACACAGATAAGTGAAAATTTTAATCACATATATAGAAACAAATGGAGAAAAGGTATTTTTCAGAGTATTTCAACAAAATTGTTTTATCAAATTCCTACTACTGGCAGAAAGAAAAGTTAAATCAATCAATGCCACTTTTATAGCTTTGCCCCGCTCCATGAAGAGCTTATGAAGTATTCAGTGCTTTATATGCATTCAATCGCTTAATCCTTACAAGAGACACATGAAGAATTATAATTCTCATTTTACAGATAATGAAACTGGACTTAGGGTTATATAAATTGCCGAAGTGGACCAGTTAGAACCAGAGCCTGGATGCCAACCCAGGCCATGTGGCTCTAGAGCCCTTGCTCTGAACCGACTTCTATTGTTTCTCTGAAGCAAGAAGAATATAGCCAACAAATGAGCAAAAAACCCTCGAAAACAAAACAGAAGAGAGGTTACAGATGAATTATTAAACACATTTATTGACAAGAGCTTAATAAAATCTTTCTCAACTCAGAATCTAAAAAAATAAAAATTTAAATATCCTTATTATTTGTTTCTACATTAGAATGACAATGGAAGATACATAAAACCATAAAACCTCATTTCAGAGACTGTTTTATTCCCTTGATTTAAAATTATGAGGGCTCTCCACTGCATATACATGAATTCCAAACTTCTATGCATAACAAAGGTCTCTAGACTGAACATTAGGGCCTCGATTATCTCCACCTCCTACTCTTCTGCCCAGTATATTCTACTCCCTAGACCCTACTATACTTTCATACTTACCTCCCCCCTTTTTCCGCTACTGCCAAATTCCTACTTATCTTTCAAAATTCATATCCAACCCATCGACAAATCCTGTTGTTTGTACCTCTCCATCTCCAAAGCCACTACCTCTTTTAAACGGTCATCTCCCCTCCTCTGGGCTATCACAAGTCCCACCTCAGTGGTCCCTTTGTCTCTATTTACCACACAGCAGCCAGGGTGACCTCTTCAAACTGTAAAGCAGAATATTTCCCTCTACTTCTTGAAAACTTTCAATGGTTTTTCAGTGTTCTATCATGTTTGGGCCCTCACTTTCTTCCCCCCTATTCTTATACATTCTCCCTAAATAATCTTTCTGTTCTTTGCCAGTGACAAGCCTTTCTCTACTCTTAGCTCTTCACTTGCCTTTTCCTCTGCCTGGAATGCTGTTCCTAGTCTTTGAAGGGCTGGTTCCATCTTTTCCTCACGTCTACACTCCAGGGTCCTAGCTTCAAAGAACCATTCCAGGACTACCTAATCAAACATGCTCCATCTTTTATTCTCTTACAACAACCTGTTTATTTTCTTCAAAGTATCCAATCTGTAATTATCTTGTTTAGTTACTTGTTTATGGTCTCTCTGTAGTAGTTTTTATTGCTGCTGTATAACAAATTACCGCAAACTTAAGGGGCTTTAAAATACACACACTTGTACTCTCAACAATAGCCAAAACATGGAAAGAGCCTAAAGTGTCCATCAACGGACGAATGGATCAAGAAGATACGGTTTATCTATACGATGGAATACCATATGGCAATGAGAAAGAATGAAATCTGGCCATGTGTAGCAACATGGATGGGCCTTGAGTGTGTTATGCTGAGTGAAATAAGTCAGGCAGAGAAGGACAAATACCGTATGTTTGCATGTATAGGAGGATTAGGAGGAACTTAATGGAGGACCACGGGGGAGAAGAAGGGGAAAAACAGTGGGGGAGAGGGAGGGAGGCAAACCATGAGAGACTCTTAAGTGCTGAGAACAAACTCAGGACTGATGGGTGTTGGGGGGAGGAGGGAGATGGGCATGGAGGACGGCACTTGTGGGGATGAGCACTGGGTGTTCTATGGAAACCAACTTGACAATGAACTATTTGTTAAAAAAAAAAAAACCCTCTTTCAAAAATATAATAAAACAGGAGTGTTGGTTCAAAAAAAAAAATAAGCACACTTGTTATTTTACAGTTCTTGCAGGTCAGAAGTCCAAGACTGACCTCACTGGGTTAAAATCAAGGTGTTGGTAGAGCTGTGTTCTTTCTGGCAACTCTAGGGAAACCTGTTTTCTTGCCTCTTCCAGCTTCTATAGGCTGAACACATTCCTTGGCATGTGGCCTCCTTCTTCCTTCAAAGCTAGCAGTGGCCAGTTGAGACTTTTCTTACATCACATTATTCTGACGCCAACTCTTCTATCTCCAGCTGGCACTTTCAAGGACTCTTACATTGGGCCTAACCAGATTGGCACAAAATAATCTCCCACTTTTAAGGTTAGCTGATTAGCAACCTTAATTTTCTCTACTACTTTAATTCTCCTTTGTCACATAATATAATCTATTCCCAGATTCTAGGGATTAGGACATGGACAGCTTTGGGAGGCCATCAGTCTACCTATCACACTTACCCACTAAAATGTAAGCTCTATGAGGGCAAGGGCATTGTTTGCTTACTCCTGTAGTCTAAGTTCCAAACATTAAAGGCAACTTAAGATAGTTTTTGATTTAATGAACATATTAAAACACTACTGCATTGGTGATGCTCTTCCTGACTTTTTCTGACTCTTGTCCCAAACTTTGTGCTCCTGTGTAATTTTCTATGGGCAACAGTGCCTATATCCCATCATGTTTTCATTACATTCACATGCTTATCATTAAGTCTTTGGTCAAGTGTGAAGTGTTAAGATAATATGTCAATAAAACATTACATGCCGTGAAAGATGTGCTGAAATCAATAAATTTTAAAGTGAAAGGGACGATAAAAAAGGTTCCAAAAGGTTTATGCTAATGATTATTTTTATGATTATGTAATAATTATGTAATAATTGTTTTCATGATTCCTAATAAAGTGTGGAATATTCTTATAGTGTTTTGGTAAAGGATTACTTTGCTACAAAATGTATATCAATTTAATGAATTTTAAACCCGGAAAGAATCTGAAGGTAAATCTCAGTTCCACATTTTACACTTGAGAAAACTTAAACCCAATGAAGCTAACTATCAGTCTACTTACACAAAACATTGTAGTGGGCCTGGCACAAAACCTAGTGGACCTTTTATAAAAATCTACCTCCTGAGGTTGCCATGAAGATTAATTTAATGTATTTAAAGGCACATAAACACAGTGCCTAGCACAGAGCAAGTACCTTATAAATAGGGAGCACAGTAGATAGCTTTTACTGGCATGACCAATATCTTAAACACTATATTTTCCTCATTTCTCAACAATACAAATAACTTATACAAAATACGTACTCAATAAAATACTTGCTGAATCAATAAATGATTAAAAAGTAAAATATAAACATGATTTAGCAATTGTTAATAATTAGGTAAGTTTAGAAATTTTCCTAGGAAAAGCAGGTAAAAGAAAATTAGAGCATGCATATGACATTGCTCTCTGTCATGAAGCCTTCCCCAACTTATTCTAGCTAACAATTTCTCTCCTTCCTTCATGTCTATACCAGCAAGGTCAAAATTGTTTTTATATTAACACTAAGGTATTAGATTATTTGCCTTTCTCACTCTTGACTTTTGCACCTATACAAAGGCACTGGTGGGTAGAACTGTTAGTGCTTTAGAATGATGCAAGGCCATGGCAAAAAACCATATCCTGCATCCTTTGCTGACACTCATTCCCAGTAAAAATAAACAAATACATTTGCCAATTTCATTTAAGACCGTCCCTAATATAGTAAAAGTTACTTTAATAAATAATGGCCTCTTAGCGCATGTCTTTAATATCCTGTGTGAGGAGATGGGATGTGCACAGCAAGCACTACTGTTGGGTAGCAAAGCATGCAATGGTTTGAAATGGCAGCTGAACTAGCTGCCATTCATGGCACACCAGTTTTACTTGAAAGAACAACTAACTGATTTTTCAGACGAGTATTTGGCAGACATTTTTCTAAAAAAATAAACCAAGTGAGTCTGTCACTTCAAGGAAAACAAAAACCCAAATTTGTTGCCAATGATAAAATTTGAGCTTTTAAGGTATAAATTAGAATTCTGGAAAACATGCAACAATCACTGTGAGTTTCACAGCTTGCCAATTTTAAAGACCCTTCTGAAGAACGTGATGCTAATATTGACGGTTCTATTGATATGGTAAAATGTAATGTGTCAATGCATGAAAGATCTATACAACTAAGTGAACCAATATATTCCAAATGACTAATGCAGGAAATACAAATTCATGAGTGGGTAAAAACAATCCATTTAAAGTTCAAGATAGACTGATGAATTTTAATTTAAGTGTGAAATTCAAGATATAGTTTCACATTCTGCATTGCAACTAAACTTTAAAACATGCTACTTGATAAGTTTTGGTGCGGTAATCAAATAATACCCTACAATTATCTGAAAAGGCTAATTCCAAGTACATATCTGTATGAAGTCAAGTTTTAATATATTTCAACCACAGCAAGTTACAACAGATTGAATTCAGAAGCAAATATGAGAAACCTGCTGCCTTTATTACTAAAGATAAATTAATATTTAAATTTTTTTCATTTTTCATTGTGAATACAGTAAGTATTGATCAATATAACCCACATAATCAAAAGCACTTTGGGGTCTTTAAGCATTTTAAAGTCTAAAGGGATCCTAAGACCAAAAAATTTTGAGACTCGTGCTGTTTAATAAGGTGGCCACTAGTCACACATGTCTATTCACATCGAAGTTAATTAAAACTATAAATAAAATATAAGGTTTAGGTCCTCATTCATACTAGACACATTCTAGTCCTCAGTAATCCCATGTGGCTAGTGGCTGTAAGATATAATATAGAACATTTCTGTTACCACAGGAAGTCCTACTGGATGGTGCTAGTCTATACCACATGGGGGGGGGCAGTTAATTAGCATCTTAATAATTATCACTGGTATAATCCTACAGTATTTTGTCATACCTGTTTTAACTCTTTAAAAAGAATATATGCCTTTTAAAGGCAGAGTCTAGAACACTGATGTCTATATCTAAATATGATAATGATACTGTCATGGATATGTAAGATATTGAATCCCAAGAAATGTTTAAAAAAATTACTAGGAATAAATAGTCTGAATAAGATGCTTGCTGAACTGAATATTTATTAACTCAATAAGTATTTACTTAGGGTTTTACATAAGATAGACATCATGCAATTATGATTGTTATCTTTCATATTTCACTATATTCTCATCTAAATTTGTAAGCTCTGGGTCTCCACTTTTTCTGTTTATATGAGTTTATCTTAAACTATTTGGTCAACTATTTAATGCTTACATTACTTTGGTTCACGTTTTCGTAAGTGAGGATTTAATGCAATTTTCCTTTTATTATCTATTGGTTATATTACAGAGGACTTATAGTTCATAATTATGGACTACTATGACTTTCAAGTTTTCTAAAGACTTCCACACGTGACATTGAAAGTAATGTTTTAAAAGTTATATTAAGGGGTGCTTGCCCAGATGGCTCAGATAAGCATCTGACTTTTGATTTTGGCTCAGGTCAGGTCATGATCTCAGGGTTATGAGATTAGGCCCTGCATCCAGCTTTGTGCTGGGCATGGAGCCTGCTGGGATTCTCTCTCTCTCTCTCTCTCTCTCTTCTCCTCCCTCAGCACCTCCCCTGCATGTGCTTGCTCTCTCTCACTCGCTCTAAATAAATAACATAAATAAAAGTTATATTAAATCTGTAAACAATAACTACATTTGTTTTGAAATAATTAGTATCACCTGGGATTTACAGCTTGATTTTATTTCCTATTATAGTTTTGTAGGATTCTAACTTTTTGAAAATTTAGCACATATTATTTTAATTTGACAATCTTTATTTTCACTAAAAGTAGTGAGTGGAATTTGTAAAAGCTTGTTAAAATTTAAATTTAAATTCAGTTTTGTTTAAATACACTTCTGAGATTTTTATACCTCAGAATTGCAAAGGATACCAAGAAGTTAGGGCTGGCCTGTAGGGTTCCAGCTGCTCTCTGTTACTCCTAGTACAGTATATAGAGATTCAGAGCGTAATGAATGCTGCTTATTTCCAGTGCAGTTTAAGGCAATGCTCCTGGCAAGCAAGACCCATTTTTAGGAAGGAGAATAACAGGAGAGATATGTGGGCTTCTGGCCAGGTACTTTTCTAGTCAACAACCAAGATATGTACCTGGAACTAGGTGAGAGATTAGCTGCCTGTATATACACACAAACTCTCGGCTAATTTAGGACTATGTTTATCATCCTCTCCATAGAACCCTACAGATTCTTTTTGGAAAAAGAATAAATTATTTCTTCTTAAATCTGCTTTTTGGATGAGAGAAGCAAAAACATGATTCACAAAACTAATATACTATTTGTATAACATGGAGTAGGTACTGATAATAAGCCTTATATAACCAGCCCTACTCCATGCAAAAGAATGTGTACCATAAACTGAATCATAAGAGTTTATTTCTTCAGTAAAAGCAAATAAAACAATATCTATTTAAATAAAGTATTTTAAAAAAAGTTTAATGTTTATTTGTTAATGAGAGAAAAAGAGACAGAGAGAGACAGAGAGACAGAGCTTGAGCAGGGGAGGGGCAGAGAGAAGGAGACAGAATCCAAAGCAGGCTCCAGGCTCTTAGCGTCAACACAGAGCCTGATGCGGGGCTTGAACCCATTAACTGCGAGCTCATGCCCTGAGCCAAAGTCAACTGAATGAATGAGCCACCCAAACACCCTTAAATAAAGTAGTTTTTATAAATTGTAAACTTTATATTATGCTAACTTCTAAAGCCTCTGTTTTCAATTTTGTCTTGCTATATAAGTTCATTCTATGTTTCTGTAGCTAAAAAGAGCTACAGAATCTAAATAAGAGCTAACATATTTTCATAAACTGCTTTATTTTCCATACAGAACAGGGTGTGTGCCTATGCAGCAGTTTATTTTCCAAGCAACAATCTACAGCTAAGGGTAAAATTTTTATACTATATTTTCAGTGGTAGAAATTTTTTAAAAAGTGAAATCAGATTTTATGGTTCCAATTGGTTAAATTTTAGCATTGGAAAATTAGAAAATCAAGGCAAAAAGTCATATGACTAAGTAATTATTAAACTGAAAAAACAATTTTTGGTTAAGTTCAAGTCATGTCAGTAGCAATTAATACTATATTAAATAGTAGCATTTACATGGCTTGCATAAAGAGGCATTTTATTAATAAAAGCCATAATGGTATAATCTGACCATGTAACAGAGGCTTTGAAGTCAGGCTGATCTGAGTTCAAATTATGGGTCAAACACTCATTGGCTAGTTGTTCTTGGGCAAGTTTCTTTACTAAGTCTTGATTTCCTTATATATTAACATGTTAATAATAACCATTTATAAAACTGTTTTAATGACCAAATTAGGTAATTTATATAAACTGCTTAGCACAGTGAATGATAACACAGTAAGTGATTAATAAATGCCCTACACACCATACACACAGAGTTTCCGCAGGATACAACTATATTTACAAGCATTTCACCTTGATTCATTCTAGTAATCTATACCTGATATAGTAAGAAATTTCTAGTATATTGTTTCAAATATCATTTAGAAGTATAAATAAGAAAATTAAAAGATTCAGACTTCAAAATCACATGCACAATTGCACCTAAGAACATCAAAAACAGAATCTCAGAATCTTATGAGACTCCTTTTCCCCTCAGTAAGAATTCTGTCTACAGTATTCCTGACTGATTCACAGAGTTTTAAAACAACCAGTTGACACCCTATGTATCTCAGATGGGAGATGAGAAGAAAGAGAGAAAGAATTAGAGAAAGATATGGTGAACACAAGTGCTCTCTTGAGAGATTAAGAAAGAAAGACTGAGGAGCACCTGAGTGGCTCAGTCAGTTAAGCCTCTGACTTCAGCTCAGGTCATGATCTCAAGTTTCAGGAGTTGGAGCGCTGCATCAGGCTCTCTGCTGTCAGTGAGGATCCTGCTTCAGATCCTCTGTTTTCTTCTCTCTCTGCCCCTACCCTGCCCTCTCTCTCTCCCTCTGTCTCAAAAATAAAC
The DNA here is from genome assembly GCF_008692635.1 of Crocuta crocuta. Lineage (NCBI taxonomy): Eukaryota > Metazoa > Chordata > Mammalia > Carnivora > Hyaenidae > Crocuta > Crocuta crocuta. Next base: position 4,738,836 of record NW_027531318.1, read on the forward strand.
ATTTAAAAAATTTTAAAAAAGAAAGCTTGAGATTGAGTCTTTGAACCCTTGGATCAATCAGTACTTGAAGCTATCATCTCATGAGACAATAAAATTAATTCCTTGCTTTCCTCTCCCTTTTAGGATATGCCTACTGATTGAGTTGTGTTTTTAAAGCTTACAACCAAATCAGTCTTTATTAATACACTAATTATGGGTGAGAATATAGCAATTAGACATAAGGGAGGTTTTATTTCCACTATACCTGTTAAAATCTTTAGTAAGTGATGGATTTAGCATTTATACTCAGGATATTGATTCCAGAGCTCGTGCCCTTAATGACAGTGCTGTAGTAAATGGCAGCACTATTACATAGATCCTCTTGAGATGTAACAATAGAATTCTCTGAATCAAGACAAGGTTGCACACATCTATATGCATCTATTTTTTAACCATATATTTGACATTTTGTAAGGAGATTGGAATAGCAACAGAATATTTACAATAGTAAACAGTATTTTCCTATTAATGATTTAGATTAAAAAAATTAAGAAATTCTTTCTCTTCCCAGAAAGATCCTTTCTATTTTTATAGGAAGAGGTGTACAATTCAAAACCTATTTCCTCAATTATATAGAAAGACTACAGCCCTGTATTTGTACTTTAGACAGGTCTTCTCCAGATCAACTGGAAATGCTATTCAAAGCACGCCTATGGAAATGTAACTAAGAGTCTTTCTTATTATATAATCTTGTCTTTTTGAGCAAAGAGACTCACCTACAAGAGGTATTTGATTAGGGAAAAGGTAAATAAGCACTCAAACTAGAGATTTCTGTTGTAGAAGGTACTATATAATCTGGCACTAGAATTTCTAGGCATCCATCCAATCACTCACAAACAGGATACGGGTGGGATTAGCTTGTGCAACTGAACAGTCAGAACACAGGACGTCCCCGGTTGTAAAACCTAAACAACATGAGGGATCTCTGCACTATTGTAGAATCATAAGTCTAACTCTATAATCAGAATACTGTAGTATTCTAGACTTTGGAGTGAAGTTACAGACATAAAACTGTCTTTCAAAATGAACTAGAAATCAATGAATATCCACAGGGATCTGCCCGCAAATTATCCTGTTTTTCCCAAGTATCTCTTAACTCAGAACAGCTGGCAACCTGACTCACTCCGGGTGGGGGGAGGGGTGGACAGTCCTGCTTTCTGTCAGTCAACTGTTTTGTGTTCAACTTGAATCTTCCAAGTTGACAAGGAGTAAAATAACATCTTCAAGCTTTACAACTCTATCACAACTTACAAATTGCAAAAGACTCCAACCAGAATATCCTCAGAACAATACTATAAGACTGATTGGTAGAGTTGGTATTATCATTACTTTTTAAGAAAAAGGCATATGAAGCTTAGAGAAATTAGGCAGACCATTCAAATTCACACAGAAAGCAATTAGGAAAGTAAGGATTAAAAATGTCTCTGGAGTTACCTCCAAAGTACCATAGTACTCTAGGAATAAATGTAATTCTCTTGCTGTGTGCTTTGCATACATCATCAAATTTACTTTTCACAAAATCTTTGGGCTGTTTGTATGTATGCACATACAATTCACAAACCTTCAACCAGCTTTTCCACCCTTTGTTAAACATTTGTATTCCCATTTTTCAACAGAGGGGAAGATGTTCAGTTCTATAAAAATATGCCCTTAAGTATTACCATCAAAATACAAGCTGCTTCACAAGAATTTTTCAGACTTGGGGAAAAAATAAAACAAGGAAAAAATAAAGTGAAAAATAAGTTTCAAACCAGTTTAAAAACTTTAAAAATAGGTACAATTTACAGAATTCAAAATTTGTGGGAGACTCATGCTACAGATCACAACTGAAGAAAATGGGTCAAGTAAAGAGCTATTTGGTGGAGGAAGTTTGTTATGCTAAGAGATGGGGCTTATTTTAAATTTTTGGTTAAAGATTTCTCAGACTTATTGTGAAATATATACAGTGTAATTTTTATTGTTATTTCCCTAACCTTTGTTTTCCTTTCTCTGCTTCAGTGTTGCTCACCTCATTCTTTTTAGAAACCTAATCTCATGGCTGGTAAGGGACAACTGAGTTATAATACTAAAATGGATTTTAGTAATAAATCTTTAGTGTATTTTAGAATGTACACTGACAAATAACAACGTACTCTGAATCTATGATAAATGAAAAATCATCAGGTTAGTTATTGGTTTACTCAAAAATTTTAAATACTTTCCTACATTTCCTTTTATTCTTAAATAAAAATGTCTACTCCAAGTCCATTAAGTCAAACTCATGTTTTTCTGATGTTGGTATTTAAAATTAATAAAGGTTTGCTGAAATACTCAGTATACAACTCTTTTTTGGATATACTGTGCTATTCCAAATATCTTCAGATATTTTGACATTCCTCCCAAAGTAGCAACTGATGAATATCAACCTATTAACCATTTTCAAATTTTCTGTAAGAAAGGGTTTTTTCCATTAAAAAATAAAATCTTGATTGCATTTATCTTATAGTAAAGCTTCAGAGAGTAGGCCAATACTATGCTTAAGGATCAATCCTCTGTCTATATTGGATGTTTTGATAACCCATCCTCAGGTTATAATTATTAAGAATAAAATGTTGATTCATTAAAAGTTGAAGAAAATGTAAAACATAAAATAAATCAATAACGTACTACGATTTGGTAAACCACTTTAAAGAGACAAACCTATGGAATACATTATGCCAATAACCCACATGTCAAAAGAGAAATTCCCACCTTAGAAATATAAAGTACATCTGAACAGCATAAATGTTCTAACACTAGTTTAGCAAACCAGGAGCTGTCAAGTTCCAATAACCTATTATTCACACCTCTTTAATCACTGCCACAGAGTCGATTATAAATAGCCTCATACATTTTTAAATAAGGTCATTCTGAAATGAAACAAAGAAGGTAGTAAATATTCTTGTACATAAGGAATTCAAATCCTAATGCACAACACAACTGTGTATTTCTCAAATGTTCAATATACAGAAATCTAACAAAATCTTCTATTAACTATGTCAGGTATGCACTCTGTGAGGATTCAGTGAAATAACTAAATTGCAGCACCATTTAAATACAGCAGCCTAATAAAAAACCAAAACCAAAACCTCTCCCCAATAAATTTCATTCATTCCAAGCCATTACTTACAGTATAATAAAAAATATATAATCAATTTGTTGATCTACCTGAAACAATACTATGCAAAGTCATGATGAAAGAGCATTCTACAAGGAAAATGTATAGTATCAATGATAATGCCATTGCTGTTAATTACTCCATATAGTTGATAATCTGAATGTATTTCCTCAACATGAACTTATATAAACATGTTAGAGAAGAAGAAGTAAAATGTTTTAACAGAGTGGCAGAATATCTTTCAGAAAAAAATTAAATTAAATTAAAATTGAGAATAAAGGGATAAAGTACCACTTAGGCAATGATCTAAAAGGATGAACTAAAGCCAATCATCAAAAAAAAAAAAAAAAAAAAAAAAAAGACAACACAACAAACAGTAAGAACATACACAAAAGAAACAATGTGGTTTTGTATACTGTGTCCTTTATAATAATTGATCATTACAGGTCTCTAAGAAACATCTAAATTATCAAGGTGATTCCAGAGTGGTTTTCTATCATTATGGCACCTTCAAAAATTATCTGTTGAAATGAGAATGTTACACTGCCCAAATTCCTCATTTAAGAACTAACAGTATCAAAAGACTGCCCCCCCCCAGAACATTTGATACCAAGTAACTACAGTTAAGATTTTAATCGACTACTTTAAGATTTCCTATTAAGTTTTCAGACTAAAAATACTAAGGTTTTCTGGATGAACAAACTTGCTACGTAACTAACTTTTCCCCATTTTTTCCTTTGCTTCCTACAAGTGTGCCTGATTTTAGATAACAAAAGATAAAACATAACATTTTGGGAAGAGATAAATGAAAATTCTGTGACTACTTAGTTTCTTAAACACTGATCTTTAGATGTTCACATGATATAGTAACAGAACCTTGAGGGAGTATGCCTACTACATAAACCTTTGTTATCAGAATAATTTGAAAACAAAAAAAAGATTGGGAAATCATGCATAATATTAACATGTTTTACAATCTTTTTTTTTTTTTTTTTGAGAGAGAGTGAGAGAGTAAGAGAGTGCATTTGTGTGCATGTGTGTGAGAGGGGCAGAGAGGGAGGGAATCTCAAGCAGGTTCCATAACCAGTGTGGAGCGCAGTGTGGGGCTCTATCTCAAGACCCTGACATTATGATCCTGAAATCAAGAGTTGAATGCTTGACCGAACCACCCAGGCGCCCATGTTTTACAATCTTTTAAAAAGTCACATGTGTGTCCCAAAATTTACAATCATTTATTACCTTTGCCTGGTTTGAGAGCTGTAGCTTAAAAAAATTATTTCTTGCACAATAAAAAGTTAGTCCCCTTGTGTTCTGTTTTCTATCCACAAAAGAGTCTTTTTTTTTTTTTAATGTTTTTTATTTATTTCTGGGAGAGAGAGACAGAGACAGCATGAGCAGGGGAGGGTCAGAGAGAGAGGGAGTCACAGATTGAAACAGGCTCCAGGCTCTGAGCCGGCAGTCAGCACAGAGCCCGACGCGGGGCTCGAACCCACGAACCGCGAGATCATGACCTAAGTGAAAGTCGGACACTTAACCGACTAAGCCACCCAGGCGCCCCAAAAGATTCTCTTTTAAACAAAAGCTGTTAATTATAGTCAGTTAGATACCTTCTGATGAGTAAGTACCAACAGAAAATGATGACCACAGAGAAAACCATGAAACTATTTTCTGCCTACATTCCAGAAGAAGACCTACATCAAGGTTTCTGAAATCAGTGAAGCATTGTTATCCAGATCACACTCTCTTAATTCTATACTCCTATGCTATAGTCCTACAGAATTAACTCTCATGTTAAAAAACATTTCTAATATGGAAATTATGTTCTTCCAAGGCCATATTTCTGATGACGCTACTGTACCATCTTTTTTTGAGTTACATAGGTTTATACACAAGTATTATTTGTATATTCATACTGAACATTTTCAGGTTGTTATTAACACATTTGAATAGTCCATCAACACATAAGGTGAAATTTTGTTAAGCTCAACTCAAAACTAAATGTAATTCTAAGACTAAGACTGAATGTTGGTGTTCTTATTTTTTAAATTTATTTAAATTCAAGTTAGATCTGATACAGTGTAGTCTTGGCTACAAGAGTAGAATTCAATGATTGATTCATCTCTTACATATGAGACCCAGTGCTCATCCCAAAAAGTGCCCTCAATTTAATGCCCTCGCCCATTTAACCCATCCCCATCCCATCTCCTCTCCAGCAACCTTCAGTTTGTTCTACTTATACTGTACCATTATTAATGTTGCTTTCAACAAATATACAAGGATCTTCAGTGGAGATGACAATCTGAAAATACTATCTCCGACTAAATTCTCTGTTAAGTATGAATATAAAATTAGTCTCCTTCGTAGTCCAAATATTATATACCCTTGAAATTATTCAGCATCTATAATCTTAAAAATGTGTTGTACATTTCAAAATACAGGATTTCTGAAGGTCTTCTTTGGTCTAAACCCCAAATCTGAGGATACTGGGATGATAGCTCTGATTCTATTTCATAGGTTTAGAAGTTCACTCAAATGTGGAGATATTAATAAGATCTTTGGCTATTTACTACACCCTATGCCAAGTACTTCTTTTTCCTATACTTTCTGAAGTGACTTACAGGGCTTCAAGACAAAAAAACTGTCCCAGCCATAATATATTTTTGGGAGTCTGATCTTATGACTTTAAGACATGATGATGGCAGGGGGGGCGGGAAGGGGAAGGATGGGAAGGCAGAGAATTCTAGGCCAAAGTAGCTTCATAAGGAATGGCCAATATTTTCACTATATATCCATGGAGTAAAGTAAAACTAGGTTTATCAGGGTTAGTGTAGGTATCTGAGGGAATCAGATCTGGTCACTTGAAGTTAAGTGAGTGAAAATATTATGATTTGGGTTAGTGCAAAGATTGATTCATTATTTATTTAAAACATGTACAGAGCATTTGTCATGTCAGACACTGTCATTAAGAAAATGAATATATCAATTTCTATCCACAAGGATCTCACAAGTAGGGTGGACAAACACGAAAATAAGTTGTAATACATCAACAGGTATAATTGATACAAATCCGGTAGAGAACAGAGAAAAGAATTAACTTTCTCAAGGCTGGACACTGGGGAGCAGGTTTCTAGAAATGAAAATGCTTTGGTAAGGAGATAATGTCTAACCTTTTTTTCCTATGCTGGTTTTTAACAATAAACCAATCATATAAGAAGAGAAACAAAGGTAATTTTCAGAAAGAATAAAGGGACAGCTTCTTCCAAGTAAATTCCACCAAGCTATTCCTAAAATAAGAAGATTGCAGAAGACTGTAGGTCTTAATTAAGTTGTATGCAAGATATTCAACTTCGCTAGAAGACAGAGGTGAGATTCACATGCAAATACTGCACTTAAATTGTAAGAATGTATGAATGTTTTCTTTTATTAAAAAATTTTGGGGGTGCCTGGATAGTTCAGTTGGTAAACCATGAGACTCTTGATCTCAAGGTTGTTGAGTTTGAGCCCAATACTGGGGATTAAGTTTATTAAAAAAATTTTTTTTCAACTCCCCCCACCTCTGGAAATTACCAGTGTGTTCTCTATATTTAAGAGACTGTCTTTTCGTCTTTTTTCTGTAATCATTTGTTTTGTTTCTCAAATTGCACATATGAGTAAAATCATATGGTATCTTTCTCTGACTGACTTACTGCACTTGGCATTATATCCTCTAGGTCCATCCATATTGTTGCAAATGGTAAGATTTCATGCTTTTTTATGGCTAATAGTGCCGTGTATATATATATTTGGATACTATAAATAGTGCTGCAATAAATATATGGGTGCATATATCTTTTCTGAATTAGAGCTTTTGTTTTGGTAAATACCCAGTAGTGGAATTACTGGATTATATGATAATTCCATTTTTAATTCTTGAGGAACCTCCATACAGTTTTCCACAATGGCTGAACCAATTTGCATTTCTATCAACAGTGTATGAGGATTCCTTTTTCTCCACGTCCTCAGCAACACTTGCTATTTCCTGAGTTTTTTGATTTCAGCCATTCTGAGAGGTGTAAAGTCATATATCATTGTGAATTTGCATTTTTCTTATGATTAGTGATGTTGAGCATCTTTTCATGTGTCTGTTGGCCATCTGTAGGTCTTCTTTGGAAAAATGTCTATTCAGGTCCTCTGTCCATTTTTAATGGGATTATTTGGGGTTTTGGTGTTGAGTTGTGTAAGCTCTTTACATTAACTTTGGATATTAGCTCCTTATTGAACATATCATTTGAAAATATCTTCTGTTCAGTAGGTGGCCTCTTTGTTTTGCTGGTGGTTTTCTTCGCAATGCAAAAGATTTTTATATTGGTATAGTAGTCCTAATAGCTTATTTTTTATTTTCTCCTAATTTTTTGAAGTTTCTTTATTTGAGTGAGACAAAGACAGTGTGAGTGGGGGGCAGAGAGAGAGGGAGGGAGAGAGGATCCCAAGGCAGCTCTGAGCTGTCAGCGCAGAGCCTGACGGTGGAGCTCAAACTCACAAAACTGAGAGATCATGAACTGAGCTGAAATCAAGAGTTGGACATTTAATCTACTGAGCCACCCAGGCACCCCTAGTCCTAACAGTTTAATTTTGCTATGGTTTCCCATACCTAGAAAACGTTTCTATGGCTGATGTCAAATAATGTATTTGTTTTTAGCAATGTACCTTGAAATCATTGGTGGGTTAATTAACACACTGTTGCCCACCTCATTCATATCTGGTCCCTCTCAATGAATGTCATGAGGTATCCATATTCTTTGAAGGTGCCCTGACATAACAAGACAGTACTCCCCAAACTGCAGCTACATCTTCTAGAATTAGCTGACACAACTGCCTCTCCCCTGATCTGGTGAAGTTTTCCCATCTTTCAGGGTTTTCTTCATCAACCATGAATAACTTACCTTACCTTGAGTAGCTGGCACTGAACCAACCATGTTCCCTCAAGCTTCCCCTTCCTCCCCAAACGGATGCAACAATGGCAGAATAACAGATCGCTTTTATTTCATTCCTTACATGATTAGTATGTTCTTCTGCCACTGGCTGGAGAAAAAATAATCTGCTCTTAGATTTATTTTTAGTAGGAAACTGGCCTGCATCTAGTAGAAAACAATAGATATAGGGTCAAGAAACAGGTTGGATGGTTAATGAGATGTTCTGGGGAACCTCAACATTTACAAAAGGGAGACAGAGTGGAAAAGAAACCATCAAAGACATGGAGAGACCAAGAAGAGCATGACTTGCTAGAAGCCAAGAGAGGCAGGAGATTTTAAAAAGAGGCAGTAAGGCAGGCAGAATAATTCCCTCCTCTTGGGTATACAACATGGGGACCTGTGAGTAGGATGGGATACCACTCCTATTATAATGTTAGGTTATGTGGCAAATGTGAAGGGACTCTGTAGCTGGACTGCCAGTCTCTAATCATCTGACTCTGTGTTTATCAGAAAGATTTTCCTGAGCGCTCTTGACTTAATCAGGCAAAAACATTAAAAGAAGCCAAAGGCCTCCCTGAGCTCAGAGACTCCAAGCAGCAGAGATTCACTCTTTTCTGCTGTTCCTGAAGAAGCAAAGAGCCATGTTGTGAACTGCCTGCGGAGAGGAGCAGCATTCCTACAAGCATAAGGAAATGAATTCTGTCAATAATCTAAAGGAGCTTGGAAGAGGACCCAGAGCTACATATGAGAATGTAGTCTGCCTGATGCTCTGATTGCAGCATTGAGTGGAGGACCCAGTTAAGCTATGCCTGGACTCCTGATCCACAGAAACTGTGAGATAATAAATATGTGTTGTTTAAACCACTAGATTTGTGGTGATTTGTTATGCAGCAACAGAAGGGTAATAATCCATGAAGCAAGGTCCCAGCTTTTGTAAGAGTAAAGGAGAACTGGGATTCAATCTTTAGGTTGTCAGGTCCCTGACGTATGTGTTAGGATTTATGAGGGGCTGAATTTTCAGCAAAGATAAAGTAGAAACCTAGTAGTATAAATTAGAAGCAAGAGGAGGTAAGGAAAAGATGTAGTTTAATTGATGAAAAGATTACGTGGTTCATCTAGGACATTCCTGATACTGAGATTGGGATAAATGGACAAATTCTATGCCATAGGATTAGATCAATATACTGCTTGCTTCACTTAGATCTGGTTAACCAGACTAGAAGATACTTGATGACAGATATCATGCCTATCTTACTCACTGATTCTATGTCCTCAGCCCCTGGCTAATATCCAGTGTATTTTAAGCACTCGATATTTGTTGAATGAATGAATTTCATATTGGTCAATGGGAAAAGTAGTTTAAAAATATGAAATTTTATGAGGAAACATAAGTACTAATTGGCACTATTCTGTGACTTCTTGAAAATATTCAATTTAACTCTGTTAAAGTATGGATAATTTGAGATGTCATAACAGAGGTGGTGATATAGTTGTCATTCAGCTAATTTACACTATCTACCGATAGCCTACTGTGTGCCAGACTCTAGAATAAGAGTCCTGTAATGGTTTCTTAACTGATGTCTCTGTATCCATCCTAGCTCTTTTTAGCCAATTTCCACACATCAGCCAGAGTAATATTTTTAGGACCAATCATCTAATTTCATTCCTCACTGAAAACCTTTTGATGGTTTCTCATTAGACTGAGTATAAAAGTTAAAGTCCTTAACTTGTCTTTCCATAATCTGGCCACTGCTTCCCTTGCCAGCTTTACTCCTTGCCACTCACATTATCACCTCAGAGTATTCATGCATTTTATAAACCAAGCCTGGAACATTCTGTCTTTGTCTGACTCCTAAGATTCCAGCTTAAATCTCTACTTAAATATCACTTCTTCAATGATCTCCCAATATAATCACCCCTTCTACATGGCATTTATTATATCGGTTGTAATTACACTGTATGATTACTTAATATCCATCTCCTCTATTATACTGAAGGGCCATGAGGTCAGGAATTGTGTCTGTTTTGCTCAAAGAAATATCACTAACACTAAGAATACTTCACAGATGTTTGTTGGATAAATAAAAGTAAAGGCCTAGGAGACCACCAACTATAAATTATGAAAGCTACTGCTACCATCAATTAGAACTATGGGGCCCTACCGAGTAATAATGTCACTCTAGAATACAAAGCCCTAATCTCAGTGGAGTAGAGAGGCAAGTGGCCATTAAAAGTATCATCCTACCGGGGTGCCTGGGTGGCTTAGTCGGTTAAGCGTCCGACTTTCGCTTAGGTCATGATCTCGCGGTTCGTGGGTTCGAACCCCGCATCTGGCTCTGTGCTGACTGCCAGCTCAGAGCCTGGAGCCTATTTCAGAGTCTGTATCTCCCTCTCTCTCTGACCCTCCCCTGCTCATGCTGTCTCTCTCCCTCTCTCTCCTAGAAATAAATAAAAATATTTGAAAAAAAAAAGTATCATCCTACCACTCCACCCCCTCACCATAAAAAAACAAAATAAACATTAAACTGTACCAGAATGAAAAACAAAGTGTTTCTCCTTTTATTATTTCTTAATACTGACCCACTGTGTAGAATTTAAATATTCTTTTAAGAATTCCACTGTTAGGAAAACAAAAGTTTTAAAATCACTGATTATAAAATCCTTTTTATAAAGAATATTTTTAAGAGTAACATTTTTAAAAATCTGATCAATAAAAAGCATGAAAAATAAAGAATCTAAATTGGGCTTAACACAATGCTGAAAATTAAACAGGATAATGTCACTTTTCTTTTGCTTAAAACCTTTCAGTGATTCCCCACTGCTCTCATGGTAAGAATCCCACTTCTTCACATTGTCTTAAAGCCCTTCACAGCCTGACTCCTGCCTACTTCTGCAACTCATCTGTGACCATCTCCCCTTCACCAACTCCTCCAACCAAATTTATACTCTGGCCTTAGAGAACTACTCTCCCTAACTGCCTTACTCTCTTTTCACCACTGGGTCTTTGTTTATATTCTCATTCCAGGAATACCCTTGATCCTTGTCTCCTTCAGGATGACTTCATCTTAGAGGGGGGCTCCAGAATTTCTATATGGGAAGGTTTAGTGGTGGCACTCTGGAGGGAAAGAAAACTGGAGATTTGCCTCACAGCTATATTTGCATAGCAAAAACACATTACTACTTGGATGATAAATTTCATCTGGTGTAGTTTGGGGGCCTGAAGATGACTATAAGGGACTTAAATTTCCTAATTCCCTCCATGGTACTGACACTGGAAAAGTTTGCTCGACACTCTCCAAACTGAAAAGGTACCACAAGCAATTGTGTATTTACTTCTATCAGGGAATGTACAGTATATTAGGGATGTCTGTCTATTGTCTATCTCTTAAGAGCACAGACTGTCTTTCCCATGGCTATAGTCCTAAAGTCCTATGTCCTGGCATATAGTAGATTTTTAATAAATATTTTCTGACAGAATGAATCAAATATTTTAGGAAAATCCATTATAAACAAAGTACAATATTAGGTGTTCAGAGTGGGGAATAGAGATTCTTACTACCTCATTAAAAATACAAAACATGTCAAAATATTTACAATAGCTTCAAATAAATAAAGCAACAAATATGAAGACAGTAAAAATTAGACATTTCTACTAACCACCAGTCCTATACATCACAATTTCTTTCTTTTTTTTAAAATAGTTTATTGGCAAGTTGGTTTCCATATAACACCCAGTGCTCATCCCCACAAGTGCCCTCCTCCATGCCCATCACTCCCCTCCCCCCCCCGACCCCCATCGGTCCTGTTTATTTTCAGCATTCAAGAGTCTCTCATGGTTTGCCTCCCTCCCTCTCTCCCTCTATTTTTCCTCCCTTCTTCTCCCCCACGGTCCTGGGTTAAGTTCCTCCTAATCCTCCTATACATGCAAACATATGGTAGCTGTCCTTCTCTGCCTGACTTATTTTGCTCAGCATTAACACCCTCAAGTTCCATCCATGTTGCTACACATTTCTAAGTGAAATGCCTTCTACACCATCAATGAAGCATTAAATACATTGCATTATACTTTCTTATAATGTGAATTTGACTGAATAAAGAGTGCTTAGCATTGTTAACGTATAAATAATATGTGATAAGCCACTAATTATCTAGAATACTCAACTTCCTGATGGTGCTTTCTGGATCCAGAATATAAGACGATCCACATTAAATGTCTAAATTAACCTAAACTCAAACCTAACAAGGTACTTTGGACTTTTTAATTGTAAGGGAGGAGTATATCCTTAAAGAGGAAAGATGAGGTACCAAGACAAGAAATGGGATACCATGCTGAGAAGATAAATGTTACCATGAAGAAACTGTGTTGAAGAGCAAGAATAAGTAAGATTTGGAAAACTTCAAATTCTAGGTTGAGTTTACTTTTGATTTGGTAACCAATTATGGATTATTTAGACTCCTAACTGGACTGGAAAACATAAAAGCATTGCTGAAATAAATTTGAGCAGGGCAAGACTGAGGCATGAATTCTAGCATGGAAGATACAGTAAACCAGGTGTAAAAAAGATGAGAGCCAGAACTAGGGAGAAGCTGCAGAACTGGACAATATGGTTTTGTAAATATTCTAACAGCCCAAATGTTTGCACTGGAACTGATTTCATTAATCAGAGTAATGCCACAAATATAAACTTTCAGGCCGTTACGATACAACCAAGAAAATGTTTGCTTCATAGATCATTTTATTTAAATGGCAAATATGTGCCCAAATTGTTGAGTTTTCAGATTAACTATAAAGGCGCACTGGATTCATTCTTTCTATGTACTTCTGTATTTCTCTCTGGTGTTCTAAAAATAAGACCTAGGTATACCTGTAATTCTCCTGGTTTACAAGGTGCTTTGAATCCTGAGTCAAATAACATATTTTAAAATTTACTTCAATATCTTAGAGGAAAAATGACTAAACATTTCACTGAGGATTCAAATTTAGTCTTAAATTTCTTGTTTTCTATTGTAATCAATCTGTTGCATTACCATCATGTAGATAGCTGTAAGCTTATGACAAGACTGGAAAATACTTATTACCACACCATCATATGAAAGTAAGAAAAAACTTTTCCAACTTGACACTTTGATATATGTATGCATTGTGAGAAGCGCACCATAATCAAGCTAATTAATATATCATCACCTCTATATAGTTACCATTTTGTATGTGGGAATATTTAAGATATATCCTCTTTGCAAATTTCAGGTATACAACACAATAAACTATAATCACCATTCTGTACATTAGATCTCTAAAACGTATTTGTTTTGCATAACTAAAAGTTTGTATCCTCTCACCAGCATCACCCATTTCCCGATTTCCCCAGACCCTTGCAGATCATTCTATTCTCTACTTATTTTTAAAAACAATTTTTTAAATGTTTATTTATTTTTGAGAGGGAGGGAGACAGAGCAAGCGAGCATGAGTGGGGTTGGGACAGAGAGAGAAAGACACACACAGAATCCAAGGCAGGTTCCAGGCTCTGAGCTGTCAGCACAGAACCCGATGCCCGGCTCAAACCCACAAACTGTGAAATCATGACCTGAGCTGAAGTTGGACGCTTAACCAGCTGAGCCACCCAGGTGCTCCCTCTCTACTTCTGTAAGTTTGACTATTTTAGATTCCTCACAGAAGTGAGATCATGCAGTATTTCTCCTTCTGTGTCTTATTTCACTTAGCATAATGTCACTCCAGCTCCATCATACTGCTTCAAGTGGCAGTATTTCCTTATTTTTATACCTGAATAATCCACTGTTTCTCTCTCTCTCTCTCCCTCTGTGTGTGTGTGTGTGTGTGTGTGTGTATGTATGTGTTTTTTCCCCCTTTATCCATTCATCCATTGAAGGACATTTAGGTTGTTTCCATATCTTAGCCACTGTGAATAATGCTTCACCAAACCTTGGGGTGCATGGGATCTCTTTGAAATCCTGATTCTATTTCCTTTGTTACATACTCAGAAGTGGAATTAGTAGATCATATAGTAGTTCTATTTTTAATTTTTTGAGCAATCTCCATACTATATTCTACGGTGGGTATACTAAATTACATTCCCATCAGCAGTATGCAAGGATCCCCTTTTCTCCATATCCTTGCCAATACTTTTTTATTTCTCATCTTTTTGGTATTAGTCATAGTGACAGGTGTGATGTGAAATCACTTAGTTTTGATTTGCATTTCCCTGATGATTAGAGATGATGGTCACCATTTTGTATACTTTTTAGCCATTTGAATTTCTTTTGAGAAGTGTCTATTAGGTTCTTTGGACCATTTCAAAGTGGGTTATTTGTATTTTGCTATTGAGTTGTATGAATTCCTTATATATTTTAGATATTAACCTCTTATTGGATATATAGTTTGCAACCATTTTTTTTCCCATTTGTAGGATGCCTCTTCACTTTGTTATTATTTCCCTTTGCCATGCAGAAGTCTTTGATGTAATTCCATTTATCTATTTTTTACTTTTGCTGCCTATGCTTTGCTGTCATTTCCAAAAAATTATTGCTAAAACCAATGTAAAGAATCATTTCCCCTATGTTCTCTTCTAGCCTTTTGATAGCTTCAGGTCTTACATTTATGTATTAATCCATCTTGAGTTGATTTTTGTGGGTGGTGTAAGAGAGGGGATCTACTTAATTCTTTTGCAGGTGGATATCCACTTTTCCCAACACCCATTTGTTGAAGAAACTGTCATTTCCCATTGTGTGTTACAGGGACCCTTGTCAAAGTTCAGTTGACTATAACTGCACAGGTTTATTTCTTTCTCCATTCTATTGGTCTGTATATCTGTTTTAATTCCAGTATTGATTACTGTAACTTTGTAATGTCATTTGAAATCAGGAAGTGTGATGACTCTAGCTTTGTTTTTATTGCTCAGGATTCATTTGGCTATTTGGGGTCATGGTTCTATTCAAATATTAGGGTTGTTCTTTGTTTCTGTAAAAAATGTCTTTGGGATTTTGATAGGGATTATATTAAATTTGTTGATCAACGGGTAGCATCGGCATGTTAACAATATTAATTTTTCCAATCCATGAATGTGGGATGTATTTACATTTGTTTTGTCTTTTTAATTTCCTTCATCAATGCTTTATAATTTTCAATGTACAAGTCTTTGTCTCTTTGGTTAATTCCTACATATGTTATTCTTTGCCCAGCTAATGTGGATGGAATTGTTTTTATCATTAAAGATTCAGATAATTCCCTGGTAATGTATAGAAATCCAAGTGACTTTTGTATGTTGATTTTACATCCTGAAACTGCTAAATTATTAGTTCTAGTGGTTTTCGTGTGTGTGTGTGTGTGTGTGTGTGTGTGTAGTCTCTAGTGTTTTTTTTTTTTTTAATGTTTTATTTATTTCTAGGAGAGAGAGAGAGAGACAGTGTGAGCAGGGGAGGGTCAGAGAGAGAGGGAGTCACAGACTGAAACAGGCTCCAGGCTCTGAGCTGGCAGTCAGCACAGAGCCCGACGCGGGGCTCGAACCCACAAACCGCGAGATCATGACCCAAGCGAAAGTTGGACGCTTAACCGACTAAGCCACCCAGGCGCCCCGTCTCTAGTGTTTTCTAAATCATTTCATCTGCAAAGAGAAATAATTTTATCTTCCCTTCTTATTTGGATCCCTTTTAGTTCTCTTCCTTGCTTGGTTATGCTGGGGTTTCTTTAGTGTTTATTTTTCAGAGAGAGAGACAGAATACAAGCAGAGGAGGGGCAGAGAGAGAGAGAAAGGGAGATGCAGAATCCGAAGCACGCTCCAGGTTCTAAGCTGTCAACACAGAGCCTGACGCGGGGCTCAAATTCATAAGTCATGAGATCATGACCTGAGCCAAAGTCTGAGTTAACCTGAGTCACCCAGGTGCCCTTAATTTTTTATTCTATTTTTTAAATGTATGCTGGTTAGGGTTTTTAATACTATGTTGCTGGTTGTGGTAAGGCATGGCATCCTTGCCTTCTGAATCTTAAGAGTAGAAAGCTACCCAATTTTTTCTGATTATGATGTTAAATGTGTCGTTTTCATATGTGGCCTTTATTGTATTTAAGTATGCTCCTTCTATGTCTATTTTGTTCAGACATTTACAAAAAGATATGAATGCTTTTTCACCATCTATTGAGATTATCATGTGGTTTTTCTTTCTTCCATTCTATTAATGTAGGGTACTACACTGATTGATTTTCATAGGTTGAATCATCCTTGCATCTCAGGGGTAAACCCCACTTGGTTATGGTGTATGATCCTTTTAGTAGGTTGCTGCTAGCATTTTTTTTTTTGAGGAATTTTGCATCTATGTTCAACAGAGATATTAACTTGCAGTTTTCTTTTCTTGTGTTGTTTTTGCTGGCTTTGGAATTAGGGTAAATTTACCCTCAAAATGAGTAAAAGTATTTCATCTACTCTATGTTTTTGGAAGAGCTCAAGAAGGACTGGTATTAGTTCATCTTTGAATGTCTGTCAGAATTCCCCCAATAAGGCCATCTGGTCCTGGGTCTTTCTTTGTGGGAAGGTTTTCTATTACTTATTTTATTTCTGTTATAGGTCTAGGCAGACTTTCCATTTCTTCTTGATTCAGTATTGGTAGGCTGTACTCCATAGGAATTTATTGATTTCTTCTAGGTTGTCATAAAATTATCTTAACGGGGTATTCTGATCCTTTTTGTTTCTGTGTCATTTGTTGTAATATTTCCTCTTTCACTTCCAAGTTTGAGTCTTCTGTATCTGAAAGGTGTGTCAATTTTGTATTTCTTTTCAAAAAACCAATTCCTAAGTTTTGTTGATTCTTCTTTCAAGAGAGAGAATGAGCATGAGTGGGGATGAGGAGCAGAGAGAGAGAGAGAGAAAGAGGGAGAGGGAGAGAGGGGGAGGGGGAGGAGGAGGAGGAGAGAGAGAGACAGACAGATAGACAGACAGACAGTGGGTGAGAGAATCGTATGCAGCCTCCATGCTCAGGGCAGAGCCCAATGCAGACTTGATTCTAGTTTCCTGGAAATCAAGTATTGGATGCTCAACTGACTGAGCCACCCAAGCACCCCAGTTTTGCTGAATTTTTGGTGCTGTTTTTCTATTCTCTATTTCTGCTCTAAATATTTACTTCATTCCTTCAGTAATTTTGGGTGTAGTTTTTTCTTTAGTTCCTTAAGTTGTACGTAATGATGGGTTGTTTGGGATCTTTCTTCCTTTTTAAATGTGGGCATTTATTGCTATAAATTTCCTTCTTAGTATTGCTTTTGTTGTATCCCAGGGTTTTGTTAAGTTGTAGTTTTACTTCCTTTTTTGTCTCAATTTAGTTTTAAAACTCCCTTTATATCTCCTCTTTCATTCAATGGTTGTTCAAGATATGTTGTTCAGTTACCTACCTGATTGTGAATTTTTCTATTTTTTTTCTGTTATTGACTTCTAGCTTCATTCCACTGTGTGTCCGAGAAGACAGGATTTCATTTTTCTTTAATATTTTAAGATGTGTTTTGTACCTAACATGTGATCTTTCTTGGAGAATGTTCCTTGTGCACTTGAGAAGAATGTATATTCAGCTACTATTTGGTGGAAAGTTTTGTGTATGTCTGTTAGGTCCATTTGGGCCATAGTGGTGTTTTAGTCAGCTGTTTCCTTATTGATTTTCTGCCTGGATATTCTATCCATTATTGAAAGTGGGATACTGAAGTCCTCTACTATTATTCTATTGCTATCAGTTTTTCCCTTTAGATCTGTCAAAATCTGTTTTATATATTTAGGGGTTCAGATGTTGGGTGTGTACCTAGCTATTACACCTTCCCTTTATCATTATATAATGACCTTCTTTGCCTCTAGTGACAATTTCTGACATAAAGTCTATTTTGTCTGATATACATATCACCAACTCTGGTGTGTTTCTGGGACCATTTCTATAGAATATTCCTTTTTGTCCCTTAACTTTCAGCCTATGTATTTTTATACCTAAAGTGAGTACCCTGTAGTTAGCTTACCACTAGATCTTGGTTTTTAAATTTTTCTTTTTGAAAAAAATTCACTCTATCTCTTTTCATTGGGAAGTTTAATTCACTTCTACTTCTAATAATTATTGATAAAGACTAAACTATCTCCATTTTGTTAACTATTTTCTGTTTTGCAGTTACTTTTATTCCCTTCCATCTTTTATAATTTTTTCTGTAGTGATTTGGTTTGATTCCTTTCTCTTTTACATACCTACCATAAGTTTTTCTTTTGTGGTTACCAAATGGCTCATATAAAGCTTCTTCTATTCATAACCATCTATTTTAATTTGACAATTTAAATTCAACTGTATACAAAACCTTTATTTTAACACCCCCCCCACACTTTGTGTTCTTGAAGTCAGAGTTTACTTCTTTTAATACTGTGATTCTGTTACTCAACTTTCGTCATTAGTTATTCTTAATACTTTTAATTTTATATTAGAGTTAGAGATAATTTGCACACAATCATTGGAGTGTTATATTATTCTGCATGTGCCTATATATTTACCTTTATTAGTGAAACTTATACTTTAATATATTTTAATACTGCTGTTTAGCATGTTTCAATTCCACTTGAAGAACTCCCTTAAGGATTTCTTGCAAAGGAGGTCCAGTGGTGATAAACTGTCTTCAGTTTTTGTTTGTATGGAAAAGACTTTATTTGCTTTTCACTTTAAAACTTTGCTGGGTACAGCACCCTTGACTGGAAGTTTTTTTTCTTTCAGTACTCTGAATTATATCATCCCACTCTTTCTTGGTCTGCAAGGTTCTTATTAAGACCCTTGACTTTTGAGTTTAATTGTAATGTTTCTTGGTGTAGACCTCTTTCTGTTCACACTATTTGGGGTCCTATGGGCTTTATGAGTCTGGATATCTATTTCCCTGCTCAGATTTAGAAAGTTCAGTCATTATTTATTTAATCTCCCCCTTTCTCTGTCTCTTCTCCTTCCAAGACTCCCATAATATGTATGCTGATTCATTTAATAGTGCTTGATAAATTCTGTAGGCTTTTTCCCCCCATTCTTTTTCATTCTTTATTTTCCTCTGACTGGATAATTTAAAATGATCTCTGTTTAAGTTCATTGATTCTTTCTTCTGCTTGATCAAGTCTGTTGTTGAAACTCTAAATTGTATTTCTAGTCCTGGCACTGCATGTTTGAGCTCCAGAATTTGTTGTGTTTTTTTTTTTTTAATATTTATCTTGTTGAACTTCTCTTTTTGTTCTTGTATTATTTGCCTGATTTCATTAAATTGTTTATCTACGCTCACTTGTGGCTTGCAGAGCATCTTTAGAACAGTTATTTTGAATTCTTGTTTTTAGGCAATTTACAGATTTTCCATTTCTTTGGGGGTAGGTTATTGGAAGTTTACTGTATTTGTTTGCTGGTGCCATGGTCTCCTGATTTTTAGGGTTCCCTGTTCCCTTGCACTGATGTCTGTTCACTTGAGGAAGTAGTCATGTTTTTCAGATTTTAGAAGCTGGCTTCTGTAAGGAAAGACCTTCACCTGTAGGGTGGAGCCAAGGGGAGGTGCATGGGCTGCATAAAGAGTGTGTGTGAGTACACCGATGCACCTTGTTATTCATGGAGCACCAAGTGAAGGAGTGGACAGCAGCTCCAGGTGTCAGCACGGACACAGCAGCATGGCAACTAGGGTCCGTAACATCACTCTCTGCATGGTCCTGGGTAGCAATAACTGAGGGGTTTAGCAGTGGCTGAGAGAGCTGGTGGGGTCCTCAGCAGTTCCTTCAGGTCCAAGAGTTAGTGTTGCTTAGTCTGGTTCTGAGTGTGTGTGGGGGGGAGGGTGGAGTGAGGTGGGGGGGCGCTATCTATAGGCATATATGTGGCAGCAGGGACAAGGCCAGCGGTGTGCAGTTGTTCAGCTGTGGGGGTCATTTCTAAGAACACACTGAGTAGTGGAGCCAGGATGGTGGCAGGAACCAAATGCAGGCAGAAGGGGGCATGCACGTGGTGGTGGCCTGCTATAAGCACTTACGTGGGGGCAGTGCCAGCAGAGTATTTGTGTAGTTGTGAGGGTTGACAGCTACTGCATGCATGACAGGGGAAACCAAGACTCACAGTGGGAGCTGGGCAATGGAGGCCAGTGGCTAGCCTGCATGTGACAGCATAGGTTATTTCATTTTGTTTTGTATTAGTGAAATATAAAAATGTTTAACATATTTAATTATACCAATTTAAGCTTAGAAGTCTGTATCACCAAAAGACAGATATTAAGAAACCACTTATAAATATACTTAAAACTAAATTTGTCTTTTCCCCCCAAATATATGAAATATTAAATTACAGTCAATCAAAAACAAGAGTAATTAGTTGAGGTAAATGTGTTTTGTTTTGTTTTATAACTGTGTTAACAGTAAATAATACTTTATATTTAAAATCTGGGGGGAAAAACACTCCTCAGATAATCACACTTCTGCACAGGACATAAACTAGAGCAGCGGATTTAATTTCAAACATTTCAACACATTTTTATACCAGCAATTAGGTAGAGTAGAAAACCAATAAGACATTAGCATTTACATCTAAGATTTTTACAAATAATTCTAGTGCTGATTAACAATTAGGTATATCATATTCTGAAGCTCTCTTAAATTTTTTGAGTGTTAACTTGGTTAGCTCTTTTAATACTGAATAATTCTGAATAACTTTTTTGTTATTCTTCACAATTGAAGAGAAATTAACATTTATTGCTAATAATGATTTATAAAGGATTCTGTAACAAAATAACCAATCAATCCAGTGTTTCTACATTATCTTTCAGAAGGGAAAAAAGGCAACAAATATCTCAAAACAGGTTTTACATTCAAATGTACTTTTCATTTTTCTATACTAAGAATCACTCACACTTTATTTATAAAATTGCCAAAGTATGTCAAAGTACTGAGTGAATGGTATATGGCTCTATTAATGTCAGAAATGAATTATATAAATAAAAATAACTGATGATATAAACAAGTCCAATAAGATAGGATGTATTTTTTTAATTAAAAAATTTTTAAGTACAGGAGAAAAATTAGCAACACACAAGAAGACATTTATTTGAAAGAGACATGATGCTACCACCCATAATGACTGCTCCCTCCCCTGGGGATGACGAGAGAGGCCTTTTTCTATACTAGCAGTAGTACAGACATACCAGTAGTATCAGTAGCAGCAATAGCAGCAGTCAGTATTATTAAGTTATCCTTGCTTAATTTATACAACATATATAAATATTATTAACATTGCTTTGCAGAAATGTAATTTGTTTTATACACATGTATCATGCCAGTGGTTCTTAAGAACTTTTGACATTTAAGTTTCCAGGATTAAATGAGCAAAATAAAAGCAAATCCATTTTTATAGGACTATACTATTTTTAAAGAGAAATCTTGTTCTCCCTTTTAAACAGTTAATTGTATTGGAAACATAGATGGGCTTCAGGACATTGCATTTCACCATCAGCAACACCTACCATATCAAAGCACTTACTTTGTAAAGTAAGGATAATGCAGGTAGACAAAGGGGGTAGTAAAATGATTTGGAATGAAAAACAATATGTAACTGATCAAACACTTGGATTGAGTAAAACCTATGATTCCTGTTTCTCAACACTCTTGTTTGAATAAAGTTCATCCACTCATGTTAAATTTCAATCTTTCATGAAAGGTTAATCATTAAAAGTATGAACAATGCTTTTATCATTCTTTTGGTGATGTTCCTTATTTAATATATCCAAAGATCTAGTCAACAATGCTGCTATTTATATCAAGTGAGGACTGAATTTTACTTTGCTGAGGAATCTTGAAACACAGAAGGTAGATAATTATGACAGGTAAAGTCTTGGCATACATATTATGAAGAGTCCAATACAATGTCACAAATGTCAGGGATATTATGATTAGATGGTCTATAATGAGTTATTATAGGTAGGAACGTGAAAACATTAAATCACAGTCACTGATAGAGATATGGAATCAGAGAGGTTTCCTTAGTTTGAGAAGTAATTTCATAACTAAAGTGAGAACTCAGTAAAATGTGTTTCTTACAACAACCCCTCTCACTAATTTTCAAACTTACTTTAAAATAATTATGATTTTATGAGTTGTTTGTAAGGTGATGCTTTATTTTGTTACAGGGCCCCAATTAATCCTTTAAAACAACAAAACAACTAAGGTAAAAACACTCAACAGCCCTATCTGATGAGAATAAATTTATACATAATGCACTGTATGAATATAAACCAAAGTTTTGGCAAACACCACAGTTCATTTAAAATTATTTCCCTAAATTACCTGTATTACCTTTCCAGGAGAGTTACTATTAACAGTTGGGAAGAGGAGAAAACAAGTTACATTTGTTGAACTCAACTGTTATGTGCCATGCAGGACGCTGGGTTCTTTCAAATATTGACTCATTTAATTTTGAGTGGCAATAAAATTTATTAGCCTCAGGTTACATCTCAAAAAAACTGAGGCACAGAGAGATTATGCAACTTGCAAAAATTACATCTAGGATTGAAAAGGTAAAGAGAGAAAATAAAAATGGCTACCACTTTGCTAGTCCATACGCTAGTTAAGAGGAAAAGGAAGTGTGGGA
Organism: Crocuta crocuta; assembly: GCF_008692635.1. Taxonomy (NCBI): domain Eukaryota; kingdom Metazoa; phylum Chordata; class Mammalia; order Carnivora; family Hyaenidae; genus Crocuta; species Crocuta crocuta. The sequence continues at coordinate 4,761,567 of NW_027531318.1, forward strand.
GGGGGCAAGGATTCGTCAGGAGATTTCAGGGGGTGAGTATGTGGCAATGGGCCAGGTTTCATGCAACCGTAGACAACCAAAAGAACTGTTTTAGGGACAGCTGGAAACACACACTGGCACAGGGATGAAGATGTTTTATCTTTTTATGTTTATGAACATCAAGTTTATTTTGATTGCCATAAAATTATGAAAATGTTCAATCTACAAATTAACATGTAACCAAATCTCATTAATTTTTTAATTCTTAAAATTTTTATTAAAAATTTTTTAAGTTTACTTTATTTGCTTTGAAAGAGGGAAAGAGTGAGAGAGCTGGGGAAGGGCAAAGAGGAGAGAGAGAGAGAATCCCAAGCAGACTCCACAGTACCAGTGTGGAGCCCTATGCGGGGCTCAAACTCATAAACCGTGAGATTATGACCTGAATCAAAATCAAGAGTCAAATGCTTAACTGACTGAGCCACACAGGGGCCTAACAAATTTTAATTTTAAAGATGCGAACCAGAAGTAGAATAGAATCAGAAGTTTTATAGGTAGCCTTAATAAGAGACCATATTTTGTCTCCTTCAAACTTTATTCTGGAAAAAAAGCCCAATGAAATGCCTATTAGTGAACTGAGCACACTGGCTTTACTCTACATCAGCTTTCTCCTCATCTCTTCTACTTGTTTGTCCCTTTCTTTCTTTCAATAAATATGTTCAGTCCTTTTGCCCAATAGGTTTTGTTTTCTACTTCTACACCACTCTTAAATCTATGGACTCTGACTCCTAAAGCCAATGCTTCCCTACCTCTGTATCTGTAATCACACATTCCCTTCCTTTTTTAAACTGCACCTGTCAAAAGTAATTTCTCCCATCATCCACATAACAGAAATTCTACCTCCGGTGTTAGGCTTTTTTAGGCTAAAGATTTATTTTTTGCTAGACTATTCCAGAAACAAGGGTTTATTATCTGTGAAGCTCAAAATGCATTTACCATTTTATCAACTTATTCTTTGCCTCATGCTCTTTGTTCAGTTGCTTACATATCTTCTAAGGGGCTGTGTTGACACTGTATGTTTCAGGCTTCTGATGAGCAGACATTATATTTAACCTCATTTTTTTATAGTTATTACCTTACAAAATGTCATGTAAAACTAGATGCAGAACGAATGCTTCTAACATCATTTATGTTCTATGTAATGTTATAATTCTGGATAAAAACAAATGAAATAGGTGCATCTCAGTGGCTCAATCAGTTAATCATCTAACTCTTGATTTTGACTCAGGTTATAATTTCATGATGGTGAGACTGAGCCCCATGTCAGGGCTCTGTGCTGGGTACATGGAGACTGCTTGGGTTTCTCTCTCTCCCTCTCTCTCTGCCCCTCCCCTCCTTGCATGCATGCATCTCTCTTAAAAAAAAAAAATGAAATAAAACCCCATTGTTATCCATAAGTTAGACTCTATGGCTATTAAAAAATATTAACTATATGACTTTCTAAAAATGTCCTCTTGCAACAGGAGAAACTATTTGGGGTTCTCTCTCTGTTACATTTCCAGGATATAGAAGAGTTTCAACACCCTTACAAGGCTGACAGTACTCCTGCTTAAACCTTCAGCCTTCTGAAATACTTTACAAATGGAGTAGGTTAAAATATTTTGGACTGAAGCCAAGGAGTCCTTAAAATTCTATAAGAAAGTGTCTTAAAGAAACTAATTTTATCCATTTTAAAACAGAAATTTCATAGTAGTCATCTTATAATGAAAATATTGGTACTCCCCCCTTCTCTAGTTTTAAAATGTTCATTTTCTATAATATTGCCAGGTACTTTTATAAAAGTGGGCACAAACTTTCACTAAATTAGCCAAGAAACAAGAGGTGTTCTTAGCTATGTCTCCACACTCCTACCTTTTTCATAATTTTGCTCCTCAACGAGTAGAGTCTCATTCTAGGTCATGTGGTTTAAATATAATGAATTCTGAATAAGATTTGTCAAGTAGAATTACACATATCAGAAAATCTTATATTGGCTTACTTAAATTTGCAAAGATCCTTATGAATTTAGGCAAACTCTTCCCCCAACCATTTTCCCAGTTTATTAAAATAGAATAACTCTTAGGTAAAAGAATGTAAAAAAAAAAGTTTGGCTTTTTCTTTTGTTTACCTTTGTTATGCAGCAAATGAGATTAAGGAACCTAAGCAAGGAGGAGACCTGGTAAAAGAGTCTTGGTGTGACAGAAACAATAAATGAGTATATGTTAACTATCAGATAAAAGAAAGAAACCAACAGGCCTTCTTAAAAACTCCCTGAAACTTAACGGAGGACTATGGGGGAGAAGAAGGGGAAAAATAGTTGAGGAGAGGGAGGGAGGCAAATCATGAGAGACCCTTGAATGCTGAGAACAAACTGAGGGCTGATGGGAGTTGGGGGGAAGGGGCAGGGGGGTGATGGGCATGGAGGAGGGCATTTGTGGGGATGAGCACTGGGTGTTATATGGAAACCAACTTGACAATAAACTATTTTTAAAAAAACTCCTAAAATCTGTTTGGGAATCTGAATTTCTAAATTTTAATTTCCAAAATCTTTAAAAAAATAAACTTTACAGACATTGTAAAGAAACAATTACCATATTAGATATAATAACAATATTAGGGGGACATAATTACTAAAAAATAAAGTACTGTGCTGAACATAAAGCAGCAGGCTCTGCGGGTGAAGGAAACACTACTGTGGTTTGCATAAACATGTAGCAGGTTAATTCAGGAATAAAATCTAGTACTTCCAACTGTTTTTATTCTCAAACTATATATGCTATGTATTTACTTGATAAAGTCTCTATGAGAAGTTATATCTTGGGGCGCCTGGGTGGCTCAGTCGGTTAAGCGTCCAACTTTGGCTCAAGTCATAATCTCATGGTTCGTGGGTTCGAGCTCCGCGTCAGGCTCTGTGCTGACAGCTCAGAGCCTGGAGTCTGCTTCAGAGTCTGTGTCTCCCTCTCTCTCTGACCCTCCCCTGCTCATGCGGTCTCTCTCTCTCTCAGAAATAAATAAAACATGAAAAAAATTAGAAGTTTTATATCTTGGATATATATATAATATGTATATACACGTGTATGTAAATATGTATACACACACACACTTTTTTTTTTTAAGTAGGCTTCACGCCCAGCGTGGAGCCCAACATGGGGCTTGAACTCATAACCCTGAGATCAGGACTTGAGCTGAGATCATGAGTTGGATGCTTAACTGACTGAGCCACCCAGGTGCTCCTCTTTGCTATTTTTACTAAAAAAATTTTAATAAAGTCCTACTTCCCCTTACCCAATTCTTTGGTAAGTGAATGAAGTACAGACATGCATACATACACAATCACTTTCAAATTAGGCTAATTTTCCACAATAATTTATGACCTATAAGTCATATTTAAAAAATAATTCTGATGCTGGCTATACTGGGAAAAGGAATAAATGAAGAACCAAGGAGACAGAAGAAATCTCTGCTCCCTTTTATCCTCTGTTATTTATTGTCTGCACAATAAGTTACATCATTTGGGAGAAATGAGAATGAGGGAGGATCCCGTTTGCAAATTATTACAAATGTAAAGATGCTAACAACAAAGCATTAAAGCAAGTGCTGCTAAGCCCTGTGTTACTACCCAAATTACATGCCAATGAAGCTGTCCTCCTCTTTTCCGTGTGACCTTGACTTTGTTTCATGCCCTCGCCCAATCTTTTGTTGAAGACTTATTTCCTCTAAAGTCAGCCACATCTGCCTTCACCTCTTAGCCACCATGCAGCTTACTGGCAGGGACCACATTCACTCTCTGATAATGCCACTATCTTCAGATTGAAATAATAAAAGGAGAGTCACAGTCTGAACATGATAAAAAGGCAAGGTCCTCAGTTGAGCACAATGCCTCTCAATGGTCTTTGAATAATTTTAATTGTAACCTAGTCCTTCCATGATAAGTACAGTATATAATAAATCCACAAAGGCTCAACTTGCTAGAAAACTATATAAACGCAAAGTGCAAACTAATTAATACTTGAAAGCAAGAAGTAAACTTAAAATACGACCAAATATGTTATTTTTTTCTACAAAGGTAAAAACAAATCCTCGTAAGTAGGAGGTATGCATTTTGCTTTTACCCTATCATCAGTTAACAAAATTTTTAAATATGACTTCAAGATTATGAAGTTGGCAACATTTTTAGTAAATGAATACTTGCTTGTACAGGTGAGTGCTGTATATACACAGGTAAGTAAAAAATGTACAAAGGCAGATAGACAGAAGTTTAAATTTATTATTAACAAATAATCATTTATTCTTTTGAAGCAAGAAGGAGAGTCACTATAATGAAACAAACTTAAAAAGAGTAAAAAATAAAAAGGTTGTAGAACCGGAAGGATAAGTAACAACCAGGAAGCAATGACTGATTTTATTAAGATACCCTCTTCAAATGTAATTGCAATCATAAAACAAATTTATTTCAAACACATTGTTTCTGCTCTTAAAAAGAGTATGATTTACTTTTAAATGTCCAGGAGGATAATATAGTGAATCTTTTATAACTTAAGTAAAAATTTAATAAATATAGGCCAGTCTGTTCATAGTCAACACTTACATAGCTTATCCCTTTACAAACCATGTGAATTTTCAGCAGCAATGTACCTTTCATATTTTCTCCATCTATTTTAAAAGTTATTATTTCGGAAAAATGATTTCTGCAAAAATATGACAGTTTTACCATATTAACATAATGCTTTTATCTAAGGCAAAAGCATAAGAGATGTTAAGAAGTACCTATTTTTAAGCTATTTTTTGGAACATTTGAATAAAGTTTATAAAGGCAAAGTAAACATAAAATATAAATATATTTAGTAAACAATCTTGGATAACCACAGTATCAGGTATCTTTAAGGAAATAGTGTGAACAAGATTCTGTAAGATGTTGTTCTATTATTTTGTCAGATCTAGCTAGCAGTTCAGTGGTATGAAGTCTCTTTTTTTGAAAAAATTTTTACATATTTGTCTCAGAAATATTGCTATTTTTAAATGCAAGACATAGGAGGGAAAGTCATCAAATGTTACACAACTAATTGTTCTCTAAACAAAGGAGTGATTTCTGAGTTTAAATAGCAGAACTGCCTGGAACAAGGTCATGTTTTGCCTCTATGCTAGAACCCAGTGAAGTATTTTTTTCTTTGGTTGGAGAAGGGGTCAAATAAAGTTACCTAGTTATTAAGTAGTGGTTCTCAAATTATGGTCCCTGTAACAAGGGAATCAGCTCCATCTGGGACTTTGTTAGGAATTTCTTGGAAATTCTGGGGCCCCTGCTCAGACCTGCTAAATCAGAAACAATGGGGGAAAGCGTCTACCAATCCTTGTTTAAACAAGTCCTCTACAGGATTCTGATGCAGAACCAGTGGCTTAATAGGTCTTTAAAAATGTATCAGAAGGTATGTGAAATAAAACTGTCCAAATATCATGTATTTTTTACTTATAAAGTGTCCTAGACCAAATAATAGTTTAAGCGCAGTTTAGAAGAAACATCAATTTTACAAATATATTAAATCTTTTTAGCAATAATACAATCACAACATATGAGAGAGAAATTATGATTTAATATAATGTCTTGGTCAACAACAGGTTAAAAAGAATCACTAAAGAAGCTATAAGTAACTACCATATAATAAATCTCGGGAACTGAGAAACCATAAGTGCACAACTACTGAGCTCACACAGGTACAAAATGCAACATAAAAGAGAGAAAACAATATACCCATTCCTTAAGGACACTGAGTTTGAAGACATGGCTATAGCATGACAGCTTCATCAATTCCAACATAAAAAATGTCCTCTGATAGCATACCATGTGGCATTAATAATATTTGGATCTCTCTGCTTTTTTATATTCATCATGTCTTTTCTCTTGAAGGTAATCTTTCTGCTCCTGTCATAAAATACATATTCCAAGTTTTACAGTCTTTTTAAAATTTCCTTCGGATTTTTCACCTTTTCCTATTTTGCCTTCCTAACATCTTTCTTGATAAACTGTAAAGTCATTCTCATCCATCTTTTCTTAGTTTTGAAGCTCATGCTATGTCTGTATGCCTTGTTCCCTCACTTAACTACTTTTCCTTTCTCCACACACATCTGAATAAAGAATGTTCTAGGCTTCCTTTAAAAAGTATAAATCAAGGGGTGCCTGGGTGGTTCAGCTGGTTAAGTGTCTGACTCTTGATTTCGGCTCAGGTCACGATCTCACAGTCATTGGATCAAGCCCCAAGTGAGGCTCTGCACTAACAATGTGGATCCTGCTTGCAATTCTCTCTCTCCCCCTCCCCAACTCCTTCTCGCTCAAAACAAATACGCTTTTAAAGAAAGTATAAATCAAGCCAATGAAGCACATCTATTTTCTTTAGATCCCTGAACAAATAAAATTCCTGAAGGAGGCCACTGAGACCCACAAGAACGTTCTTCCAGTTAAATACCCAGGGCAGTTCATCCGGCTCTAGTATCAGAAACAATAAATTTGTATATAGTGTGGCAATATTCTGTATAACATTATAAAATATAACCAAAAATCTTTAAGGGAAAGAAAATCAGCTTTCCTGATTCCTATCACAAAACGTTTTACATTATATGTCCCAAATCCCTTAAAAAGTGTACTTCCAGTGATTTTATTGAACTATGGTCTCAATCTAACAAGTATTCTTACAAGACAGGCATTTCTAGAAAACAAACACTTCTTTAACAAATAAACATTATTCTGTCTGAGACTTGAATATGCTGAATTTGCATAATAATAACTTTTAAAAGAATTCTTTAGTTTTGACAAGTCAGTTAAAGCTGCCAAAAAAGCTGAATATCAGAAATCCCAAGGTCTCATCCCTCCCTCCCCCCACATACATATGATTCTAATTACAGGAAAGAAACAGAGTAAGTATTTTATACAAGCAAGATTTTGAAAAAGTATTAACTAAAAGTACACACTATAACAATAGCTGTTTCTGATAATTGATAAAGCACACTGTTTACCGAATATCAGGTTCTAAACTTAGTACTTTATATTCTTTAATCCTCATAAACAACACTGCAAACTCAATGTTACTATTCCTATTTTACATGGAAAGAAACTAAATCACCCTTTAAAATCAAGCTTTTCCTTTCAACTTGTCTAAGGCAATGCAGCCAGTATGACAACACTGATATCCGAACCCAAGCTGATTAATTCCAAAGTCTGCTCTTTTCTGCTATGTGATAACTGCTTCCCCAAGATTATACTTGTTATTTTATGTATGTACCTACATGATACTATATTTAACCACATTACTTTTTTTCTGAATAATTTATTGAGATTTCTGGTAGCGAATAACAGAAAGAACCCCCAAAGTATGTCTTAAAGAAAATGCCAGAGTGCTTTCTCCAAGTCTGGCCTTAATCCAATCTTCCTTGTTCTAAATTTTGATCTATGAGAAGCTGCTTCTGGCTGAGAAAGATAAAATGAAATGGCAGTTCTGCACTTCCTGTGTCAAGTCAAGTATTTCAGTATTCAGGGAAGTTTAATCTCCAACAGACTCAGGATTGAGCATTTCATGCTCTTTTCATTATAAACAGAAGCTTTTTATGAAAGGTTACTAGAAAGCAATCAGAAGAAATAATAATGAAGTTCAAAAGAAACCAGAGGCACAGCAGTCGTCCCAAAGTTGGGGGAGACTTCGGCAATTATCGAGTAGTCCAGTACACGTTTGCAGATGGGAGAACTGAAAGCTTGAGAAGTAAATGCCTGTCCAGGGTCCCATGTGACTAATCAAACTTTCCTGACGCTCAGTCCAGCGCTAAGTTCATCACTGCAAGGATGTTCTCTCTTTCCACTCACCAGGGTTCTTCTTGATCCCCTATTCTTTTCTTAGGACTATTATTCTTTAGCTACTCCAGATACTTAAGGGAAATCTTGGAAAAATGTTTATTTTGTTATCTTACACTTACTGGAAAACAAATTTTACTGCTTATATGTATACTGTCTTCTCCATTCTTACTACCACACTGGATGGCAAACTCAGAAAGGAGGAGATTGGTTTATTTACAATGAACATCAGCAATATGATCTATTATCAGTTGTTTAAAAAGACAAAACAGGAGACAACAATGAAACATAGAAAATGGATGTCATAGTTAAGAATCAAAATTAAATACACATATGGTTACAATTATTTAAAATAGTTATGAATATAGTTAAGACAGAAAACATGGACATTTGAAAACAGTAATTATTTGGTAGTTTATAATGGTTTATTTTAAAAAGTTATCTTAAAAGGGAAAAACCTTGGGGCACTTGGGTGGCCCACTCAGTTGAGCATCCAACTTTGTCTCAGGTCATGATCTTACGGTTTGTGAGTTTGAGTCCCGCATCGGGCTCACTGCTGTCACTTTGGATCCTCTGTCCACCCCCTCTGTTTCTCCCCTGCTCATGCTCTTTCAAAAATAAATAAATATTTAAAAAATTAGTATTCATCTTACACTTTTTGAAGCTTGCAAACTTATAAAACAAGGGTCTGGAAGAGTAAAGTCTCTGTACTATTTTTGCAATTCCTCTATAAATCTAAATTATTTCAAAACAAAGTTTTAAAAACTAAAGAAAATAAAACTCTTACATTGCACTAAATCACTTATACTTTTAACAACAAAGAGATTATTTTAAGAAATTTCCACATTGTAGTATACTCAAACGGTCATATCCAATTTCAAATAGTATTATTTTAGCATTCATTTATAAAATTAGATAAATACTATGGACAAGGATTTGTTCAAAGAAGCAAGTTCTATATGTTACAGTATCAGTATACATGGTCATATTTCTAACACCTGCTGTCTACTGAAATGTTTAACCACTTATTAAATGACCCAAGGGCTCTCAAAATCCCTGAATGACTTTTAAATTTTTGTGTTGACTATTTTCCACTATATTCATTCATTCAACAAATATTAATTGAGTGAGTTACATGAGCCAGGCACTATACTTCTGTGTGCTGAGGACAGAGAAGTGAACAAAGAAAACAAAAACCCTTGCCTTTTCATTTTAGTGGAATGTGGAAGAAAATAACAGAAGTAATTAAAATATTGTGATGGTAGATGGCAGTAAGGCTTAAAAGAAAAGAAACATAAAGGAGGAAGGAGAATTAGGGTGGAGTGAAGGAATTCTGCAATTTTAGATGGAGTGGCTAAGGAAAGCCTACATAAAATAAAAACCCCAAACTGATGAAGGAATGAGCCGTGGAAAAGTGTTACAGGCAGAGAGAACAGCCAGTGCAAATCTTCCAAAGCAAGAACTTGCCTGACATGTTTCAAGAACAGCAAAGAGGTCAATATGACCAAGAGTGAGTCAGGACAGAAGAGCAGAGTGAGTAGGGTGGAGAAAGATAGCTGGTGTCTGGGAATAAATGTGCCCCAGAGGATAGAGCCTGGTAGACCATTTCCTGGACTCTGGCTTTTATTCTGATTGAGATGAGAAGTCAGTGGAGGGTTTTTATCAAGGAGTGACATAATATGACTTATATTTCAATATAAATTATTCTACCTGCTGTATTAAAAACTGATTGAAGTAAATCAAGGGCAAAGACAGGAGACCAATCGGAGGAGGCTTTGTAAGACCATGGACAAGATATAAAGATGACTTGGATCATAGATATAGCAGTAGAAAGGTGATCAGTATGGAATCCTGAGTATATGTTAGAGGCACAGATGAGAACAGGATGACAGAGATGACAAGGGAATTATCAGACATGGGGTAAAAGAAAGCTATGAATCAAGGATGACATCAAGGTTGGTCAAAAGAACGCAACTGTAATTTACGGAGATGGAGAAGACTTGGGAGGAAGTTTTGGTGGGGGCAGGAGAAATGAGGAATTCAGTTTACTACATTACATTTTGAGAACATTAAATGATTCTGCTCATCAGCCAATGGATGGTCATTTATTAAAAGTTTTTTACATTTATTTTTGAGAGACAATGAGCAGGGGAGAGTAGAGAGAGAGAGAGAGAGAGAGACAGAGACAGAGAAAGAGACAGAGAGAGAATCAGAAGCAGGTTTGAGGCTCTGAGCTGTCAGCACAGACCCTGACATGGGGCTCAAACTCGGAGCACTACCAATTCTATCAATTTAGAGGTTGGAAAGTAGGAATCAGCAGAAGAGGCTGAAAGTAGCACCCAGAGAAGTAGGAGGAAGAATTAGGAAGGTGGAGAAACTGAAAGCCAAATAAAGTGTTCAATGCTGCTGCCAGGTAGGTCGAGTAAGGTGAGGATAGAGGAGTGACCAGCACAGGAGTCAGTAACGGGCAATTTTGGTGCGGTGGCAGGGTTACAGAAAATGAACTCAGAGCACAGACAACTGTTTCAAAGAGATTAGGTGCAAACAGTAACAGAGAGAGAAGTGGAAACAAGAACTTTTTTTTTTAATGGGAGAAAAAATCCAGTATTATTTTTATGTTGATGAAAAAGATCTAGTAGTGAAGGAAAAATTAATAATGCAGGAGAAAGAGGTCAGGATTGCCCTATTTTTTTGAGACTTACTTAATTATGATATATAATTCTCCACTAATGTTTCAACATTTATCGAAAAGAATCACAGTATCTCATACATTAATAATAATATAATTAAAAAGTCAAAAATATGTTTAACAGTTCCAAAAATAAGTATAAATGTTGAATAAACCAATGAATCATATACTTTCTAGTAACTCCCCTGCCCAACACTTTATCAGTTAAATGTGTATTTTCTTTTGCCTTTTTTACAATATACTTGCTTTAGGTAAATAGTATCTTCAAAAGTAAGGATTATATTTTTATGTTAAAGATCGTATTTTAATATTTATCAACTGATCTGATTTGTGGTTACTGCACTATATATTTAAAAAACAAAATCTACTTTTATATTCACATAGTCCTCTAAAATGGATTACTAAATCTACATTTTGTTCATATACTTTCACTGCAGAATTTAGCAAGCTGAACTAGTAGCTGAATACCCTATATGAAAAATAAAGATTATTTTACCTAATCAATTTTGGTAGAATTACATAAATATATGTCTAAGCTCCAAAAATATCCACAAGCAATATATCCTCTTGTATAATAACATATGTATTTGGAAGAGTTTAAAAACTGAACTACTTTTAAACGAAGGGCTGGCCAGCAATAGCACTGCTAGAAATCTACCCAAGGGATACTGGAGTGCTGATGCATAGGGGCACATGTACCCCAATGTTCATAGCAGCACTCTCAACAGTAGCCAAATCATGGAAAGAGCCTAAATGATCCACAAATGGATCAAGAAGATGTGGTTTATCTATACAATGGAATACTACATGGCAATGAGAAAGAATGAAAACTGGATGGAACTTGAGGGTGTTATGCTGAGGGAAATAAGTCAGGCAGAGAAGGACAGATACCATATGTTTTCACTTATAAGTGGATCAGGAGAAACTTAACAGAGGACCATGGGGGAGGAGAAGGGGAAAATACTCTTGAATACTGAGAACAAACTGAGGACTGATAGGGGTGGGGGAAAGGGGAAGGAGGGTGATGGGCATGGACGAGGGCACTTGTTGGGATGAGCACTGGGTGTTACATGGAAACCAACTTGACAACAAACTATGGAAGAAAAAACAACAACAACCAAGGGTTGGCAAGAAAAAAAACCAAAGGCCACATAGTAAATATTTTAGGCTTTGAGGGCTACATACAGTCTCTGTTGAATTGTCGTCTTTTTCACAATCCTAATCCTTCACAGTCCTTTTTGTTAATGATTTTAAAATGTAAAAAGAATTCTTAGCTTGTGGGCCATATAAAAATAGTCCAAGGACTAGACTTGGCCCATGGTTATTATTCAATGGCTCCTGCTTTAAACTGTTGTATAAAAGATTAGCTATGATCCAGGTGAGTCATATCTCGGGATTAAAGTTGGACATTCATGTAAAGTGCTTTATATTCTGTAAAAAGGATATATATTTTTTTTCCCAAAAATAAGAAAGTTCTTTAAATAGCATGCTTAGCAATATGCCTGTATCTAAAAAAAGTTAGAGGTTCTTTAACTGAAAACCATGAACTATGTAAAGTAGCCACCATCTCTATTATGTAATCAATCCAAGTGATACAATTTGCAATCCAATTGAAACTATTTATCCCTTAAATACTGTACCAGTAAACAGTGAAAGAAAGAAAAATATCCAAAAACATTTAGTATGCTTTAATTTCCCTATTTGTATTTCCTATATTAAAAATATGTATACACAAAGCAGTTAGATTAAAGAGATTTTAAGTCAGGAGAGCCAAAGCTGTTTTATTAACTTCTTTTGGATTGTCAGATCCTTTAAGATTTTGATAAAGGTAATGGACCCTTCCTCCAGGAAAGAGATATATCCAAATTCTGTCTTAATTTTAGAAAGATCCAGACTCCCTAAAGCCAATGCATAGATCCCAGGTGAAGTTTCTCTGAACTTAAAAGCACAATCACTTTGCTCCTGAAGGTAATCTCACATGAGGTTTTTAAAAAGATAAAAATCTAAGTAATTACCACATGATGACAAGTAAAAACTAAATAATTACCACATAATGACAAATAAAATTATACTTACATACAATCTAAAAATCAAGACAAGAACCCATGCTTTTGTAACTGGTGAAGTTTTGAGTAATTCAAAGCTTCTTACAACACGGTAAAGTTTCAGTGAAACTTTTCTCTCCATACACCAGCTTGTGTTCTCTTCTGCATTCTGACCGGTTTCCTTCTCACGAGGCCCAATACACGCCATATCTGTTTCTGCACTTTTCTCAGGATGGTACCCTTCTCTGCAGCTCTTTGCCACATCTATTCAAAGCCTACTTACCCATCTGGACCCAAATTAAATTCTACCACCTCCATCATTTCTCCTAGTATATCACAGCCTGTACCTTCTTTCCCCTGAATTCATGGCTTTTACAACACTATTCAGGGGAAATTTTTTATAACACTGTTACAACACTATCCAATAATAACTTGTATTATTACACTGATTTTGTATGTTCTGAGGCTCCCTACTACAGTGCCAGTAACAATGAGCACAAACACTTCTTTGCATCATCACCCTAGGCCACAAAACTATTACAAATATGGAATATATTTCATAAATGTATGATGAATGACTGAATTAAATTCAGTGGCTTCAGAAAGTACTGGTGTGATATTACTATGTAAATGCTGATTTGCCAAAAATTTGAAAACAAACAAACAAAACACACACATATACACACACACATTCCAGGAAATGAAATGGGGGAATTTAATTTTAAAAATTGTGACAGAGCCTAAAGCTAGGTAAAACTCTATAAACTGAAAATAACGATCAAGACTGCTTACTGTGTTTTATTCCCATGGACATGATAAAATGCCTTGATTTTAGTTCAAATTTTGTGGGCTAAACACAACACTAAATTATAACTGACTGGTGTAAAGTGGGCACACTGCTAAGTCTGTTAAGCATCGCACTGTGTGCCAGCATTTGCTTAATTCAGAGTCAAACTTATTAGTCCTCTTCCCCTAAAATTTCCCATGGGCACAAACAGTCCCAGGCAGCACTGTTAAAGAAGGCAGAGTTCCTCGTTCATAGTTCCTCTCCAACCCTGTTGGTATTCCATCCCCTTTAAAATCAGGTGCTTTTAGGGGCGCCTGGGTGGCTTAGTTAGTTAAGCGTCCGACTTTCGCTTAGGTCATGATCTCGCGGTTCGTGGGTTCGAGCCCCGCGTCGGGCTCTGTGCTGACTGCCAGCTCAGAGCCTGGAGCCTGTTTCGGTCTGTGACTCCCTCTCTCTCTGACCCTCCCCTGCTCATGCTGTCTCTCTCTCTCTCTCCTAGAAATAAATTTAAAAAAAATATTTAAAATCAGGTGCTTTTATCTTGCTCTCTGACACCCAGGATTTTCTCTGTGGCTTCCTGCTGAGGCTCCAACTCAAGCTTCAGGTTTTACCTCATTCTTATGTTTCTTTCCTTTCCCCTACCAAAATTTCATGAACATTTATTTCAGTTACTTTAAGTCTTGCCAAGTAAGTAGGTTAATCATTTCATATAAATAAACTCATTTTAAAGTGTGACTATTGTGCATTAATTTAAGACTGTAAGGACTGAAACACTTTTTAAATTATGAAGGCATTACAGCGTATATGGGAAGGTGTGATTCCGCATGTATATTAAGTCAGTAGTACTTTAGGGGAAAGATACTATATAGGAAAATATATGAAGAGAGTAACACTTGACAAAACCACTCCTACAAACATTAGGAAGAGCATCTGATGAGATTTATAGGTGAAGAAGACATAGTAAGAAGATTTACAACCTTCCCCATGTAGAAGAACTCTGTTAACACACTGTTATTAGTGAATGTAAAGTCATTCATTCAGTTAATAAACAGTTCTTTAGTTGCAGAAAGCAGACCTGTGCAACGCTTCACAGGTACTCAAATACACTGCATACTAAATTCATTACCCCTCCCCCCCATCACTAAAACTATACAACAATGCATCCCACTCCAGTGTTTGGACTTAAAGGGCACCACCATCCACTTCTGCTCAAGCCAGAGACCCATGAGTTATCCTTGGTCTCTTTGTATTCCTCATCCCCTCATCTAATTAATCCCCATGCCCTATAAATTCTAAGTCATAAACCTCTATTTACTATGCTCACTTCTGTTCATCCTCAGTGTCACCACTAACTCAAACCCCATTATCTCTCCCCCAGACTTAACTGTGAAACTTGCTGACTTCACATCTTTCTATCCTCCACTGGGCAGATGTGGCAAATCTCATGGTACATTCATATGATACAACATACAGCAATGAGACTGATCAGCGACCATACTCAATAATAAGGGTGACTCTCGAAATCAGAATGTTGTGTCTGGCTTCTTTCATTCATATGAAATGAGCATATATATTCAAGCCCCTTTTTTACCCTAAAGTGCAATAAAAGCGATAGCATCTATGCATTTAAAGCAGTCAGGTGAGAGGTGTCCTCGGTGGTTTGGGGCGCAAGACTGACTGGAAGGAAAAATGAAATGGAACTTGTGGGATGTTGATGATGTTCTGTTTCTTCTTCTGGGTGATGGTCACATAGGCTATATACTTACGCTCACTTTTCCAGTTATACTATTAAGCTTTTATAAAAAGTTTTAGAAAAAATACAATGTTCAATGTCTTCCCACTGCTGTTAAGTTCAAGCCCAAAGTCCAAATATCTTTAAAGATACTTTGCTATACAGTCTCATCTCTCGCTCTCTCCAGAAGTCTTTTTTCTTCAGTGTGTTTTGTTATTTCTTCCTGCAGGGCTTTCACATATGCTTATTCTGCCTTCTCATTTTCTTTGACCGACTCCTAATAATGTCTCTGGTTCAGTTAAAATTTCATTTTGGCAAAGAAGACTTCCCTGAGCCGCGGATTAGGTTAGAATCCCCTCTATCCTATCCCTATACCACTCCATCACACATCTTTAATAAACTGTAGAGCTTGTGAGTACAGGGAATGTTTTATTTACCATTCTATTTTCATAGTTCTCTATATATTTGATGACTGATTGAATACATTTATTTATTTCCTACACAAGAACATGGAAGGTAGTTGTAGTTAAGTTTTCAAGTCTATGTACTACAGTATAAAGAGTGAAACTGCTAAAAGAGTTTTTGATATATGAACTGAAAAGAAAGAGTTAAAATAGTAAATTGTTTATACACAGAAAGATATAAGCCATGCATGTAGGCAAAGAAAGTCACTTTTAACAGTTCTGGTTTCTTTGAAAATATTATCTTATAAGTAAATAAATAAATAAATAGTCTGTTAATAAATTGACATGAAATTGATCATTGACAGTTTCTACTGATTTATGTTCAGATGTTGGATTATTAAATTTTTTAAAATGTTTATTTATTTTTGAAAGAGACATACAGAGCGTGAACAGGGGAAGGGCAGAGAGAGGGAGACACAGAATTTGAAGCAGGCTCCAGGCTCTGAGTTGTCAGCACAGCCCAACACAGGGCTTGATCTCACGAACCATGAGATCATGACCTGAGCTGAAGTTGGATGGTTAACTGATTGAGCCACGTGGACACCTAGATGTTGGATTATTTTTAATATGCCATGTATACCAAAGCTCCACCACTGATTTAATGAATTGAATGAATAGGTCAATTAATTATTCCAATTTCTTTGAAGGCAAAGAGAATATTTAAAAATCAGTCTACCTCAAATTAAAAAAAAAAAAAAAAAAACTATGTCTAAATATTTGTAAATGTTCCTAAGTAGAATTTAAGCTTTTCTATTTTAAACGCAAAACAATTTGATGAATGAAAAGTAAAAATATAACTTCCATCTGTTAGAATTACCTATAGAAAGCAACACAGGTGGCCTACTGGGTGGCATATACGAACTGTTCTTCCTAGATAAAATACAGAATCGGGCTGACTTAAAAAGTTACCTTCTACAAAGGCAGAAGAGCATACGTGATAATCACCTTGAGTGATACTTNAAAATCAGTCTACCTCAAATTATACTGCTCAAAGGGGGGAAAAAAACCAAAATTGTAATCTATTTCAGAAATGAGTACCATTTTGTATAAGAGCTTTACATTATGCATTTTAGAATCTTTAAGTATCATTAAATTTAAATTAAAAATATAGTGTCCTCAGCCAAGGAAACAACCCAGAAAACTAATAGGCAACCAACGGAATGGGAAAAGATAGTTGCAAATGACATATCAGATAAAGGGTTAATATCCAGAATCTATAAGGAACTCACCAAACTACACGCCCGAAAAACAAACAACCCAGTGAAGAAATGGGCAGAAGATATGAACAGACACTTCTCCAAAGAGGACATCCAGATGGCCAACAGACACATGAAACGATGCTCAGCATCCCTCCTCATCAGGGAAATACAAATCAAAACCACACTGAGATACCACCTCACGCCAGTCAGAGTGGCTAAAATGAGCAAATCAGAGAACTCTAGATGCTGGCGAGGATGTGGAGAAACGGGCACCCTCCTACACTGTTGGTGGGAATGTAAACTGGTACAGCCCCTCTGGAAAACAGTGTGGAGGTTCCTCAGGAAACTAACAATAGAACTCCCCTATGACCCAGCAATAGCACTGCTAGGAATTTACCCAAGGGATACAGAAATGCTGATGCATAGGAGCACATGTACCCCAATGTTCATAGCAGCACTCTCCACAATAGCTAAAACATGGAAAGAGCCTAAGTGTCCATCAACAGATGAATGGATCAAGAAGATGTGGTTTATCTATACCATGGAATACTACATGGCAATGAGAAACAATGAAATCTGGCCATGTGTAGCAACATGGATGGACCTTGAGGGTGTTATGCTGAGCGAAATAAGTCAGGCAGAGAAGGACAAATATCATATGTTTGCACGTATAGGAGGATTAGGAGGAACTTGACGGAGGAACAAGGGGGAGAAGAAGGGCGGAAATGGTGGGGGAAAGGGAGAGAGGCAAACCATGAGAGACTCTTGAATGCTGACAAAAACTGAGGACTGATGGATGTGGGGGGAGGGGGGGAGGGGCATGGAGGAGGACACTTGTGGGGATGAGCACTGAGTGTTATGTGGAAACTAATTTGACAATAAACTATTTGTAAAAAAAAATAAATAAGGAGAAGAAGAAAAAAATATAGTGTCCTATGTTAAAAAAAAAATATATATATAAAATATAGTGTCCTATATTAAAAAACTAGTGTCCTAAATTTTCTTACTCTTTTCTTCTCCTTTTGAGAAATAATTGGTTTATGTGCATCATCTCTCAAATTTCTTTTTATTCTAACATTCCATTAATGGTACACATTCGTTAAATTTTGAATGAGGCAGACTTTCCTGACTAGCACCAGGAAAAAGAAAAAGTAAAACAAAATGGTATTTCCTTTATTTTGAGAAACAAGTATTAGTTTCCTTAATTGAGAACTTACTAAAGGATTACTGTAATGATAAAAACATCTTCTGATAAAAAAGAACGAACTTAAAATACTCTTTCACTGAAAAACCACTATGAAGTATGCAGTCTACTATAGAATTTAACTAGGCTTCAGGACCAGAAGAAGCCCCAACAATGCTCAGTGTGATGTTTATTAAAGTAATTAACTGCTTTAATACTCTCAAAATCACATTATTCACCTATATTACTCTCTTTGAGTAAAGGATTTGAAAAGGGAAAAAAATAGGACTCAAATTATAATAGATAATTCATTTTTCCCTTCACTGACCTTTAAGAATTTATCACATATTTTATTGAGGGACCACTTTTATACAACAGCTGGTAAGGATTCCAGTCAAAGGGTAGAATGGAAGAAACAAGTAGCAAATTAGCTGCTCCCAATTAGGCTGGTATTCTCAAGTTTACTTAATTCAAGTTAAAGCTTTTTCCTTCTAAAAACAAGTAGTGTTTTCTAGAAACGAAATTTAGTTTTTACAAGTATTAAATTTCACATGAGAAGGCAAATAATTCATATCCTCTGAAATTCAGTTTATCAGTAAAGTAATGATGTTAGACTTATTCAGAGTTGCAAACCATTCAAGAGTATGATGAAAATTATGTACACTCTTCCCAGCAAAAAACACATACGTACAAAATTTTATTATAATTTCAGGGGATTCACAGACTCTACAAAGCTCATCCATCATGGGGTAAAAAGGGAGCTAGACTTTAAGGTATTTTGCAGCTTTAAATTTCAGTTTCAGAAATGAGGTTAAAGCCTTTAAACAAAAAAAGTCAGTCTTGAGAATAAAAGTGAAAACCCAAACACAATTCATTAATTTACTCACTGCTGTTAAAGATATTAGCTCAGAAAGGCTGAACACCTGAGCTATATATGGATGTAGGTGTTAATTTGACAAAATAATTCATACCTTAGACATTAAAAGTTAGGCAAAATAAGATTCTTACATAAACCTAGGATATTTCTAGACACAGAATGTGTGATATTCACAGCTTTCAAATGACAATAAGTTGTCTCTTCCTACCTCCCCTCCTTTCCAGGTTCAATTTCTTCTTAGAGTGAGGAAGAAAACTATTATGTAATATAGGCTATGTTTGAGAAAATTTTTTTGGTGACTCTTTTGAGAAAAGAGTAGTACTTTCAGATCCTTAAATTTCTTACTTAAAAATAATTTTTGGATCACTGCAAAAAAAAAAAAAAAACACCAAAAAACCAAACCTTACCTGTTAATTCTTGTTCTCTGAAGGAAATGCAGTAATTATAAACATATCCACACTCTTGGGTACATTCTCCTAAGCATGAATGGATTTGGAATGCGCCATAGCTTAAACTGAACTTCTAAACTGCCAAACCGCACTGGCAGTTGGATCTTACCTGCCTGGCTGGTAATGAAACAGACCTGTCACCTGAAGTTATTCACCTCCTGAAGGCAAGTGTTCCCCCTGAGAGGGAGTGTGGAGCTGGTGTAATTACTGTCCTTAGAGAACACGAATTATAAATGGTCTCTTTTCTAGAGGTTAAGAGGGATAAGATCTACATGCTACTACAGAAGTTGTTACTTGCTTCAAAATGGTACTAAAACTTGAACATTAAAAATGTTAAAAAATAAGAACAGAAGACTTCTATAAAAGACCTCAGTATGAATGAATGAGAGATAATGGTTTAAGAATTGAGGGACGTTGACTGGGTCAGGGTCCAATGATCAACACCAAAGCACAGAATTACAAGTACTTAAATACTTGCACTGTAAAATAAGCCTTATCCTGGCATTTGGCAACCTACCATTTTGAGTTAATGCTTGCCAACTTGAGACAAGGAGACAGCTGCAGTGGTTACCAATAGTAGGGAAATAACTTGAAATAGCCAGGACCCTGAAAACTGCTGAGACTGTCACTAAGGGTGAACTGTTTTTCGTAAGACATAATACTAGTAATATGCTATTAGATAATTTCTATTTTATAAGCTCAAGTAGTCATAAACCTTATTGTTTAATGTAATAATTTAGATTTAAAATATTGAAATACATAAGGACTGAGCCTCGGTGATACAAGTCCATCTTCTGTCTTAAACATCTTAGAGAATGAGGAAGAAATGGCTATATATAGTTTCTAGTTTGCATACTGATTTTTGGAGGGTTATCGAAATCCTCCACAGAGGAAGAGATTCTCTATCCATTAGTCCAGCAGGTATCTAGGAACCCTGATGACATCTTCCATTTGGTTAAACCAGGGTAGGATTGCCAGATAAAATACAGTACACTCAGTTAAATCTGCATTTCAAATAAACAATTATTTTCTAAGCATGTCCCGAGTATAGCATGGGTCACAATTACACTAAACAGTTATTTTTTACCTGAAATTCAAATTAAACTGGGCATCTTGTTTTGGTTTTGTTTTTGATTTTTTTTTTTTTGGGGGGGGTCTTCTGCTAAATATGGAAACTCTAAATCAGGGGAGGTTATGAGTTACCCAATGGAATTCAGCATGGATGATGCTAAAATGGGAGCTCCATTCTTGGGGTAGATCTGCACTGCCTCATAAGGCAGCTACTAGCTACATGTGGCTATGGCGCACTTGAAATGTGGCTAGTTCAACACAAAATTTTCTGGTAAGTGTAAAATACACATCAGGTTTTGAATACTTAATTGAATGAAAGTAAAACATCTCAAATTTTTATACGGATGACACGTTGAAGGAATATTTTAGATTTTGCCTGTTTTTGACTTTTTTAATGCAACTACAAAAAACCCTTAAAATTATAGATGTAGCTTGTATTTGTGGCTTATATTTTACTGAACAGTGCTGGTCTAGAGGACTTTCCTTGTTCCTTCTCTATAAAATCAATGTTGGTAAACATAGGGCTGCCTCTCTCACCTCTCTTTAGCTATTAGAGTACCTAGGGAGCACGATCATACCAAAGAAACCAAATTTCTAGTAGGGACTACTCTTTAAAAACAAATAAAAACATGGGATCCAAATAGTAGTGAAAGACAAATCAGAAATCTTATCTTTGACAAATCATTCTTACAGAATTTAAAAGGAGAAATAAACACTAGTATGTATATATGTGTATGATTAAGTATATGTATGTATACATACAAATAAAATCTCCCAAATTCTAGTTCCAATTCCAGTAGAAGAATTTCTTAGGTCAATATGTTGGGTTGGGTTTTCACTCCTATATATCATCAAAATCAAATAACAATAGTTTACTTTGTTGCCTAATATGAATTGAGGTGATATTAAGTTATAAGAGTTGTTAGCAAAATATTTTATTTTTCATACTTAGATACAGAAGACAAGTTCCTCAGTGGTCTCAATTTTATATATTCTTGCTACATAACTGATTGGAAATTATAATATCAGTTCTAACATGTTGAAATAAATTTCTCTTTTTACAAAATATACTGCCAATACTATTGTTTAAGACAAAGCTCACTTTTAAAAGGATGGGGGTGCTTTTTAGATTAAAAAGTTTTAGTTATAATGAAGTTTTAGTTTAGGTAACAAATAATAATCTGTTTAGTTATTCTTGTACCCCACCTTATATCAGTCTGTTTGACTTTTAATTCAAATTTTTTTCTCAATTGTCTCAAAGACTTAATGCATTTGTCTATTCTGTTCCATGCTATTATAAAGGTTAAAAATATTTAACATGCTCTCAGAAATAAAAATTAAAAAAAATTATCTAGAGAAATTATCTCCAAATACTCAGTAATCTATATTTCTTCACTATAAAACCCATATCATATCTACTTAAACTAGATATGATATCTACTTAAAGTGTTAAATCTTTTAAGTTGCCTAAGTTACAATAAGCAAGACTAATTCTAATTCCTCAACTATTTTCATATAAAACAGTAAACTGGATCTCAAGGCTTTTTCAAAAAAGGTCTTAGTTGAATTTTTTCCCCACTCTAATAGCAAATACGGAGTTGTTTCCCTCCTTAATATCTTTTACTATTGAGATTTAGGAAGAACAAGTGTTTTGAAAAAATGATAAAATTTATCATAAACCAAAGAGAGGGCAGACAAAAAGCAGATTTCTCCCAAACTTAAGTGTTTCATGAATAGTGCATATCTTTCAGAATTATGGTTTTCAAAATCACTTTAAGAGCTTTAAGGAAAAAAAGATGAATAAAACTAGATAGGGACCAATTAATGCCTTCACCAGCACTTTAAATCCTCATTGTTGATACCATAGTATCCTGGTGACTATAATCTGAAATGTTTTGCTAGACGTTTAGTCTCTTGGTGACAGCCCAAATTATTATTTCATATTAACCTACGTTTAATCTTGACATTTTCAAAATTGACGTGTTCTGGTTCTTCTTCATGGTCAATACATGGTATTCAAAGACCATTTTATTTAGGATTGGCCTTTTTGAGGGGTGTTAATACATTGTACAATAGAGCAATAAGGTTTTCTGATATTAGAGTTTAGAAGTAAAGGAGAGACAATAATTTATTTATCCTTTATGAGGTTTCCCTCATGAAACCAATGTATATGTCTTCATTTCCTAGACAGTTTAAAGGTGTTAAAGCAAGAAAAAAACTGCTGATTTTAAAAGTAATTTTTTTCAATTAGGATCTGACATAAGCAATTTTACATCATATGCCTTATTAAAGATTAAGAAGATCTTTGCTTCCATATTATCTGAAGCTTAATACAGATTTAAAAATGGCTTACGGGACTTTCTGTGAAGTAAAGGTAAGAGATCGCTTCAAAAAGATCATGAAAAGCAACTCTTCAGAACAGATTATAGCAATTTAATCTATTATGTCACCAGACTGCTTAAAGGCTGTCATTGCTTCAAAATTCTTAAATGTAACTTTCAAGACATCCAAGAAAGGTTCTTGATGAGGGACCAACCACAGCAATTACTTAATTGATTTAAATGCAGGCTGCACTGGACACAAATTTTATGGTAATTGGGACTTTTTAAAAAAATAAAACAAAAAAACACCCATACATCTCTGGGACAGGCTTTACTTCTAACCAAGGGAAACCATCTCTAGATGGATGTGTGTGATGTCTTGCCCACAAGTGGCTGCCTAGGCCATCCTTCTACGAGGAAGTCTGACGGCCTCAAACCCTCAATGGAGCATTCCAAAACCAGACCTACATTAGGAGCGTGGGCCCATGAGTGTGCACTCACTACACAGTGCTTACCTTTAGAGAACAAGGTGGTTGACACAAACTGATCAAGTTCTCACACCCCACACCTCCAAGAACACTGAAAAAGATCTGCAGATCTTTCTTGGTGCAGGAGGGACCTCTTTTTAATCTTCTTGTGGTGGAAGTTAAAGATTTTCCTGAAGGAGGAGAGAAGAGTAAAATATTATACTGAGAGATCATACCATGTGGCTCAAGTTTATCTACCTATGCTACAAAACGTAGGTTCTGAAAAAAAGAATTAAGATAAAATCATGAGTATTCCAAAACCGTATTCCTTTCTCTCAAGGAAAAAAAAAAAAAAAAAAGAGTGTCTTCCCTAAAGAATATTTCATGCTTCAAACATTACTCCTTAAACCCAAAACCTTAAATGGGTAGTTTAATTTCTACCCTGGCACTGAACTACCAGTTGGGAAGTTGAGAAAAATACAGAATAATTCTGGGTTGCCAAATGATCATAATTATATAAGTTGCATTAAAAGACGTAAAGCTAAATTCATTGAAGAGCAATGAGTCAGATTCACTGAACTAGAAGAAATTTTGCCCTTCTTGGATACCTCTATATTACAAAATAATGACATAATGCATTTCCTGACAACAGAAAACTAGCCCTTGGTATTAAAAGCCACAGAATCATATATGAGGCAATCTATGAGAATGTAAGCCCTCAGAGATAAAGGGTTTTGGCTTTTTTTTTTTTTTAATGCTGATTATCTGAAGAGCCTTATTAAATAGTTCCTAAAACATAATAAGCACTAAAAAAATTAAATAGAAAGAATATTAGTCAATTAGTCAATATTCTCAAGGTTGAAAGTTGCATAAAACAATTAGAAGCCTACAAATATTCTGAAGAGTCTGAAATGTGTTATATAAAAATAATAGTAGTAATATAAGCCCCTAATTACATATTAAGTAACATAAGAATGTTTTCAAAACGCTGCACCTTAACATGTTTATGAGAAAACGCAATAAATCAATTATTATAACCCAAACTCCTAAAGAAATGGAATGTTTTGTTCAGATCAGGAAATCACACACTGTATCTTAAAAATATATTATCAAATATCAAATAATAATATAGATATGATATATTCTTAATGTATTTCTTAATATATTTATTTCATCTTTTGAAGCTAACTAAAGTGATAATATGGTTCTCTATATCGGTAATTGTGCCTATGTAAAGCAAATCATTATCATAATATTAAAATGAAATCGGCATTGAGGAGGGCACTTGTTGGGAAGAGCACTGGGTGATGTAAGCCTATTTGACAATAAATTACATAAAAAAAATAAACAAAAATTTAAAAATGAAATCAGAAGATGCCATTCTATCAGTATGATATTCATATGTATTTTAAATAAATATGTACATTTTGGTTCATCTCAGAAAACTCAAAATTTAAACAGGAAATGCTGAACACTTTATTTCTTTTTCTGTAACTTATAGACTATTATTAAAAATAGAGATTGATTTCTTTCAGGTGTTTTCTAACTCTTTCCAACTCGATAAATTAGGGAGAGAAGGAAGAAATGCTAAAATCAGTAACAGATTAATCAATCATATTGTTGAAGGGCTTAATACGTATATGTTTTTTATTCCAAAATGCAAGATCACTAGGAATCAAAGAACTATTATAAAGTACTTGATTCCATTTAACCCCAAATTCTACAAATGTAGAATTGGCCCTCAAAACAAACTGGACAGCCCATATGGGGCACTTCATTTCAGGGAGTAGGTAGACATTTAGTGTATAGCCAAAATCACAATAAGAAAACAGGTAGTAAATCAAGGATTATGCTTACCCTGTATTATTAAAACAATGCTTTAGCTGACAGATTATGCCTTAATTATAGTAGTAAAAAGCCTTCCACATTTCACAAATAATTCAACTTAAAATCTTATATCAAGGAATCAATCAAGCTTAAATGTGAAAAAAGAAATAAAAAATTTAAACTTAGTTTAAAACAATTTTCCCATTTTGGACATTCTGTAAAGCCTTTAAAACTAACTTTGTGGGAAAGAGATGAATGCAATTACAAAGAACTAAGTAGAACAATATGTCAAAGGAAGTGTAGAAAGGGTAAAGGAAAATATGAAGTTGGAAATTCTGCTAAAAGGCAAAAGATTGTGCTAGCTGGTTGAAGCCCCACCACCCCCAAGAGGAAAACAGGAAACAACTTCCCCAAATAGAGGCACTGACTAGGAGGAACTCCTTGAAAATCCTTATTCACACTGTTGAAGAATGACTCATTTGCTTTATTTCTACTAGCACGAGAGATGAAGTCTTATATCACCTTCAGAGATCTAGTGTTCAAATTTTAATTTCACTTGCAAGTGTATATTAAACTATACTAATAACCAATTTAAGCTCCTTACAAAATTCCCCTGAGCAACTACCTTCTCTGCTTCATCCTGACCAATGTTTCTCATACTGCCTGTAGTAAAGAACTGTTTTAATTGTCATTGTGGGTGGCTCTGCTCATAGACTACTGCTCACAGCTAATACTCAGATCTTATTACACAGAATTCTACAGGGAGCTTCACTGATAACCAGATCAGTCTAACGTTCAAGGAGTTAAGACAGGTGATATAATTGGATCACAGAGAACTATCACATTGCTATCAAAGTTTCTAAACAAGTACAAAGTTGAGAGTA
Organism: Crocuta crocuta; assembly: GCF_008692635.1. Classification (NCBI taxonomy): domain Eukaryota; kingdom Metazoa; phylum Chordata; class Mammalia; order Carnivora; family Hyaenidae; genus Crocuta; species Crocuta crocuta. The sequence continues at coordinate 4,787,411 of NW_027531318.1, forward strand.
AGCATTTAATCATGGATTGGTATAACCAGCACTGATTTGCAGTCCATACTTTACAGAATGCCGATCTAAGTTACAGGTGTAGGGTCTTCATTCATATGTGCAATTTAAGAAACAAAATAGATGAACAAATTGGAAGGGGAAAAAGAGGGAAGCAAACCATAGAGATTAGTAAAAACAGAGAACTGAGGGCTGATGGAGGCACGTGGGTAGGGGAATGGGCTAAATAGGTGATGGGCATTAAGGAGGGCACTTATGATGATGAGCACGGGTGCTGTACGTAAGTGGTGAATCACTAAATTCTACTCCTGAAACCATTATACTATATGTTAACTATTTAAAGAAAATTTTGAAAAGAAAAAAAGTGTAAGGTCTTATGATACCTTATACTTTTTCACTAAATCTACTTTCCAGTTTTAATTCATCTATGCCCATAGAAATTACTAACAAATAATCAGTGACTTGTTCCAGTACTTCCTTTTAACAGTTCTTTAGACTAGACTATATTATAGAATTTTCTGCAATGGTAGAAATAGAAATGTTCTGTATGTCTTATGTCTAAATGGTAAACATTAGCTATGTGTGCTATCAAACACTTGAAATGTGGCTGGTGTGACTGAAGAACTGGATTCTTAATCTTACTTAAATTAAAATTTCCACATCAGGCTAGTGGCTACCATACTGAGTAGCACAGTGCTGGAATGCTATATTATTTTCACCTGATCTTTTAATCAGCATTTTAAAAAATCACCCATTTCTTTCAATCCTAACATAAACATTTTAATTGTAAATATCACTTTCCTTATGTACATATGGGTATTTATTTACATACTTATAATCATCACATAAACTTACTATTTTCACCTAACATTTCTCCATATTTCTAGAGCTGCACTCTCCAATACCATGGCCACTAAACCTATGTGGGTATTTAAGCATAATTAATGTTAAATAAAATTTAAAATTCAGTTCCTCAGTTGCCCTAGCCACATTTCAAGTGTTCAGTAGCTACATGTGGCTAATGGATACTATATTGGATAGTGCAAATTACACAACTTCTCAATGCAGGAAGTTCTACTGGACAGTTCCAATATTTTCAAAAATAATTATTTAAAGATAACATATTTTACACTGATGTTCTATAATTAGTCTCAAATTAAGCATTTTTCTCTAGATCTGTGATTTATAATTAGCATAATATCTATTTCCTAAATTCCTACTAGAGTGATACAATCTGAACATCACTGTGATTCTCAGCATATACTCCTGGTATTACATTCTAAAAGAGTTTGGTATCACTGCTTACCTTGACAATATTTCTTTGTAAAAATTTTAGTTCCTTTAATAAAATGAGAAAACTGTGCAAAGTCATTTTAAGTTGTAACTTTGTGTTAAGTATATGGGTAGGTATTTTTCCTTGCATTTATTTTTCATATCTCATATTCTTAATTTGGCATATTTTTTCCTTATTAGGTCTAAATTAGCATATTCTGCAATAATATAAAATTGTTAAAGCTACTGTCATTTTCCTTGTAACTTTTGATGTAGATATTTCCCTCAATCTTCTGTGATCCTTTTAATTATAACATTTCAGTCTCATGATTTTTTTTTAGATATTCAAAAAAAGATATCTTTGCACCTTGGCTGAGTTCTACTAATGCATCAAATATGAGATGTAATTTCTATGCTTTTTAATTCCAATGGTTTTATAAAGTATGGACGAAAGCATTTCATTTTTTAGTCTAATCAGTTTTGCAGCTATACCACTGAAGACTACTATCTAATACCATTGAGTGAATATCCTTTAAGTGGCTTCTCCAATAGGGAAGAATATTTTATCATATATTCAGTTGTTACATGTAGATGGGACGAATTCTAGATTCCTATTAATGGTCGCCACCAGTGACCCATGTTCTACAAAATTAAAAAAAAAAGTTTAATCTTCAGAATTCCTGTTAAGAAAACAACTATTAATTTAGGACAGTGTCTCAGTTAGAGAGCATAGATGTGGACAGTAATGTTTTGCTCAAAGACTAAGAAAAAAAAGTCTGGTGGTTCTGTCACCTACCTGCTAGATTTTTGAAACTAGTTAAAGGGGCTGATTTAACATTTGTATTGATGCTGGCAGAAATCAGGTGGCATACCAAGCAAGAGGCATGAGGTATCTTAATCAGGCACAGAAATTTAAGTCACAGGATGAAGGGCATTTCTCTTAACTCTCATTAACCAGGAAGCCAGGGTCAAGGAAAGTTTATATTTAAATCTCTAGGGGGCAGAGAGATCTCTTGTAATATATGAGTTACATATCTATCCATGCATCACTCCACTGTTTTAGACACTGTTGTTTTAAAAGGTTTCTGATACACTGTAGGGGTGTAGGGGTGAGACTTCCCCTCATTGTAGAATGACTATAAATCACCAGAAGTCTTGAGAGTCAGAAGCAAACCTAGAAATCTATAAATTATAGCCAGTTTGCCAATATTCTCACATCATTCTCACATGCCGTTTTCAAATATGTTAATGGTTTCTTTCTAAAGGTCTGACATCTTTCTCAAATTTATTGCTAAGTAGTATACTTTGTTTGTTGCAATTCTGAGTTGGGTCTTTTCCCATTGTTTTCCGTACTACTGATGTAAAGATACAGTGTATTCTATACTTTATTAAATATTCATCCTTCACAAATGGTTTTAAAGCTGACGGTCATAGATTTTCCTAATCAATCAGGTCATCTAAAATAAAATATTTTGACTTTTTTCTTCTTCTTCAGGTTCTGTCCGTGGGCAGTGTTAAATAAAAATGAAGTTAATGGTGATTTTGAATAAACTAATAATAAAAATGATGACTATTTCACTCTTGAATTTATAATTGTAGCAATATAAAGTCATCTCCACCTATGCTACTATTCTGTTAGGTGACACTGTTTAGCTTGCAGACTTAATAAAGTCTACTATTCCTTGAAGTTTAATTTATCATCCATGATTTAACACAAAATAGTATATTTGACCAAGCAGAACCAGGAAAAGGTCCCCAATTCCAATCTGGTCAACACTGAGTATGTTGATTATACCAAGTTATCCTAATAATGATAATGTTCATGAAAATCACATAAGAAATACTTTTGCTCTATAAAAATCCTACAATTACATGGGTACTTAAAGCTATGTGCTCCTTATACTCAAAGTTACTCCTGGGTATTAAAGAGATATCAAAAGTACCAGGTTTCTTTCTGGGATGAACTATGTCAGGAAATCCAAAAGCCATAGTTTACAAAAGAAATTTCTTCTTTATAGAAAGAAATTTCTTCTTTATAGAAGAAATTCCACTAATAAATGTAGAAGGGATGGCAGATTAAAAATTCATTAACTTGCAAACCCTAATGATAGAATCGATTCAGAAAACAATTAGCAAGAGATGAAAAAAGGAGAGAAGAGGTTCATGGAAACCTCTCATTGGAGAGAATGGGCTGTCACCACTGAGTGATTTCAGCATCACTAAGAGCATGACAGACAGGTACCACATGCTCCCTGATGTGACCCAGTGTGAAGAAAAAGTCCCATGTATGAAGTATTCCTGTCCACCTTCTCTCCAGCATCAAAATAAAAGCTGAGCCTGAATCTAATTATTTTCAGCTAATTGCTAATTTGCAGGCAATTTAGAGGTTAGAGAAGTAAGTTAACTGGGGAAGCTGACAGAAAAATCCAGAATGGGGATATTATATGAGAAAGCTTACTCAGTTTCTTTAATAAGCCATGAACAGGAAAGAAAGGGGGAAGACAAGGAGAGAAGGAAATGGGTGAGGGAGGTAAAAGGGCAAGGGAGGTAAACAGATAGTAGGGAAGAAAAGGCATTTTAATCATAGAGAAGTCCTACCAATCACATGCTATCTGGATCTGGTTTGCATTCAGCAACCCAAATCTAATACGACATTTTGAATCACAAGTGGAGGAAACTGAACAAGGAGATAATATCAGGTAATAAATAATTATCGTTAATTTTGTTTAATGTCAGAAAGGTATTCTGGTTACATAAGAAAAATATCTTTAAAGAAGTGTGTACTGAAGAATGTAGAAGTAAAAAGATTTAAGATAAGGGATCTACTTTAAAACAGTTAAGGAAAAAAGAGGAAGTAGATGAAGCAAATGTGGCAAAATTCGGTTAACTGTTAAATTTGGGCCACAGATAGAGGGCATTTATTACACGAGCATCTCTTCTTTTGTGTATGTTTGAAAATTTTTACAACAAGTTTTAAAAGTCCAGCCCCCCAGAAACATCACTGAGGAAGCTAAATATATTCTAGTGTAAGTAAAAACAAAACTATTATTTACTACCTTTCCACATACCAAACATTCATAATCTATACAAAACAAGGAGGCAAAAGACAGCACAGCCTGTCTTGCAACAGATGTGCCCACATTTTAAAAGATTCATTTTTAAATTAATTCTTCCCATTTTCCCTCCCGCAACCCTCCTTGCCTCCCACCACTGTGTCTTCCAAACCTTCTGCCTTTCCTTTGCATCCCAACTTAGCCCTCTCTACTTCCTCTCTCATCCAGATTTCTCCAAAATGTTGCCCATACCTGTCTTAATAATTTTCTGGGTCTTCACCCACCTTTAAACCAATGTAATCAGCCTTTCCCATCTCTCCACTGAAACATCAAATGGTCTTCTAACTATCACATGCAATGAATGCTTTCTAGACTTTGCCTTACTTGGCCTACAAACCACTTTGAACACTAGCTGTGCAACCTTGGGAAAGTCAGTCAGCCTCTCTGAACCTCAGTTTCCTCATCACTAAGAGAGACAGAATAGCATATTTCTGATAGAACTTTTGAGAGATTCAATAAAATAACATATAATGAAAACAAAATCCACTGTTAAACATAATAGGCACTCAAACAAGATTGAATTCTGACTCACTGAATTTGTTTTCCTGGGTACCTGACAACCAGGAAGGGTTTGCCTTAGCTAATATGAGCATTCCGGTCTCCAAATGGGTCATTTTCTAGGCAATTAATTGAGTCATTAAAATTTTTTTCTTAAAAAATATATAGATGGTATTGCAACAGTGTTGCATACTGACAGAGGGTAGCTACACTTGAGGTGAGCATAACATAGTATATACACTTGTGGAATTGGTATATTGTACACTTGAAACTAATGTAACATTACATATCAATTATACTCAAAAAACCAATTAAAATCAATTAGACTTGTTCATCTTGTTACTGCATATATAAATATCTGTACAGAAAAAAAAACCTTTTTAATTCTAGCTCAACAATACTTTTGGAAACAAAATTTCAGGAAAGTAAAATAATTTGTGCCCCCCAAACAAACAAAAGATTTATAGTGTATAGGGGACACTGAATCAATGCAAGGCAAATTATTTTATTTTGGTATCTTACCTCTTTCATATCTCAATAAACTCAAGCTGGTGCCTTCTTATTTTAATGGCACATGATAGTTGAGTCTGCAGTTTTACAAACTGTTCCACTATTTAAATGACTCCTTCTGTAACCATTTGATATTTCCTTCTCTAAATGAGACTGACTGGTCTCCATTAAGTAACAGGATGTCGTGGTTATAGTCTCACTGTGCTACTGTGAAAGCACAGTATGTTATATTTAACAAATAGGTACTCGGGTATTCAAGTAAATGACAGATAAAGGTTTAACATTCACAGGGCTATTTGGATTTATATGCTTCTCTTAAAAATGTAAATGAATTTCTACTGGGTAAAATGTGGCAAAAATACATTTCACCCTGGAAGCCTTGCATACACCCCTTCTGCATGCTACCATGAGTACGGCCATCAGGGGACAGCTGTCAGCACTTAATCTCCCTTTACAGAAAGAATTCTACAGTTTAAGATGTGACCACGACTTGTCACTTTATTTTCAAAGCAATTGGGTAATTATTATTTGCTGGTTCTTGACTTCATTTTTAATGATTGCATAATGACATATAAACTTTTTTCCACATGACACCACAGTTAAGCAAATTCTTCAAAAAAGTCTTTTCTGTTAATTTTGTTTTCTTATAAATTTGTCTTCTTTCATATGATTGCTTTAATATTTCCTCCAAATAACTTATTTTTTAATTTTATGTTTATTTATTTTTGAGAGAGAGCGAGCGAGCACAAGCAGGTGGGACAGAGAGAGAGAGGGAGACACAGTACCTGAAGCAGGCTTTAGGCTCCGAGATGCCAGCACAGAGCTTGACGCAGGGCTCATACTCACGAACAGTGAGATCATGACTCGAGCTGAAGTCACACACTTAACCAACTAAGCTACCTGGGTGCTTCTCCTCCAAGTAACTTTTAAATGTTATTCTTGTCCAAACAATGTTTGCATTCAATACCCTTGTAACATTTTAACATTTAAAATGAAGTAGCTCACAATGTAGGTGTTCTTAAATTTTCTTTCTTTTTATTTTTGCATCTGTCATGTTTAATTTAATGATAAATTTTCTTTTAAGTTTTAAATGGCTTCAATTTTAATTCTTTGATTTTTTATATGAAAAATTATTCTAATTATGACTACAGTAGTACCTAGTAGTTCAATAAATATACCAAACAACTTCTTATGGTTAGTGTGTGTTCATGCGTGTATATATACTTATGGCATTTTTTACCCAACATTCACCTGACTCAATACCAGTCGGGACACAGACCTATGCAACACTAATGCAGAGATAAATAATTTCATGGTGCCCCAATCAGCAGCTCCCAACCAGTCCTCTCCTCTTTAGTGGGAGTGAATGATGTTTACGTGAGTCCATGAGATTCCTTAGCAAAGCAAACAAGTTTGTATGTGTACACGTGAATTATACTTTCTTTTCTCTTAAAATGCATTAGTCTAATTTTTAATGAATTAGTAAAATTAACCTGAGAACTCATGATGCTACAGAACTAGACATGCTTTAATAATGTTGGCAAATGGTAGAGTTGGTACTAATTGCTGTAGCTATTTAAAACTATTTTTTAAATAAAAAGTGAGTCAGCGGTATAAAAAAATAATTTGGTATCGACTGAAAATTTTTATTAGAAAAATTAATCACTTACAAGGAAATCAGTTTGAAATTCTATAGAAATTTTATGTTCCCCTTGTGAATTTCTGGAACAGTATATAATTTATATAAGAATATTTGAGAAATCCTAAAAAGTATACGTAAAAATCAATAATGTATTTCCACTTGAAGGAATCATGCAAAATATTTCGCAAAACAGAATTTTTTACTTGATTACATTTGGACATTGAAAAGCTTAATGAATTCTTAGCTCTTCATTTCAATTTGGTGCGATGATTTAGGATGGATATATATATATATACATGTACATATATACAGGCATATGCACACATGACCTATATTTAGCAAAAAGACTGGACACTAAGTGGCCTCATAATTTTAATAGGTTCTTTTATTTAAGATATATGTGGCAGAACAGGAAAAAGGTCTCAGATTTCCTGCTTCATGTCTAAGTATTCCTTCCACAGCCCTAGTCTTCCAAGGGCCTAAACAGAGTGATGGCATAATTCTTTTGATACCATAACACTATAACCGGCAAGTGGTAGATAGCTAGTAAGTTTTCAACAGACACTTCGTGAATGATCCTATTTAAACTAATTACGGTCATGGGCAACCACACTTGCAGCATTCAAAGAATTTTCTCTCACTTAGCATCTTAATAATGAAAAATATTTCCATATTACAAACAAAAACAACTAGGTTATGAAATCTTGACATTTAATTCAAATATTTAATCTGAAAACAATTCATTAGAGTACTTGCTTGCACTTATAATTGAATCAATCCACAAATTCTCTTTTTATGTATGCAGACTTAAATCAGAATCATAGCTCAAAGGAAACGTCATATTAAATTTCACCCTGAAATCATTTTCCAACAAGAATCACTTAGCAAAAATTATTTAACTCTTACATTTTTCTAGGATATCAAACTAAAAGACAGAGTGAAAGTCGACACAAAAATATATTTTTTTTACAAATAATTACATATAGGAGTAGTAATGTATTATATGATTATTTTATGAAAGAAAATTTGTTCTCTGATGTAAGTAAAGTAACAAGTAATGCTACATATAATTAGAGTTATAAATGTCACAAATATTTTGTAGACCTATTAGAGGAAAAAAATCATTTCTTTAGATATCTGCAAGGAAAAAATACTTATTATCAACATAGTCATTTCCTTCTCAAACTGACTCTCCCCTTGTTTCAGCTCATCCCCTAGGGGATAAATAAGATTTTTGCTACTTCTTTTCTTAGACAAGAAAGATCAGTTCCATGATGCCTGGGGATTAAATCCTGAGACAACGATGGTCCTGGAGATGGCAATTTATGGAGGCCTTTGAGTGACTGCTCTATTGGTGCTTACTAAAGAGGGCCCAAGACCTGGGTGAGACTCTCACTGACATTTTGTTTAGCAGTAATAAAGCTAACAGTTCTTTGTAGTGTAATACCTATATATATATATTTAAGCCAACATTCTGAAATTACTTCAGAGTGTTGGCCCAACTTTGTGAATTAGGCAGGACATTTTGACATGAGGAAATTATTTCATTAGTGTTATTATTGTTGTTAACTGCAACATGGAGCCTTTAAGCACATCCTACGTGCCAGACACTGTTCTAGGCATTTTATACACATCAAACAACTAATTTTTCTAGAAAGTATGTACTCTTATTGTCCCCACTTTACAGATGAGGAAACTGAAGATCAGAGGAGTTACACAGCTTTCCTTAAATCGCAAAGCTTACAAATGCCAGAGTTAATATTCAAATCCAACCAGCCCAACTCTAGGGTGTAGCTTCTTAACCACTATAACTTTGACACTTTTCATGTAAAACTGCTTTAATAATGTTATTAAATGAACTGTAGTGTATAACATACATGAGGCATTATGAGTTTATTCTGCTTATATTCACTTTTCTTGGTACTTAGAAACTTGAAGATCTTTCCATAGTAGTTTCTTGTTTTAAATAAGCTACATAAAAACCAAGACTATTTCAGTCTCTACCAATTTCTAAGACTGATTCCCAAAGAATTTTTATTCAATTTTTAAGTCAAAATGAATAACTTTATTTCATGAAGAAAGTAAACTGATTAAATGATTAGCATACTAGAGATCAATTCTCAAGGTATCTTTAAGAAAGAACAGCTCTGTTTTTATAAAGTCACAAACCACTAACCTTAACTGTAGTTATTTATTTAATGTCTATCTTCCCTGACAGAGTATAAACTAGAGGGCCACATCTATCTTATTCATGATTATATCTCCAATGCCTAATGCCATGCCTGACATAAAGCAATTTGCCAGTAAGAATTTATAGAATGAATGGATTGGATTGGGTCTTTTATCTCTTAAGTTCATTTAGTAAAGATCTCACAATAAATAGTACCTTAATATTGCTATTGATAGCTATTTCATGTAATATTTTATATACTTGTATGACTATATTACTTTTTAAGATGTGCCACAGATTTTCTCCAAATAATCCTTATAAATCTTAGCAAGAATTCTTTCTTTATAAATTTCTGTCATAGACTCAAAAGAATGAATTCTAGAAGGCACTCCATTTTATTTTCCACATTTAAAAGATTTTTCCTTACATAATGATTTGAAAAATGTTCTTTTCCTTCTCACAACTATGAACAATAACTTTTATTAAAATATTCCATTCTCAAACTTCCAATTCAATACCATTGTTAATCACCATTTCTTCTGACAGTAGTAGCTCCAAAATTCCAAACAGAAGTCATTATATTACAACATACACACCCAATCAGATACTGGATTGTTTGTTAAAAAAATTAAAAACTGATAACTACTGGTAGACCTTTGTTTGCTTAGAAAAAGGGCTATTTTTTTTATTGATTTCAGTAAATTAAATGTATCATCTTCCATCTGTGATATACACACATCTGTTTTTAAAGCATCTTTATATGGCTAACTGCCCAATTCTCCAGCTGACATCATAGACCAATCAAAGCTAACTGCACAGAGGCAAAAAGAGCTGTCAAAAAAATGTAATGTCATGGGAACTGTTAGGTATGTTACCCGGAAAGGAAAAATTCCCTCCAGACACTCTTGGGAGGTATGGAAAGGACTCCTTTCTTCCAGCACTGTTAAGTAGAATTACCTAGGTATTAGAGCTAGGAACTTCAAATCAGAATACTGAGGTTGGTGACCTTCTTTTGAGTAATTTAGACATTACTGCAGGGATGAAATTCAACACAATAATTTTAAATAAAAAGTTAACGGAATTAATTTTGATTCTGCTACTTGAGAAAGACATTTACTAAATATTTTAAATAGCTTACATATTTTAGTAAAATAGGCAAAGATCATTTCCACTGTAAAACTAAACTTCTTGAATTTTCATTGCATACTAGACTGCATGCTCTAATTCAATCTGTTTATACTATCAGACGAATAAAGAAAAGCTGGTCTTCAATGAGAGTTTCTAAACATGTTGACAGATGGGGCACCTGAATGGCTCAGCTGGTTAAGTGTATGACTTGATCTCAGCTCAGGTCATGGTCTCATGGTCCTTTGTTAGATGGAGCCCCATGTGGGGCTCCCTGCTCAACAGCACAGAGCCTGCTTGGGATTCTCTCACCTCTCTCTCTGTCCCTCCCCTCCCCCTGTTCACACATGCTCTCTCTCACTCTTAAAATAAATTAAACATTTTAAAAAATAAAAATATTGACACATCTAACATTAAAAAACTAATTTCATAATTCTTCAAACATCACTTGTGTCTTTGCCTTAGATGAGATTCTGCATCCCATAGAAAAACTGTAAACATTTATTAGGCATCCAAATACTCTTCCATTTTATTTTCAAAAATTTAATGCATATGTGTTAGAATAAATTTATAAAAGAAACAAATTTTATATTCTTTTCTTTCAAAAAGGGATAAAAGTTGATTAACAAAATCATACTGCCATTAAGAAATGTCTACATGTAACAACTCAATGACATAAATGAGTGATAAATAAATCCCTGTACTAGATAATAGAATGGAACAGTTGCTAAGAAAGGAGAGTAGTTATTTTATGGTTGACATCCTTTAACTTAAATTCAGCTGAAGGAATCAGAGTCCTCATTCACTGTATTCAATCCTGAAATGTTTAAGCACCCCCTAAGAATTCTCTCCTCTAAGTGAAATTCTCACATAAGAATGCTACTTTGACTAAATTCTTGATGTTACTTTGTTGTAAATTCTTTTTTTAGAAACCTAAGAAAATAGACTAGCAGCATAAAAAATGTATTTCTCCACAGTTAACCAATTTAATCTTTCTGCACACCTTGCTTAGAAGATACCCATTTAAATAGAATTACAAACTTTAAAAGTTAAAACAAGTTATCAATTCACTTTAAAAAGTAATGTATGGGTTCTGTGTGGGTTGCTTCTACTCTCATAGTGACTTTTGCCTTTCCATAGTATTGGTTCCAGTTGCAATTTTACATTTGTCTGAATAATTTCTACACCATAAATACTATTCTACACGGAAGTTCAAGAGCAGTTAAAAAAAGAATCTGTTTTTAACAGTGACATTTTATCCTTAGCACCTAGCTGAACGGATGGCACATAACAGATAATCTCTAAAAACTGGAATTACTAGGTAGATGGATTGAAGGACAGATGTTGCCATCTTAGTTCACTGTCAACATCTGAATGCTTACATAATGACAGATGCTGTGTTACGCGCTTGCCACATATGCTATTCCTGATATGTTCATTATTAAGCTCTAGGAAATAGTTAAAAACACAGTCACCTTCAGTTATAATCATTTTGACATCTCTAACTGAGCAAGACAAATTACTCAAACTATGTCAATCTCAAAAACTGTAAGTCTGACAACAAAAATCACAATATATTATTAATATCTGAGCTTCAACACCCATTATCCAGTTATCACAAAGCTACTGTGGCCATGAGGATACTAAAATAAGCTCTGATAAACAGAATTTTTTAATTTCAACCTCTATAAGCTACTACTTTCACTTCTGTCCAAAGTTAACATAACTAACCACGAATCTGAGAGGGCACAGATGTCCAAATAAAGGGATAATCTAAGAAGTAAATACAAAGAGAATAAAAACATTACATTTAAGGCCACTTGAAGCATATAAAAATGTAACCAAACTTAAATTATTTTCTCAATGTAAATGTGTATTAAGGCAGGGGTGAGATGTCGATTTTTTCACCAAAATTTGATACTGTATTATAATATGAACAGGCACTTCACTTCATTTTAACATCTATTCCTGATATGTTAGTATTTCCCACAGAGATGTAGTAGCAATGATACAATTTTAAAATCCTAATGCTAAACTAAGTGGATTTCATTATGTATTTCCCTTCTCCCCACCCATCATTTTATAATGAGAGTAAAAAACAAAACAGAGATCAATAGACTATTTTATTGCAGTTTATGACATTTGCTTTAGTAAGAAGCATCTATGAAACTAACAAATTCAGTTTTGTATAAATTTGTTTTTTAAAAAAGTTAAACTTCACTCAAGCAATATTTGTAAAATGCTATTTTTTTAAAGAGAACTGGTTCTCTACCAAAAAAAAACCCTGAATTTGTTACACAATTATGAATTACATAACTTATTTTTGACATTTTTAATTAGTATCTTATCAACATTAAGAATATAAAATCTCTATAAAACCATTCTTTGCATTTATTTTATTACAAATGTAAGTCACAGACATATAAGTTCAAAATTCAAATATTTCGCATTATGTCCTAGATTTTTAAAGCTCTAAAATTTTAATTCAAATAATAAATGGTATGCTTTACACACACACACACGCACGCGTGTGCGCACACGCATGCACACCCACTCACACATAATTTAAATGAAAACTCTTACCATTGATTTTCTTTTGATAGTTAATCACTCCATTAGTTTTTCTTGATAGGGCCTTCCTATTCAAGCAGACAGTAGCCAAATCACAAAATGACATTTGGATGCTCACGTCTTCTGATGGGGAGTTTTCGGCCAATTGCCAGTTGAGAATTTAAACTGAAACTAAATTACCCAAACTTTATTAAGTTGTTTCCACACCCACCAACTGATAATGATCAATGACTCTAAACTGGAAAATAAAGTGAGTGACTTTGATTTATATCCTTTCAAGCAGTCATTATATTTAAGAAGAAATGCTAGGACAAAAGAAAAAAAAACCTCTAAAATTCTAGTATCTTCCAAGAACAGTTTTAAGTAAACTTCCAATTTCTTCTAACGAAGTTCCTCAATTATTTTGTAACCCAAATTAACACACAATAAAGATGGAATTTATTCAATGACATATCTATAAATTGTACTGTCACAAATTTAAGTTCTGTCAAACACTGACTCCAAATATTACAATATTTGGAAATATTTTGATAGTATCATGTATATTCATAAAATATTTACTAAACCATCAACTACTTGTAGTAGTACATACCATAAGAAGTTAAAAGTAACACTGAAAAGACATGTCCTACCTGCAAATATCATTGTTTGTATTATGAAGACAAAAATGCATGGATACTAACTTCTAATTACAGTGCAACAACAACTCAGCCCTTTTTCTGCACCAAATTTAGGCTCTTTTTCCTCTTAATTATTACAGCTAATCTTTGTAAAGGCTGTCAATTATATATGATTTTCAGCCATTAAACTTTATGATTGTTGAGTTTTATAGTCTGTTTTGATGCCTTCTCAAGTATGAGACATATTAAACAGTTCCAATATGTTAGTAAGATATAGTACAGAGCTCCCATCATTTCTGCCCAGCTATAGAAGTTGACCCATTTCAATAATTTTTTATCCTTGACCATTTAAGTGTTTGGAAAATATACAACATAATAAAGCTAAAAGGAAAACATGAAAGCAATGGAAAACATGTCCTGAGGTATCGCATTTACCACTGACGAAAAGTTATTTCTGAAGGTCAAGTATAATAGTCTAAAGTGCATAAAACTAGTTATGTAATACTCAGATGAGAATGCTAAACATAACATGTAACCCCCAATTCTCACATATTCTATGTGCCTACCCTCTCTCCTATACATACACAAGCACATTTATACACACACATGCACATCTATTCCAACCTATACCCTGACAGGCTTTCTGCTATCAATAACCTGATATCAAAGTATTATGTAAAAGAGAATATAAGGTGAATAATAAATCTATGGTTAAATCTTTCTTGGGTAGTATGAGATACAAAGGAAAGATGAAATTCCTTTCTCAGCAAGTTTATAACCCAAAACTTAACATGGGGGTGGAGGAAGGACCAAAACAGCTCAGAAAGACATATAAATGTTAGATGTTCAAGAAAGAAACAAGAGCACTGGGGCAGCTTAAATTATTTGAATAGGTTTGTCATATGTGAGGCTGATCTGAGAAGACTTTGTAACAAATACATTTTTAAACAGAAAATATACAACAATTTTATTCTTATTTAGCCTGATGAAATCCACAAAGCAAAAATTAATCACATAATACAGCTATAGAAGTAGTCACGTCCTTACTCTGCAAGAAGAGCAAAGATCTGTTTTTTTAGTCAAATGAAATTACAGAACACTGGATATATTTTTTAAAAATGGGCCTTGAGTATGAGTTCTAAATTTGCTATGTCACTCATTCTAGTAATGCTAATCATCATGGCAGTAATTTAATTTTTAATACATGACACATATCCTGAAGAGTACCAAGAGATTAACAAAATCACGAGTCAAAAAAACACAGAATGATTTGCTTGGTGTGAACAACATTATCGATAATGAACCCAACACAACAAAACTAGTTTCACATTCCAGCAATAATGAACAGCAAAGACCTGCCAATGTGTTTGAATGTATGTATGTATGTATGTATGTATGTATGTATCTATCGATAAAATATGTTCTACTAATCTACTGATAAGAGCTTTAGATTTTAACATCCCTAATTTTATAAATGAAGAACCAGTTCCAGTAACAGACCATATTGGTGCTAAGTTACACAGCTAGTCAACAGCAAATCAAGACCCCTTAAGAACAAATGGTTTTGTTACTATAATCAAGGAAAGAAACAGTTGTATCTCAGAAAAAGATACTTTTCTTAGAAAGATTTCAATTTTTTAACTTCCATACTACATTTCAAACATTCATATCATCAGCCCCAACAAATGCAAAGAACCAATTCATAAAGTTAAGGAAATAAAGCTATATGATTAAATTGAATTTTCTTCATACACTTTAAGGCATACATTCAGTCTTACACCCAACTCTTACAGACTAAGAACATGGGTTTGAGGAATGTATAAAATTGTATCAAATCTTTTTATAAAACAGACAATTTCCTAGAATTTGCCAAGATACTACTTCTATTTTTCTTTCACTTCCTGGCACCCTCTTTTACCCATTTTTCATAAATTGTCTACCAATTAAAGCATGCTACATGGATAGCATTAGAAATAAGAAGTTTTATCTTGAATGTTTCAGGTGATATAACTAATACCAGTTATATATAAATGGGCAGAAAAAGATGTTCAGAATATTTGTAAATGGGTAACATAAAAAGAAATAGTCAAAATACTGCTTAGATTTAGTTGTAAGGATAAAAGTTGGCCACTAACTCATCTGAGATTTCATTGTCTATTCAGTCTTAACTCATAAGATGCTTCTAGTGAAATACAACAACTTTTTAAGTTCAGTTGGTCTCAAAAGTCAGAGTACTCCTTAGGCAACATCTAAATCCTTTCATTACTCATCAAAACTCTTTTGAACAGGCAACAATGCTAAACAAATTAATTCTACCTTACCACTACCATATCTGTACAATCACATATCTGTACTTAAGAACAAATCTCAATAAAGCTCATTTTCTTTAGAAGTGAGAAACCTTGCTTTGTTAGATTTAACTCACCTTTAAATTTCATACATCATTCTTAAACATAAAAAAATTTTAAATCACATCTTTGATTCTCATTAAAATCTTGCCTCCAGCCCACTCACTATTCCCTTCCCAGTCTTTCTGAGAAGTTTTTTTTTTTTTAATTTTTTTCTTAATGTTTATTTTTGAGAGAGAGAGAGACATACTGCGAGCAGGGAAGGGGCAGAGAAAGAGAGGAAAGCACAGAATCTGAAGCAGACTCCAGGCTCTGAGCTGTCAGTACAGAGCCTGACACGGGACTCGAACTCACAAACCATGAGATCGCGACCTGAGCTGAAGTCAGATGCTTAACTGACTGAGCCACCCAGGTGCCCCTCTGAGAAGTTTTTAATAGGCAATTTTGTAGTATTTCATCATATTACATCTATGGAACTTCTCAATCAAGGTGTTCATATTACTGCGAGACAGCTCCTTAAAGGCAGTGCCTTTGTTTTTTCCCTCTGGTATCGTCAAAAACTCAATGGCACTACCTGTGTATTTAGGGTACTTATTAAGTGAATGATATCCTTATAATCTGATCTGTAAATGGATTAGCTAAAACCTATGGACAATTATAAAATTTCATAACAATAAATGTGATATACTAGAGCACCCATGCAGTACTGTTTCAGGTTACTGAAACTTGCTCCAATAGGGTAAAATATAAAATGGTCTGGAGACCTCTGTGAGGTTTTTAACTTGTCTACATGATTTCTAGAATAACATTTACCTTTGCATTAAAGAAATAGCACTCACTAGTAGTTTATGAACTCTCTGGAGATATCAACAAAATATTTCAACATGATGAGTTCTATTGGCTGAAAAAAATGTCTCCTACATTTATTAAAAAAATACTTTTCTTACCTCAGAATCTGTATTTCAGTCTTCTGAAATATTCCACCTTATTTTATTTTATTTGTATGATCAAGCAAATTAATCAACAAAATCTTGTCCTATACCATTTATTTGTGATTAAAAAGATATTAAAAGCTACTGTATTTTAGGGATATTGACTCATTAATCATTACAGTATCATACTGAAATAGGCAAATGTCATTTCCAAAGTAAGTGGATCACTCATTTTAAAACATAAGGAAAGGGAACTAGCATTTATTAAAATATCTCCTACACTAGATTTAAGATCCATTATTTTTAATCCTCACAACCCTGAGATATAAGTACCACATACCCATTTTCCAGCTGTGAACCTAAGATTCTGGTGCTATTAAATGATCCAGTTATAAACCCATTCACTGTCTGTCTAGCTTCAAAATCCAAACCCATCTCTCTTAATCATCTGGAACACATGCCAAGTACCATACTTTTTGGAAAAAAGAGGGGGGAAGGGGTCTTGGGTACAAAGAGGTTCATGAGATGGGGGAAGGCACCAAATGAAATAAAAATAAACATCATAAAATCCAAGTACTTCCCTCACTAGAGTGCTCTTCAAGCCCATTAAGAACCTTCTTTCTCTTACTTTATTCACAAATACTCTTCTCTGCATGCTAGTAGCCCTATGAATTAATATCAAGCTTTGAAAAACAGAAATACCATTTAACAAAACTCAAAAGAACAACAGTTATTGACAACTGTTTATTGTTAAGGACAAATGGCCCTATAACATACCTCAGTAGCCCCTGGAGACACAGTATTAACAAATACCCATCAATAATCCAGAATCATTAAAACCTATGAGGCTTTCTATGACACTTTACAATAAGAATGGCTGAGATGAAATGTTTTAGCAACCAAAGAAGGGAAGCATGTATTATCTGGAAACATACTAATTGAATATCCAGTGATAGTAAACTATTTTATCTAGAAAACTTCATGAAGTATACATGCTATCACTTTATATTTTCAAAACAGGATACATTACTGTGAAATCAAGCATTATAAATGTAGAGGAACAGTATTAAAAATTCCAAAAAGTATAAAGTTCTTAATTTCAAGAAAACTACAGGTCCTGTATTAACACAAACTGTCATAAACTATACTCCTTTCAAAATAGACTTTTATACCCTCACTACTTCAAAGACGCAGATGAAGTATCTGTTGTTCCAATATACGTTTCCTCTCTCTTCCCTTCTCTCTGTATCATTACACTTAAGACTTCTCATCTTAACTTGAAGAAAAATGTCACATTATGTAGTATGACAAATGGAACAAATTAACATTTAAATTTCACAGGGTCTTTAGGAGTTATGATACTCTCAATACCAGACTGCATACAGGTTGACTCTTTAAGAAATGTTACAGCTCCTGTACTAAAACCCAGTTTCTCTAGCCTCTTAAGCAAGGTTTCACACAATAATTAGCACTGCAGTAGGTAATTTAGCTCACGTGACCCTTTGTACAGGAACAATTCTGAAACACAGCAGCCAAAAGCATAGTTATTTATTTGTTCTGTTACCCTGATTTAGGGGGAAAAAGGTGAAAGAGGACCACTTCCATACAAAGAACACAGTATTCCACAAACATAAGTAAAATTTAGCTGAAAGGAAACTATAAAACAAAAAGTCAAGCCTGGTCAAACAGAGGAACTTAGCTGGCAACAGAAAAAGCATAAACCATTTTGGCCTAGATTTGTTTGTAATGGCAGTGTGACCCAGATACTCAATATTTGGCTAATATTTAGAAATCTAAAAACTGAAAGAAACGGTTTCAGATTAAATATTTTGATCACAATGATGGGTGCTTAATGTATACAATTAGCATTTTCTATACAAAGATTTTAAAACTTTAAGTATTTTTGCTTTGTAAATAATCCCATAAATTATATTCCACCTTTATAATCAGATAATAAGGATGACACAATTACAGAGATCCTGGTACAAAAATCCTTTTGTACCAGAAGGAGACTATATGCTTTTTCAAAGTAAAGCTTATCTAAGAAACTGTATTTATCTAAACTAAGTTTGTTCCATTTATGCCCACACAGTTCATTCTACAGAGCTGTCTATTAAGTGACAAGAAAATTTTTGGAAAACAATCCTCAGTAGTTATAAAGTTTTGCTAACAAGGTGCTGGAACAGGAGACAGAGAACAGACTCCCCAGAGACCCACCTCACACTTCCTGGGAGTGATTGGGAAAGCTGCTGGTGCTTCGTGTAAGCACACATTTCAGATAGCACATGCTCCTTAAAGCACCTGTAGTGGCCAGTGCTGGGCGTTTATCCAGGGCCTTCCTAAAGATCCATGATTTGAATCAGTATCCAAGTCTCTCCCAGTAGACTGTGTGCCTCAGGGGAAGCTGACAGACCCTGAGCCTCCAGCCTAGCTCACAATTTGTCTAACCCATTATTATGGTAAGTCCCTTCTCCCTTATCAATGATTAGTTTAGGTATTTTAGAATTAGACAAATTTAGGTCAATGAGAAGCAAGCAGGGGTGAAGGAAGAGAAAGAAAAAAAGCTATACTGCCCTTGAAAGTGAAGTTATCTTCTTTGGATCTGAAGAAACACAAAATCCTGATTGCGATTGGTAGCCATTCTGTTAACTACAACACTGGGATAAAGTAACACTATGTAGAAGAAAAGTAGAACAGAAAGACGAACCAAGTCCGTTAAGAAATCACTGAGCCACTGGCTTAACTAACAATGTTTGTCTGGTGCAATAACTTACTTCTGGTGCTTTCTTACATGAGTTAATTAATATTCTTTTTATTTAAGCTAAAAATCAGATTAATTTGGAAACAAATTAGCTTTTAGAAAACTGATAATGTACCAAGTTCTAAACATGTTTAGAATATTATAAAATCTATTTTTACCTATTCCTGGCTTTTAAAGAAAAGTGTTATATATTACTTTTCTCTGTTTTCTTAATTGCCTACAATAACTATATACTATATATGTTATTGGGAGGCAATATTCAAAACATCAGAGTGTAAAAAACAATCGAGCCTCTTCTTGATTATTAATATAAAAGTTATATTATGCTTTTAATACAGTACTGTTTTCATAAGTCCCTGATCTACTCAGATTGCTATAGTGTGATTTCTCTCTGATATCACAGGTCTCTTGTTTTTGGGGTACTTTACTCCTAACTGTTTAAGAGAGAACCATTAGACTTTCATCTATATTGATTCCCATCCCACTCCGAGTTCCCAGTTATGCATATTCAGAATTCTTATTTTAGGGACAGTGAATTTCTCTTTGAACTTAGTTTAAACTTAAAATACCAGCTAGATAATTAGTTTTGCACTTCTTATAAATAATCTCATTTCCTCTTCTTTTCCTTTCCTTCCTAATTTCGACATTTCCTTTGCCTGGAAATAATTTTGATCTTTTATGTACATAGAGAAGACCTCTATAAAGCAGAAGGTATAAAACAGAGACCTTTGGGCCAAATATATTCCACAGGCCTATTTTGCACAGTAGTCAGAGTATTTTTAAAACAGCTAAATTAGTTACCAACTAATTCACAAAAAGATGTGTATTTTAGAATCCTTTTGAAAAACTAAAATACTTGGCAACAATCAGCATTCATTCTTACATGGCCACAATCAAGTGAAAATAGAATGCTAGCTTTCTCTCTGCCCACTAAGATGAGCATAAACTTTCTACAAGTCCAGTCTCCATATATGTCCCCAAATGGCCTCATTCTTCATAGTCAAAAGTCTATACAGATGTTTGACGTGCTGCCCCTGATACAGCAGCTAGTGACACCCTTAAGTACATAAAAGATACTGCTGGCTAAGAAAATAAAGCAATTCATAAGGTATTCAGGGAAGTAGGATTCCAAAATTTTCTCCTGTAGAATCTTCTAATTTAACTAGGAGCTTATTTCTAGAACCAATGATCTAGCAATAGCTTCTTATCATAATAAAGAAAAAAGTGTTTCTTAATAGAATGTTCCTTGAAACGAAATGGTTTAAATTCCTCATCTAAGTTTCAACCAATCAACCAAGAATAGGAAGAATCATAAATATTCAATCAACTTTCAAATCTGTTACTGATTAAGGAGTGGTATGAATAAAATAACATGCACTGTAGGTATACACATCATGTGTATATGAAATTACTTATATGATTTACCATAAAAATTAAGATGCCAAATTCTCTTCTGAAACTAAATTCTCCCTACACTATTTAATGGAATCAAGCAATAGGAATTAGCTCAATTCACAAATTATTTAAGGAATAATGGTTTCTAAATTATATAATACAGTCACTTCCTAACATCAAGCACACGTTATTGAAGGGATTTGGGGGATTATCTTGCAAACATTCAATGCATGGAATAATAATAATACGGGGTTTGTATGTCTGTCAAATCCCTAGGCTTTGTCTACCTCAAAAATATCAAATCTATCACCTTCTCTCCAACTCAACTGCTGTAACCATCATCTCCAACCTTCTGTACATAAATAGCTTGTAACAACAGGCTTCTATATTCACTGCAGTCAGATTCATGTTTCTCAAATGAAAATTTAATCATGTTACACCTCTACTTAAAACCTTTCCAAGGCTTCCCGATATCCTTTAGGATACAGGCTAAGATCACATCATCTGTTTCCTACAGGTGTCTCCATGTTTATTTCCTTCTTCTCATTGCTCAGCTAACACTGGAATCCTTTCCATTCTTTTGCTTTTGCAGACACTATTTCTGCTACCTGCAATGCTCTCTGACTCATGCTGGTTCTTCCCAGCTAAGTCTAAAAGCTACCTCTCTTGTCCTTGCCTGACTAGCCCATCAACACTACCCCACCATCCCAGGCAGTTAGGGTTGCCTATTACGTACTCTAGCATCACCCTAGAAATTTTCTCTTACTGTTCATCTTAGTTGTAATTATTTGTTTCATTTCAGTTTTTTCCAAAGTTTTTGATTTCATGAGTACACAGACCTTAATTATTTTATTTACTGTCTTACAATATAATTTAATGTAATGCCTGGTATACAATAGCATTTAATAAATATTTGTTGAATAGATCTCTTAAAATTGAAGTTAATCCACAACTAAATTATCGTTGAAAAGGCAGCACAGTACAGTAGATAATTCACTTATCTAGAGGTCTTAAAGACCTGGTTATTAATCCCATATCTACTACTTATTGTGTGACTAGGTCTCAAACACTCCGATTCTATACTTTAATAACTCTATAAAACACCTGATGTCTTCCTTATGTAGTTGTTGGGAGGGGTAAATGAAATAGTCTATTTTCTCAACTCTGAAATGTATACTTTTTCACTTTAATATTTTTCAAATCAAGAGGAGTCTTAGACTAGATATCAGAAAAACCTTGCTGGTCATTACACAGGTTATAATACCTTGTCACTGCCTACCCAAGTGCAAACTTAGACATGACCAAGAATATGCCTTTTACCTGTCACCTCCGTTACCTGCAGATAGAAACATATACAGTGGAGTTTTAACCTAACATCT
The DNA here is from genome assembly GCF_008692635.1 of Crocuta crocuta. Classification (NCBI taxonomy): domain Eukaryota; kingdom Metazoa; phylum Chordata; class Mammalia; order Carnivora; family Hyaenidae; genus Crocuta; species Crocuta crocuta. The sequence continues at coordinate 4,809,744 of NW_027531318.1, forward strand.
CATTCTTCTGGATGACTTTAAGAGAAATTACTTAACTTCTAATAATATGTAATATAATTAGTAAAAAAAAAAAAAAGCTACAGGTTTTAATTAAATAGGAAATGGAAACCAAGCCATAAATTGAAGTATGCTATCAATCCTAAAGATGTCAGAGGTCAAGACTAGCATGTGGCTGCAATGCTTATCGCTAAAAGTAATTCAGAATAATCCTCAGATAGAATGCTCCTTCCTCCCACAAGGAAAGTGTTTCATTTTTTCCAAAAAGAGAGGAAACTGTTTTTAAGTCAAAGGATGTCTCTTATAATTGCTGATTTATTTGAATAAAATACAGTAATATGCCTATGTTCTGCCAATTAAGTGCGATACAAATTAGGTGCCCATTATGTGCTGTGTCCAAAAATAATGCTTTACGTAAAACTTAATAAAAGCTTCTCCCAAAAATTATGTATAAAATCTATGCATAAAAATAAGATGAAACAAGATTCTAATGTCATTCATAATTTAGAAGAAATGAAACATTCCCCCTTTTAGTAGACAGACTTGACAAAACTGACTCCACGTCTTTCATCCTGTTCTCACTTTTAGCACTTCCCATATAATCCATAACACTGTCATATCTAATTATTTAAAATATTCTCCTGCAAACCCTGTTCTAATATCTAATCATCACTACTGTCCAAAAATTCTTCCTTATGTCTTTCTCCACTCCTTTGTCTGTTATATTTAATGTGACATTTTATTTGTTTGTGTCTTTGCAGATATTGTTTAAAACCAAATCAATATGCTCTTCAATGTGATCTTCAAGAGTGAAATAGGACAAGGGCTTTCACTTATTTTATACTGGTTTTCTGGGACTTGCTCACCTGGTGACATACTGATAATATGACAGGTTGGTGGCACTGGAGACTACTGAGACTAAAACAAATAATACCTGACACAAATAGAATCAAATCTTTGCCTATCAGTGCCATGCTCCTTAAGCAAAGAAAATATAGTATCTATGCCCTCCTTATAAATGACCACCGGAAAATTATGTATCTCTTCAGACTTCCTTCTCAGATTCAGTCTGTTAGTCCCTACGGCAAAGGCCTTACACATTAAATCATGAATAAATTCTGGAAGATGACCTAAGAAGACCACTTAGGAAAAGTCACAAGACTTTCCTGCATAATGGAAGGCAGAATAGAATATAGAGCTATGGCAAATAAGAACAGCAAATCTGTTTAAACATTTTTACCAACCAGCAGTTCATTACATTGTAAACAGCCCATATAGAACAGTTTATAAAGAATTTTGCATGAAACAGATGCTTAGATTAGAAGACCTATAATTTATGTGACTATTATAAACCTTAGTCAAAGTGGAACGAACCATCAATAGTCCTTGATAAGGCTGGTAAGACTTTAGATAAATCATGACTCATCATTAAAAATACACCTTAAGTACTATCATCACAAGTCTATACATTAATTAAACATGAAGGACATAGGAAAAGGTACAGTAAGAGTAACTGAATTTCCAGCACTATGCTGTGTACTTTAAACAAATCATCTCATTGAACTGGTAAATTATCCTGTGATGTTAACATTACTAGGTACAGTTGAGAAAATAACCCTTAAGTGACTCTATTATAAAGTCAGAATAGAAATCCTCATGTGCCTGACTATACCAGTTTGTAAAATGTGGTAAATGGTAACAGATGAATTCATAAAAAAAAAAAATCCCCCTGTGATAGAGTTTGAGGTTCCAAAGTTGGCTACAAAAATATATCCCGTCATATTTTCTCTTTTATAGTGTGATTTCCTGCACCTAGAAATAAAACCTATTTTCCCTCCTTTTGATATGGGCTGATCTTGTGACCTGTTTTGAGCAACAGAATGGGCCAAAGGGATTCTGGGTTACTCATGAATCTGGGTCTTAAAAGAGCTACAACTTATGCCTTTGCCTTTTGGAACATTCCTTCTTGGAATCTGGCTATCCTACTGTGAGGGAGCCCAATTAACATCACAGAGAAACACCCTTAAGGAAAAGGAAGGACCAGGGGCCAGCAACCTGTATCCACTGCCAGTCATGTAAGGAGACCATTTAGTCTGCCCTGCCTTCGTGGCACTGCAAGGAAAGCCACACAAGGCAGAAGACTCACCCAGTCAACCCTTTAAATGATGAGAAATAATAAATTACTGTTTAAGCCACTAAACCTTACAGCAGTTTGTTATGAAGCAACTGATAAGTAAAACACTATTTCCCTTAGAAATGTAATTCAACAATACCAGTGTCAGCACTTAAATGACCAATAAAAACCAAAAACTATTTGGTTTCTGTGACTGAAATAGAATTGTGAAAAACCATAATAAAGCCTAAGTTTTAAGAATTACTAAGGGTTTGGGCACCCAGGTAGCTCAGTCAGTTTTAAGTGTCCGACTCTTGATTTCAGCTCAGGTCATGATCTCAGGGTTTGTGAGTCTGAACCCTGCACTACGCTCCACACAGACAGTGCAGAGCCTGCTTGGGATTCTCTCTCTTCCTCTCTCTCTCTCTCTCTCTGCCCTTCCCATCCCTTCTTTCTATCCCTCAAAATAAATAAATAAACTAAAAAAAAAGGTTACACTTAGTTTAAATAAAAACCAGTATGGTTTAGTGCTTAAAATCACAATGTGTCATAAAACGACAAGGACTATTTATGGATAAAGTTAATACTGACTGAATCACTAAGTCTTAAAATAAGAAAATAAGAAGGCATCACTTTAAGTTCAAAAAAGAAAGACAAACAGGTAACAAAGCAGAGTTTGGTTATATCAAAATAGATAACCCAGGTTAAATTTCTTAGCCTATGTATTATTGATTACCAAAATATGAAGAATAGCGTAAAATAAAATACACAGCACTGAATTATACTAAACATAACATCATATCTTATTCAGAACCTTCTTCAAAGAAGAATTAAATTATCAACATACTGAAGAAGGAGCAAAATATCAAATATTCATCAATATTTCCAGTCGACAGAGTCTGGATTACAGTCTACTGTCTTACATTAAGTTTGTTTTATGAAAGTACTGTTATACCGTGAAATATGCTGAATACACACAAATTTCCAAAAATACTTTTACATACTCTTAGGGATATCAGATGCTAATTTACTACAAAAAATAAGAATGTAGCTGATTTATGAAAGATAAACCATCATCTCCAGTGGTGTCACTGACAAGGAGATTATTAGGATAGACAGACAATTGCTTTGATCCAATAAAACAGAGTCTCTTATGATTTAAACAATAGAGAGAAAATAACCTGGCATAATTCCTACTTTGGTGCTATCATAAAAGATAGAAAAATGGAATTTCACATATTTAATATAATGCTATAATTTTTACAAAATAATTAAAATATATCACATAAAGAATAAAAATAATTTTCACGTTTTACCAAACTAACTCTATGTCATTTAATCTAGTTAAAACGGTTTCTGAAAAACTAGAAATTTAATGATTTACTCAACTTTAAAACTCAATTTTATTTTGCGGCACACACTATGGAAGATACTATATCCAAAAAGAAAAATGTATTTTGCTAAAAGGAATTCCCAAGGCAACTTTTCCATAAGGGAAAGGTCTAATGATTTATAACTACTACATATCTTTTCAGTTGCTACTGGAGAATACACATTTAAAACAGATTCTTCATTTTCCCAGGTTGACCTCAGATATTCAGCAAACATTAATGCTGCGGCAATGCCCAAGCCCTTGCACATTCACACGAAGTTACTCTTCGGCTGTAAAGGATCCTTTTAAAAGAGAGAAAGTGAATATAATGGAGGAGAAAGGAACTGGGGAGGAAGAAAAAGCCGCTTTTGTGCCATATGAATTATTTATTCAGTCAAGCAATGAACTCACTGTTTCCAACTCTAACAATCTATCAGGGAACTCTAGTGAACTCAAAGACTAATAAAGTTTAAAAACTATCACTGCTTAGCAAGCTTGATTTTTTCTACCTAAAAACATTTTTAACTTTGTAAATTATATTTTTACACAGTAATTTATATTTCTAATTTAAGTGTCAACTTTTAAAACAGACCAAAAAGTCAGCTAATAATTTTCATCACAGGATATGAGGAATTAACAAATCATTTTTTGTTATTCTCGTTTAATTTTTTAAATATTTAGTTAGTTTTGAGAGAGAGGGAGACAGAGTTTGAGTGGGGAAGGGGCAGAGAGAGTGAGACACAGAATCTGAAGCAGGCTCCCGACTCTGAACTGTCAGCACAGAGCCCGACGTGGGGCTCGAACTCACGAACCATGAGATCATGACCTGAGCTGAAGTCATATGCTTAATCAACTGAGCCACCCAGGTGCCCCTAATTTTTTGTTACTCTTAATTTAGGAATTAATTGCAAAAGTCCTCATTTTTCAACCTTTTTACTACTACTATTATTTGTGTCTGCTTAACAATTAAATATCTTAAACTGGTTCAAAGAAACCTTTCTCCACTGGTGATAATGTCATTGAGATCTGTTTTACAGAAATCTCTAGAAGGTTGTCTGGTTCTTGATAAGTATAGCCAAGATAGAGTCAGATTTCCCTCACAACCATTAATGATGTTTGGTTGCCTAAATTATTAATAGAGATTAAGCCTCTGAATAAAGGCAGAGATAAGGTACTTGCTTCCTGAAAAGAGAAATAATCAGGTTTAGTCTATGCTCATGTCCTTCTTTTACATATCTGAGATGATGCAGAATATTTGCTCCTTTTCTCATCACAAAATAATTTATTCTAGAATTATGAAAACAGTTTGCCTTGTGTATGAATGTTTGAATCTTAAATTCTCTCTTTCTGGCTTGGATTGAGGCATTTGTAATCTGTAACCCCCACACAGAATGAGAGACTCCTGAATGCTGAGAACAAACTGAGGGCAGATGGGTTGGCGGGGAGGGGAAAGGGGGTAATGGGTATGGAGGAGGGCACTTGTGGGGATGAGCACTGGGTGTTATATGGAAACCGACTTGACAATAAACTATTAAAAAATAATTTTAAAAAAGAATGCAACTTCTTTTGAAAAGTTACACATAAATCCTTACACTTTCATTCTCTATTTAAAATTGTTTGAACATGGCTAAATCTCAACAGAAGTGTGTATAATATGACTGGACTATATTCTTTTTCAGATAAAATACCCAAATAATAAGCTTAATATCTTGTCCTTTGGGCCTAGCTCCCTCCCTGGTCCCGCTACATCTGATTCTCCCTGCTTCTTTCCTTTCAGACAAATCAGCTGCTAAGACAGCAGCACTGATCCTTATTTAACCCCCAACCCTTTTTTTTCCCCCACAGAATGAGAATCAGAGCTGGGCAGTACTTAGAATTCATCTAGATTTACGGTGAGGAAACTGAGGTCCACACAAGTGATGTTATTAATCCAGATACCCGTAATTAGTTTGTGGCACAGCACAGATTAGAAGCCATGTTTCCAGACACCATCTGGTGCTCTCTGCTCCGTGTCTTCACCAACCTCCCAAAAGGATCCCGGAATTCATACTGAGGAGTATAAAACAGATAAAGCCTTTCGGAAAGCACTTTAGCAATATGTATAATGAGGCTTAAAAGGGTTTGCCCAATAATTCCACTCCTGGGATTCTATCTTGGGATAAATTGTCAGATAAGCTTTATATGCAAATATTCTTGTCAGGTATTTATACTAAGAAAAACATTTTAGAAAATATATAGCCAATAATAAGAGGAGGTGGTATATCTACTAAAAGAACTATACTGGAGCAATTTGAAATGTTTATTAAAATTTTACAGTAGTGTTATAAAAGGCACTTCCTTATGTTAAGTAGTGCTGTGTACGTGCCGAGGGAGACAACTTAGAAAACTTATAAATGTACACCAAACAAATGTTCTCAAACAAATCCTTAGTTTTTCATTAAGTGACATTCATTCTATTACATTAAAACTGACAGAAATGAGAGGAATTTTATTTTAAATAAGGGATTATAATGAAGAGAAAATGATCTCTAATAGATACAGTTGCCTTATTTTTTAAATTGGCATTGCACAATTCATTTTCTTTATCCAGAACTTCATAGGGAACAAAAACCTGCACTGATAATCACTCCAGACTGAAAATAAATTTCCCAGAACCTAAATAAAACCTCAGGACCCTTCTTAGCTAAAGTTGAACTGCATTTTACTTAGGAGAATTGGAATAACTATCTTCCAAGTGATTTGAAAGTGTTTTTAAAGTCCTCTATTAACCACTAAATACCCTTTATCAAAGCTTCTAGTGATCTTCAATAGAAGCCTTTCAAAAATCTCACTCTTAAAACTCTATAAATCTTGTCTAATCTTAACCCTAAATTTGGGGCTTAACTAGCAGAGGCAGAGTCTGAGGACACTGAAAACATGAAAAACATTCTATGCATCTATCATCAACCAGGCAGTGCAGAAAAAAAGGGCAAAGAATATTCATATTATTTAAGACTCAAAAGTCTGATAACACATTTATTTATTCTGTAACTTATAGTGAAAGAAGACATTGACATAACTGAACATTCATGACATATGGCAGAAACAGGACATAAATGGGACTTATGTGAAAGTTGACAAGATTTATTAAACTTATTCTAAAAGCTTCTTTTTATAACCAGATAAAAAGACAGTAAAATGTTTATTTTTTTCTAACAGGATTTTTTCCTATTTTAGTTACGCTTTCACTACTTTCTTCAGTAAGTGCCCTGTTCTTGATTTATCTAGGCATATTCGATAAAAAACATTCAAATACCTTATCTACCTCAAAAAGAGAAAAAGGAAAATGGACAAGCCAAAATTCCATTTATGTTTATTTTTTGCCAAAAGAAATAGTTATCTCCAACCACATTTAATATAAGATAGATTGTTAAGGACAACTGATGAAACATCTCAAAAAGGCATTGTTTCAGTCAAATTTTAAGAAATAAACTCACATCATTCTATTTTTATTTTGGGTTTAAGGTTTCTGTATATCAATAATCCCCTTATACTCTCTTGCTATTATTAAGTCTGTCTAACTAGGATTCTGAAAAACTGTCTAGTTCCTAAAAATAATCTGAAGTAGTTGAAACACCCATGTTGGCAAGAAATTTCCGGTAATTCCCATTTGCAGGAAGGTCAGAGTCTCTCACACAAGTCACTGAACAGTATTTCTTCTGAAACAAAGTGGCGGAGGTACAGTGAATAAACTGTAAAGTTCACCAGTAGTTCTGTCATATGGTCCCCTGTCACCTCCTTACATTTTAACAGTGACTGTTCCCACTTTTAACCAGTTAAACCCAGTAAGAAAATTGTACTTTCCACTTCAAACTAGCTCTGTGGACTACACCGAATCACATAACTTTCTGAGCTTCTCAGTTCCTTTCTATAAAATGACCAGACCAAATAGGTTTCCTTAAGTTCCTCTCCAATTTAAAAATCTGTATTTCATTTCTCTCAGTCTTTTTCAAATCCTTTTCAAAAGTGATAAGGCACTTGGAGTAAAAGAAAACGTTCTCACCTTTCTGTGACAGCCTGCACAGAAAAGTTTTCTGGGCTTTCCCAGCATTTTCAAAACCCTCTGTAAGATCTAGAGAAGTTGATTTCACTGGTAACATGATGACTCCTACAAAGGAATGAGGTTGTCTCTGCTAACAACGTTTCGATCACTCTCCTTTTAGGCTACTAGTAGTCCCTAAGGTCTTCTGCTTAGTCAAGATAAGTGCCCTTACCCATAATAGGGTTCCTCTCCCATATAAGGTGTTAAGATTCTATTTTGTCTGGTCATTACACATTTTTGGAAACATCAAAGCTTCTGGAAAGTAGTTTTGTACAGCTGGACAACCTATAGCACACTGGGTCTATAGTCACCAGATTAACTAAAGAATGTGACAAACTTAGAGTAAAAAATTAATTTTAGGCTATCAGTCTACTTTCCGGTAACTGCAATAATTCTGAAGGGTGACATTAATGTTTCTATTTTAAATAGCTTTAATGGAATTTATTATATAATACAAACCCCCAAAAACTGTTTTCATTTATCACAATGTATGCTTTAATCTTCAGCTAAATGAATTTATAGATAAATGGAGTGACTTCAAAGCCCTGTAAATGAAAAGACCAGTCAACAAAAATGCCTAAATAGTTTAGTGAAATACCTATGGTATGTATATTTAGCATGTTACTGGTTAATCTGGGCATAACCCACCTCCACAACTCACTTCTCCCCCTACCAAATTATTAAAATCCAAGCAATTTCTTTTGGTAGAAAACATCTTCTATCTTCTAGTCAAATCTAGACAGATCTTTAAATACTTTGACTTTCTATATAACGTCAAAATTATTGGACATCACATCCTGTAATACTTTTCATTAAGTTTCAATATTTCTTTATTGAATCTGTTAAAAGACCACATAATCACTAAGCACTGATTCAATAAAACAACCAAAAAAAATTAGTTAAGTTCTTAACCATTCCATGACTCTAGCTCAGTATATTCCAAAATAACCCTGAAAAAGTCTAAATGTCCAAGTTAGCAAGAAATTTCCTACAATCCTCATCTAAAAGGTAGTAAGGGTCTTTTCACCCCAGGCACTGAATGGAGCTTTTCTTCCGAAACAAAGTGCCTGAGGTACAGAGAACAAGCTGTAAAGGTAACTGGTTCTTTTGTCATATGATTCCCTACAACCTTCTTATATTTTAACAATTAATGACTGTTCACAGCTTCTAATCAATTATAACCAGTAAAATTTAGTAGCTTCTGCTACTAAAAGTCATGTGAGCCTAAGCATTTTCCTGATTTTCAAACAGGTTATCAGAACCTAACTGAGAAAGTTAAAAAGAATAAGATTCACAAATTTTTAATTTTCATTACTATAAAATCAAAATACTAATTTAATACTAAATATTTTCTTAAGTATATTTATATTTAAGTACACGTTTTCTACTTTAGAGCTAACAAAACTTATGCAGAAAAACACATAAACAATTAATATATATACTATACACATACTTGAACACATGAAAAACCTCTTATGATATTAACTACTATGAGACAATCTAATCTCATTTACTGATAATGGAAAAGCGAGATATTTCCAAGTATAGTGCCTTGATTTAATTCGTCAGTTAACGTGCCTATAACAGGGTACTTGGATCAAATGGGAACCATAAGTACCAACCAGGAACCCACCCAGTCAGCTTTTATTGACGTATGGAAATCAACAGAGCCCAGTGAGGCTGCAGGGAAAGTCTGAAGAAGACAACAGCTAGTCCACCTCCACTCGCACTTTCTCCTCAGAAAGGACTGTCACCCCATCCCCCAACAAATCTCTATAACAGAAAAAGATAAACGTGGGGATTATGCCAAGTTGACCTCAAGCTTTGTTCTCCTCCTCAAGGCACATTCAGCAAAAAGATCTAAACACACATCTGATTTGACAAGCATTTAGGTTTACAAAGAAGGAGGTGAAAGTGAAATCATACTTGATGCATTCATGGGTTCTGTGTCAAAGGTCATATAGCAGTATTTCAGTGGCTGCTTAGTAAGATCTAAAGTGGGCAAAGCATAGAGAACCACAAAACATAGTATATCTGCTCTAAAAGGCACCTTGGAAATCATCTCTTCCATCCTCTTCATTATACAAACATATTTTATAACATATTTGATGAACTCTGTGAATTTCCTAAGAGCTATTCAGAGGGCGATACTTATTTGTGGGAAAGACACATACACATACCCACACAAGGACCAGTGGGTATAACTATACAACTGCAAAATGAAAAATTCTTTAATTCAAGTCCATGCTTTAAACTGACATAAATAATTAAATTTTAGGTTTAACACACTCTTATAATAATAAATTACTGAATTTTTATGTTTTTGTCAAGGAAAATACTCAAGGACAGAAATTACAATGCTATCAAAATATATGACAGAAATTAGAGCCTTTTAAAGTAAATGAAATAGGAGATTGAATAATCTTTTTAAAATGAACCAGGATTGATTGCTCAGGTTATTCAAACATTCTGAAAATGTTAAACTTAAAATGTTAACTATAATTTAGTGCTAAAATAAATTTTACTTTTTTCTCTGCCACCATATAATGTATAAAGAAAGCTCTCAAGAGCTGCTTGAAACAAAAGCATTCAAAAAGAGACTTGGGGGCGGGGGAGGGTAAAAGGGTCAGCAAGGGAACTGGGAACAAATGACAATGCACTGGGCAGTCGCAGAAGATTTAGAAGAGCAAGTGCATTTTGTTTTTACCATCTTTGGGATGTGTACTCAACAGCCACACACACAGTAAGCCATGCTTCTATGAACTCAAAAATTTTGCTCTACTACTATATTAAGAAAAGTGTGGAAGGTTTTTTTTTTCCCCAGGGGACAAATGTAATATATAGAATTCAATCTTAAGTGTGGCTGGAATACCAGGCAAAATTTTAAACACTTGTATTTATATTCTGGGTACTTTCAAAGTTTTCCAACAAGATTATCCAAATGACCTTCATCTATTTCACTATTGTTCCTCCTCTACACACCTCCATATAATATTTCTTTATTTATTAAAGACTGTATAATAATCTTCCTTTCTACACAAACTTCTATTGCATTCTTAGAATCTCTCAACATCTACAAATACACCCACAGAACTTCAACAATGAACATCTCTACTCAACTCTATTCCTAAGACCTGACTCTCTGGTCACCCAGAACAATATCCACCTCAACATACTGAAAACTCCAACACGCTCCTCTCTGACCAGACTTCCTCTTCTTTTAGATCTCCCATGCCTTCATTTCTACTATACCCCATAGAGCTCTCCAGTCCTAGAATCCTTCAAGTTTTATACCAGTTCCTTCTCCTAGACTCATGTCCTTCCCTACTACTATTCTGCCACTAAATAGCATAAATTAATTAACCTCTCCTTACCCAGTTTCCATATCTGTATAATAATGCTCTTCATGTTTATTCAGCAAGTATTTGAGCCCATTTTGTATGTCAGGCACTGAGAACACAGACAGACAACAAAATAAACTCCCTGACTTCATGGAACTTACATTCTAGGACTGAGGTTTTATTTACCAGGCTTGTTGTGAGGATTAAATGACTTAATATTTATAAATATTGCACAGCACATAATATGCAACATTTGTCATAGCTATCATCTAAATTGCTCTTAATTCAACACCTTACTTTCCCTAAGCTCATAACTTTTTGTTGTACCAGTCTGGTAAAACCTCAGTCTTAGACTAATGCTACATTCTGATCTCCATCACGTATTTAGGCTACAGAGGGCATCTAAGTAAATCACAACTATATTGATTTGTTCTAGTCTCCGCTGGCTGAGATCCACAGGCTGGCTGGCTGATTCTTTCATCTGTTTTTGGTTAGCTCCTTCTCTCCTTTGTAGGGCTTCTTTCTCTCTACTTGATTCTAAAACATTGATGCTCCCCAAGATCTTGTCTTCCGCATTCTTTTATTTTCTTCTCAGCCCATGTACGCTCCATATATGTTCTCATTGTTTCCAGCCCAGTGCCCCCAGTAACATCCCACAGCATCAGATTCAAAAAGTCAACTGCCTTGTTAGACCTCCCACACTAGATATTTCACTACCATCTCAAAATATCCAAAACTAATTTTCTCACCTTCTAAATTGACCCTTACTCATACATTCTCTGTTTGGTGTCCTTAATATCCATGCAGTTGCTCCAGATAGGAACTCTGGACTTAAACTTGTTTACTTCTCCCCCACTGGACATTTCCAAGTATCAACTAATGAATTTACAATTTACCAACAACAAATGTAAGGAGTCTGAAATCTTTTCCCTTTTCTCCATGTCTGTTAACACAGCCCTACTTTAAGCTCCCGTCAGTTCTTGTTTAGCCAACTACATCACAAATGCCTTCCCTGCCTCCAATCTTTTCCCCTTAAATTTATCATTCACAACAGCTACCAAAGTATCCTATTAAACCTACAATCAAATTAGGTCACTGCTTAAAAGTCTTCAATGGCTTCCCAAAGCCTAGAATGAAAGAGAAGTTCAAGCTCCTAAATTTGGCNTGTTTTTAAAGTCCTCTATTAACCACTAAATACCCTTTATCAAAGCTTCTAGTGATCTTCAATAGAAGCCTTTCAAAAATCTCACTCTTAAAACTCTATAAATCTTGTCTAATCTTAACCCTAAATTTGGGGCTTAACTAGCAGAGGCAGAGTCTGAGGACACTGAAAACATGAAAAACATTCTATGCATCTATCATCAACCAGGCAGTGCAGAAAAAAAGGGCAAAGAATATTCATATTATTTAAGACTCAAAAGTCTGATAACACATTTATTTATTCTGTAACTTATAGTGAAAGAAGACATTGACATAACTGAACATTCATGACATATGGCAGAAACAGGACATAAATGGGACTTATGTGAAAGTTGACAAGATTTATTAAACTTATTCTAAAAGCTTCTTTTTATAACCAGATAAAAAGACAGTAAAATGTTTATTTTTTTCTAACAGGATTTTTTCCTATTTTAGTTACGCTTTCACTACTTTCTTCAGTAAGTGCCCTGTTCTTGATTTATCTAGGCATATTCGATAAAAAACATTCAAATACCTTATCTACCTCAAAAAGAGAAAAAGGAAAATGGACAAGCCAAAATTCCATTTATGTTTATTTTTTGCCAAAAGAAATAGTTATCTCCAACCACATTTAATATAAGATAGATTGTTAAGGACAACTGATGAAACATCTCAAAAAGGCATTGTTTCAGTCAAATTTTAAGAAATAAACTCACATCATTCTATTTTTATTTTGGGTTTAAGGTTTCTGTATATCAATAATCCCCTTATACTCTCTTGCTATTATTAAGTCTGTCTAACTAGGATTCTGAAAAACTGTCTAGTTCCTAAAAATAATCTGAAGTAGTTGAAACACCCATGTTGGCAAGAAATTTCCGGTAATTCCCATTTGCAGGAAGGTCAGAGTCTCTCACACAAGTCACTGAACAGTATTTCTTCTGAAACAAAGTGGCGGAGGTACAGTGAATAAACTGTAAAGTTCACCAGTAGTTCTGTCATATGGTCCCCTGTCACCTCCTTACATTTTAACAGTGACTGTTCCCACTTTTAACCAGTTAAACCCAGTAAGAAAATTGTACTTTCCACTTCAAACTAGCTCTGTGGACTACACCGAATCACATAACTTTCTGAGCTTCTCAGTTCCTTTCTATAAAATGACCAGACCAAATAGGTTTCCTTAAGTTCCTCTCCAATTTAAAAATCTGTATTTCATTTCTCTCAGTCTTTTTCAAATCCTTTTCAAAAGTGATAAGGCACTTGGAGTAAAAGAAAACGTTCTCACCTTTCTGTGACAGCCTGCACAGAAAAGTTTTCTGGGCTTTCCCAGCATTTTCAAAACCCTCTGTAAGATCTAGAGAAGTTGATTTCACTGGTAACATGATGACTCCTACAAAGGAATGAGGTTGTCTCTGCTAACAACGTTTCGATCACTCTCCTTTTAGGCTACTAGTAGTCCCTAAGGTCTTCTGCTTAGTCAAGATAAGTGCCCTTACCCATAATAGGGTTCCTCTCCCATATAAGGTGTTAAGATTCTATTTTGTCTGGTCATTACACATTTTTGGAAACATCAAAGCTTCTGGAAAGTAGTTTTGTACAGCTGGACAACCTATAGCACACTGGGTCTATAGTCACCAGATTAACTAAAGAATGTGACAAACTTAGAGTAAAAAATTAATTTTAGGCTATCAGTCTACTTTCCGGTAACTGCAATAATTCTGAAGGGTGACATTAATGTTTCTATTTTAAATAGCTTTAATGGAATTTATTATATAATACAAACCCCCAAAAACTGTTTTCATTTATCACAATGTATGCTTTAATCTTCAGCTAAATGAATTTATAGATAAATGGAGTGACTTCAAAGCCCTGTAAATGAAAAGACCAGTCAACAAAAATGCCTAAATAGTTTAGTGAAATACCTATGGTATGTATATTTAGCATGTTACTGGTTAATCTGGGCATAACCCACCTCCACAACTCACTTCTCCCCCTACCAAATTATTAAAATCCAAGCAATTTCTTTTGGTAGAAAACATCTTCTATCTTCTAGTCAAATCTAGACAGATCTTTAAATACTTTGACTTTCTATATAACGTCAAAATTATTGGACATCACATCCTGTAATACTTTTCATTAAGTTTCAATATTTCTTTATTGAATCTGTTAAAAGACCACATAATCACTAAGCACTGATTCAATAAAACAACCAAAAAAAATTAGTTAAGTTCTTAACCATTCCATGACTCTAGCTCAGTATATTCCAAAATAACCCTGAAAAAGTCTAAATGTCCAAGTTAGCAAGAAATTTCCTACAATCCTCATCTAAAAGGTAGTAAGGGTCTTTTCACCCCAGGCACTGAATGGAGCTTTTCTTCCGAAACAAAGTGCCTGAGGTACAGAGAACAAGCTGTAAAGGTAACTGGTTCTTTTGTCATATGATTCCCTACAACCTTCTTATATTTTAACAATTAATGACTGTTCACAGCTTCTAATCAATTATAACCAGTAAAATTTAGTAGCTTCTGCTACTAAAAGTCATGTGAGCCTAAGCATTTTCCTGATTTTCAAACAGGTTATCAGAACCTAACTGAGAAAGTTAAAAAGAATAAGATTCACAAATTTTTAATTTTCATTACTATAAAATCAAAATACTAATTTAATACTAAATATTTTCTTAAGTATATTTATATTTAAGTACACGTTTTCTACTTTAGAGCTAACAAAACTTATGCAGAAAAACACATAAACAATTAATATATATACTATACACATACTTGAACACATGAAAAACCTCTTATGATATTAACTACTATGAGACAATCTAATCTCATTTACTGATAATGGAAAAGCGAGATATTTCCAAGTATAGTGCCTTGATTTAATTCGTCAGTTAACGTGCCTATAACAGGGTACTTGGATCAAATGGGAACCATAAGTACCAACCAGGAACCCACCCAGTCAGCTTTTATTGACGTATGGAAATCAACAGAGCCCAGTGAGGCTGCAGGGAAAGTCTGAAGAAGACAACAGCTAGTCCACCTCCACTCGCACTTTCTCCTCAGAAAGGACTGTCACCCCATCCCCCAACAAATCTCTATAACAGAAAAAGATAAACGTGGGGATTATGCCAAGTTGACCTCAAGCTTTGTTCTCCTCCTCAAGGCACATTCAGCAAAAAGATCTAAACACACATCTGATTTGACAAGCATTTAGGTTTACAAAGAAGGAGGTGAAAGTGAAATCATACTTGATGCATTCATGGGTTCTGTGTCAAAGGTCATATAGCAGTATTTCAGTGGCTGCTTAGTAAGATCTAAAGTGGGCAAAGCATAGAGAACCACAAAACATAGTATATCTGCTCTAAAAGGCACCTTGGAAATCATCTCTTCCATCCTCTTCATTATACAAACATATTTTATAACATATTTGATGAACTCTGTGAATTTCCTAAGAGCTATTCAGAGGGCGATACTTATTTGTGGGAAAGACACATACACATACCCACACAAGGACCAGTGGGTATAACTATACAACTGCAAAATGAAAAATTCTTTAATTCAAGTCCATGCTTTAAACTGACATAAATAATTAAATTTTAGGTTTAACACACTCTTATAATAATAAATTACTGAATTTTTATGTTTTTGTCAAGGAAAATACTCAAGGACAGAAATTACAATGCTATCAAAATATATGACAGAAATTAGAGCCTTTTAAAGTAAATGAAATAGGAGATTGAATAATCTTTTTAAAATGAACCAGGATTGATTGCTCAGGTTATTCAAACATTCTGAAAATGTTAAACTTAAAATGTTAACTATAATTTAGTGCTAAAATAAATTTTACTTTTTTCTCTGCCACCATATAATGTATAAAGAAAGCTCTCAAGAGCTGCTTGAAACAAAAGCATTCAAAAAGAGACTTGGGGGCGGGGGAGGGTAAAAGGGTCAGCAAGGGAACTGGGAACAAATGACAATGCACTGGGCAGTCGCAGAAGATTTAGAAGAGCAAGTGCATTTTGTTTTTACCATCTTTGGGATGTGTACTCAACAGCCACACACACAGTAAGCCATGCTTCTATGAACTCAAAAATTTTGCTCTACTACTATATTAAGAAAAGTGTGGAAGGTTTTTTTTTTCCCCAGGGGACAAATGTAATATATAGAATTCAATCTTAAGTGTGGCTGGAATACCAGGCAAAATTTTAAACACTTGTATTTATATTCTGGGTACTTTCAAAGTTTTCCAACAAGATTATCCAAATGACCTTCATCTATTTCACTATTGTTCCTCCTCTACACACCTCCATATAATATTTCTTTATTTATTAAAGACTGTATAATAATCTTCCTTTCTACACAAACTTCTATTGCATTCTTAGAATCTCTCAACATCTACAAATACACCCACAGAACTTCAACAATGAACATCTCTACTCAACTCTATTCCTAAGACCTGACTCTCTGGTCACCCAGAACAATATCCACCTCAACATACTGAAAACTCCAACACGCTCCTCTCTGACCAGACTTCCTCTTCTTTTAGATCTCCCATGCCTTCATTTCTACTATACCCCATAGAGCTCTCCAGTCCTAGAATCCTTCAAGTTTTATACCAGTTCCTTCTCCTAGACTCATGTCCTTCCCTACTACTATTCTGCCACTAAATAGCATAAATTAATTAACCTCTCCTTACCCAGTTTCCATATCTGTATAATAATGCTCTTCATGTTTATTCAGCAAGTATTTGAGCCCATTTTGTATGTCAGGCACTGAGAACACAGACAGACAACAAAATAAACTCCCTGACTTCATGGAACTTACATTCTAGGACTGAGGTTTTATTTACCAGGCTTGTTGTGAGGATTAAATGACTTAATATTTATAAATATTGCACAGCACATAATATGCAACATTTGTCATAGCTATCATCTAAATTGCTCTTAATTCAACACCTTACTTTCCCTAAGCTCATAACTTTTTGTTGTACCAGTCTGGTAAAACCTCAGTCTTAGACTAATGCTACATTCTGATCTCCATCACGTATTTAGGCTACAGAGGGCATCTAAGTAAATCACAACTATATTGATTTGTTCTAGTCTCCGCTGGCTGAGATCCACAGGCTGGCTGGCTGATTCTTTCATCTGTTTTTGGTTAGCTCCTTCTCTCCTTTGTAGGGCTTCTTTCTCTCTACTTGATTCTAAAACATTGATGCTCCCCAAGATCTTGTCTTCCGCATTCTTTTATTTTCTTCTCAGCCCATGTACGCTCCATATATGTTCTCATTGTTTCCAGCCCAGTGCCCCCAGTAACATCCCACAGCATCAGATTCAAAAAGTCAACTGCCTTGTTAGACCTCCCACACTAGATATTTCACTACCATCTCAAAATATCCAAAACTAATTTTCTCACCTTCTAAATTGACCCTTACTCATACATTCTCTGTTTGGTGTCCTTAATATCCATGCAGTTGCTCCAGATAGGAACTCTGGACTTAAACTTGTTTACTTCTCCCCCACTGGACATTTCCAAGTATCAACTAATGAATTTACAATTTACCAACAACAAATGTAAGGAGTCTGAAATCTTTTCCCTTTTCTCCATGTCTGTTAACACAGCCCTACTTTAAGCTCCCGTCAGTTCTTGTTTAGCCAACTACATCACAAATGCCTTCCCTGCCTCCAATCTTTTCCCCTTAAATTTATCATTCACAACAGCTACCAAAGTATCCTATTAAACCTACAATCAAATTAGGTCACTGCTTAAAAGTCTTCAATGGCTTCCCAAAGCCTAGAATGAAAGAGAAGTTCAAGCTCCTAA